>NC_057868.1:38784046-39099194 GCF_019740435.1 Gambusia affinis | reverse complement strand
GCATTTTTGATTCTGATTCTGAAAACCATCAAGCAAATATCCATTAAAGACATTGATCAATACTCCAGTTATTATTATTTAATGGCAGTTATGAAGAGAAAAAATTTTGAATTTCAGTTGTTTTGAAAAACTGAATTTCAAAACTTAAAAAAAAAAAAAAAACAGTGAAAAGTGGCTCTACAAATAACTCCCACAATCTGAATACATCATTTGTCGGCTGCAGATTTTTATCTGCATAAAAGTTTTACTTCCACTTCACCATAATGAGCTACTTTTTATTTGTCCAGCTAATAAAATCCCTGTAATATGTTACTATAACATAATAAAACATGAAAATGTATGAGACATCTTTTGGATTGCTTTTTTTATCTATAAAAATCACAACATTTCGTTTCACAATAATAAGCAGATATGTAATTATTACATCAATAGATTCATATAAACATATATAACCGTCTGTTTAAGTCAGAATTTTTCTTGCATGCATACCAGTAAACTATAAAATCTTTTCCTCTGAAGTCGTCTGACCCACTTTTTGTTTCTGATTAGTCCAGATTTACTCTGAAGTTTTCTTCAGGCTGCCAGCGAAAAGCTTAATTCTCTAAACTTCAATTCATGCTTTCTTTCTTGGAGAAAATTAGACTGTCTGTAGATTCAGGCAAACAGCAGGAGTTTTTTTTTTATTTTATTTTATCAGAACAATAGGTTACACATGACCTCAAGGAGCAAAAGAAAGGTGGAAGGAATGCAACAGTTAATGAGGATTACTGAGCCACTTGTGACTCTTTAAATTTATCCGGCTTTGTTCCAAACCCTGAAACTTTAAAGTCACAATATTAAGCTTTCTATTGTCTCTGTATCATATGGCAAACTGCAGTCCTGTTTAAACCTCTTTTTAAACAATGTATGCATTCACAGCAAATCCTGGTCAGATGTGGCTCCTGTCATTCTGTTGAGCAATTTCTGATATCTGCAGAAATCTATCGATCTGCCGCTCCACTTCCTTGTGTAGATAGTTTTCATTTTCACTGCTAAATGAGGCAGCATTACACTGCAAAGCAAAGTTTTGTGAATGTTCTGGTAAAAAGCATTACAAAGTTATCTGTTCGCAAACCACTTATCACAAAAAGCAGAGATGGAAACCAATTAGAATATTTAAAAGTCTGCACTACAACGTTGTATTAGGGGCATTTTAGAATAAAAAGGAAGCATAAATCTCCACCAATAGAAAAAATATATGAGGTTGGTGAGTTTTAAAAGTCAAATTTTTTCTAGAGAAAAATCAGAAACTTTTCGATTAATCTCACAGAAAAGTTGGAAATTTTCTGTGTTTCAACAGCTGAAAATCTTTTTATCTTTTGAAAAAAATATTTTCCCTTTTTTTTCCAGGAACTTTCTGAGATTAATTTAAAAATGTTTGATTTCTTTCTAAAAAGATTTTGGACTTTTTGAACTCCTCCACTCCAAATGTCCTTGTTTTTTTCTACAATTCTTTTTGGTTAATCTTAAAATTGCAGATTTTTTTTCTGTGACGCTTTTGACTTTGCAAGCGCAAAAATGTCCATGTTTTCTTCTGGACATTTTCAGAGCTTAATCTAACAACTTCTGATGATTTTCTGGCAAATCTTTTGACTTTAACAATTTTAGAATGTTACTGTAGGTCTATAAAGAGGAATGGACTAAAATTTCAGTAAAACAAAAGGTTTCCAAAAACATTTGACAAAAATCATAAAGTCTAAAATGTCATACAATATATTGAGACCTTCAAACGTCATGAATTCTTAAAAAGCATGAGTCATTTATCTATTCCCTTTTGTCAACAAATGGTGCTGAATGTCTAACTTTTTTTCTTAGAACAAACAAATGTACAATAACTGAATCACCAGCTGTGATTTTGTGCGAAATTTATGTGCAGGGTATCAATCTGTCCAACAGGGGCGCTGTGAGACTCTTAACGCCGCCAGGAGCTCAGAAGGAGAGCAGCTCCAGTTTGATTGGAAGAAGTGGTACATCAACAAAAAAAAGATGGCCGAAGTAATAGAGCTGCACAAATTGAAGGTTGGTATTGCCTTTAAATACGAATTTTATTTTTAATTGCTGGGTTTACTAGTGGGGAACAGTTGTTAGTTACCGACCAATATCCCGGAGTTACGGCTAAATAATAGTTTTAAAGAGATAAACGGATACTCCGGGGGCGAGGACTCCTGCCGGCGTGTGTTCAATGAGCGGCAGCTAGCTCAGTTAGCCCGGCTGGAGACTAATAAATGTACAAGTACGCCGATTTAGATTAATCAGTTCCAAAGTACGCAACATTTTTCTTGGAGTCTAAATTAAACTCAGAGATAAACATCATTAATAATAAATATTCAGCCGAGCTCAATCTATTCATCAGAATACAACTCCACGCATTTTCAAAAATACACTTCCATTTATTTAAACCGCTACAGAAATATCAAGTATCTATCTATCTATGAAATTTCTGACATATTTAAGAGAGTTTGTGATTCAAAACTAAGATTTTTGTGCAGTTTAAGAAAGTTAACCATCACATGAAAGGGTTTACATTGTTTTTCTATAATGTTTGTTAGAATCAGAATAGATTTTTAGATTAGATGGCTCAAGGTAGAGTTCGTGCTCATATTTTACCAACTCATCTCAGCCTGACTGTGTTTCAAGCTTGCAAAGAAAACATATACTTAAACATCGTGTATTATAGTATGTTTTTGTGTGTAGATATTTTTGATCAGTTATGGAGATTTTAAAACAGGACAAAATCTCTCCTATAACTTATTTACAGTGGATAAGAAAGACTGCTATTACCAGGTCACCATGAATAGTAATTTATTGGATGATGCTATTGATGTAAAAAGTGTGGTTGTAAAAATAAGTTTATTTTTCTACCCACTCCTTTGAACGATTAAATATACTTTACCACTGCTCTTCTTTTGGTTGCTTTATATATATATATATATATATATATATATATATATATATATATATAAGGTTTTTTTTTTTCTTTCATTACACTACAAACAATTAAGATCAGGGGAAATGTAACAGGTTGTGTTTGTTTGTGCTGTGCAGCTTGCTGAACTGAGGCAGGAGTGTGAAGCCCGAGGTCTGGAGACCAAGGGGAACAAAGGAGACCTGATTGCCCGACTCCAGGCCTACCTGGAGGAGCACGGTGAGGCTCAGTGCTGCTCAAACACCTATATTTCTCACCTGCAAAGGTGTTAACTGGGTTACAATTACAAAACATGGCATTGCAATACTACTATAAAATTTTTTGAGGGGTGAGTTACAGTAAATCTCATGTGATGTAAGATTATATAAAGCATTTTGTTTGTTACTCATAGAAAAATGAAAATTCACTTAAGATAAGTTTACAACTCAAATGTAAGAGACACAATATCTACCAGATTAACAGTAGGAGTTACTACGTACTGTACAAATACTTATTTTAATTTCTGTTTGCTGTCTTCTATGGTATCCCATCACTAAAACTTGCTAATATTTCTTCTCTCTTTCTTTTTCTTCCTCTCTGTCTTTTTCTACTGTTTTTTTTTCATTGGAAATGTCTTTCTTTCCCATTTGGAACAACAGAAGAAGATGTGGATGTCGATGATGTGCTGGCTGAGGATTCTGTGGTAAAAGAACTGCTCCTTTACTTCACATTTCATACTACTGTGCTGTAAGTTTGTTAAATATTAAGGTTCGTATTTTATTTTCAGGACTTTGGTAAAGTGGAGAGCTCCGACACCATAAAAGTGGACAATGGTTCTGAAGTGATTGAGAGTGAGCCGTAAGTGTTTCTTAAATCAGTTGGCAATGTTCATTTGGTTCTGGTTTCCTTCTTTTCCAAAGGTTCAAACAAAATGGCTTTTATTACCTTTGCCTTCTATGATGAGGAAGAAACATGTCGTTTTATTTGTAATATATTATTATTTTTTATTAAAACTTTCTTGAAAACATGCCAGTCCTTTTTTAGTAATTCTGATTTATTTTTTTCAGGCCTGCTGAGAAGAAGGTGGTGAAAATAAGCCCTCCCTTATCTGCCAGTGAAGTACGTCTGTCTTGTTTTCTCCTAAAGTAGATCAATATTTTCTTTTCTTTTTCATTTTTGAAATAGGACACTGCTTTTCTTCTTTCCCCTTTTCTCCATAAGTGAACATCTGCTGCTGATAGACTCTGTACAACTGACTAAATATTACAGTAACATGGAAAAATACAAGTTTCTAACATTTTGCATATGCAGAGCATCTGGAAAGTATTCACAGTGGTTCACTTTTTCCATATTTTGTTACATTACAACCTAATTCCAAACTGCATTGAATTAATCTTTCCTCAAACTTCTACACACTAATTATGACAATGTGGAAACATTTTGTTGAGTGTTACTGCACCTGAACAGTCGTATGAAATATGAATGTCTCATAGGACTAGGATGACATATTCTCCTGATTGGCACTTCCAGTTGTTTAATTTCCTGTAACTTTATTTCAGCTCGTTTGTATGTCACAGTGAAACCTTCGGTGAAAGAGAGAAAACTAAATGTGTTTAATATCTACCTTTTCTTTGAGCAGAGACTACAGAAAAGAGCCGAGCGTTTCAACCTTCCAGCAACAGCCGAGAGCAAGAAGGCCTTACGTGCAGCAAGGTTGACTTCTAAATTCACCTTGTACTTTTCTGTCATTTCTTTCACAAGGCAAAGTGTTGGGATTTTGGAAAATTTAAAATAAATGACAGGAACAAACAATTTCATCTGAGATTCTTGAGATGATGTTGTTGCATTAAATAACTTGCTGAGCATCTAAATTGTCTAAAGGTCAAATCATTGTTTGTATTTGTAAGGAAGGAAACTGTTGATCCTTTATGTCATGCTGAGTTTATTTTCCGTTGTTTTCCTGCAGGTTTGGATCGCCCTCTGATTCTTCAAGCCCCTCTCCAGGTACGTCAACGTCCTCACCAGTAGCTTAACACGTAGAAAACACTAAAACTGTTTTCTTTACTCAGGATTCATTATATTTA
Source organism: Gambusia affinis (assembly GCF_019740435.1). Lineage (NCBI taxonomy): Eukaryota > Metazoa > Chordata > Actinopteri > Cyprinodontiformes > Poeciliidae > Gambusia > Gambusia affinis. Next base: position 39,094,166 of record NC_057868.1, on the reverse strand, counting down.
AACCAAACTGAACTTTTTTGTGATAGCAGTGTTTCGGCTGATGAAAGCAGTGGCTTAAGATCTTTTAGAAACAGAACAACATCACCTTCAGTTCTCCTCATCTTATTCATACAGTATTAATTCACAGCAGATGTCATATAAAGGCAATATTTAAGATAAACAAGTCCTAGAATCCCATTCCATCCAGAACTTGATGGGATCTAATATTTAAATTACTGAAGAGATTTGGTTTGTTTTCATTTTTCAGTATTGATGTTTCATCATCATAGATAATCTTATTATGGTTGATGTGTTGTGTGATGTAAGGTGATTATTTCACAACCCCTTTTAAACATTTCCTCCAATCAGTGTTTTCTACAAAACTGGAAAAGCGGCTGATGTTGAGTCTCTTGATTGGTTTAATGAGAGTTTTGACGAACCTCTTTGTCTCATTTTCATTTTCCTGAAGCCAGAAACTAAAAGCTGTGAGTTCAGAGTTTAATGGAGGCAAATTATTATTTTCTTTCTTGTTCTTGTCTTGTAAACAGGCGTTGTGGCAAACAGCAAAGCTGGCGTGAGTTTTTCAGAAATTACTCTTTCTTTCTTTTTAAACTATTTTTTTTATTTCTTTGTTCCTTTCTCTTTCTTTCCTTCCTTTTTTCACCCTTTCTTCCTATTTTTTCTTTAATTCTTTTGGTCTTTCTTTCCTTCTTTTACTCCTTCTTTAATTTCCTTTCATTACTTCTCTTAGTTCTTTTTCTCTCTCTTCATTCCATTCTTTCTTTCTTCTCTCTTTCTTTTTCTTCCTCTCTGTATTTTCCTCCAGCTGCTGCCGTTTGTCTGACGGGTTTCCGTGTTTGTTTCAGGTGAACGTTGACGCCCTGAAGAAACGAGCGGAAAGATTCGGCATGAACGTCTCATCAGTTTCACAGAAGGTGACAAACTTTGTTCCTAAACTTATTTACTTCCAAAATTCTCTGGGTTTGGCATTTTCAGTGGATCTGAAAGTTTACACACCTTTGTTGAATGTGACATTTATCTGTGATCGTTTAAGTGAATCTGTTGGATAATATTACATCAAAAGTGTAAAAAAACCAAACTTTACTAACCGGATTATCTCACTGTTTTACTCATTCACAACATTCAGTCTTCTTGGGTTTCACAGCTTTTTGTTGTTTTATATTCAGATTGTGGAAGATGAAAAGATGAAAAAGAGAAAGGAGAGGTTTGGGATCTTAACAAGCGCTCCGTTGGTTGGAGGAGACGATGTCGAGGTAACGTCCATGTTTCACTCATCATTAGAAATCACCAATTCAACAGCTTAATAATGCCTCTGCTTGTTTGCTTTTCTCTGCAGGCAAAGAAAATGAAACGTGCGGAAAGATTCGGAAAAGTTTAAAACATTTTTTGTTTTCGTAGTGGATTTTTTTTTTTTTTTTTTTTTTTTTAAAGGCTGTTCAACAGACTTTGGGGGATAAAATAATCAGTAACTGGATTTTTGTTAATTAAAAGTACACTTAAATAAAGGATCATATCTGAGGGTTAGACTGTTTTCCTGGGAGCCTAAAAGCTCCATATTATCTGTTTCTGCTTATGAAAACTTACAGGAACAGACCAACTTCCTGGTGTTTTTGTTGTTTTTTTTAAATTAGCTTCAATAATAATGCAGCAATAAACATTTTATTTCCTGCAGCTACTTCACACACCAATAATAAACAATCCTGCTGCCTGTCAACCTGGATAATGACAGGAGATATATCAAGCATTTACTGTGCAGCCTTGGCTCTGTTAAAAGTTGACTTCTGTCTGTTTGAGGTAAATTAAGGTGTTGTACTTTATGACATCAATGCAGCTGAATTACAACTTAAATCAAAACAGACGTTCAAATGTTTTTGTTGTTTGTTTTTTTTTTTTTTTTGTTCATTGCTGGAAAATTTTCATTTTTTTATTTGTTTTTACCAAACCAGATATTTCCTTGAACTTTTTTATTTGAATTTATTTGTACTTTTGATTCAACACACAGCCTTTTAATTCGTTGTTATCCTTTTGAGGGTTACCACCATAATACTGCTTCAGGTTATCTGTCCATTTTATAACGTTTTGAAATTTAAAATAAATTGTTTGAAATTTTTTGACTCCTGTCTTTCGTGTTTCTTGTTCTTTTCTGTATAAATTGCTAAATGCTGGTAAAATTGCCATTTAGATTAATGAAGTACCATAAATCTAAATGGCAAAAGATCTGAAACATTTGCATGGAAAAAAAACCCTTATTGATGTTTCTCTGTGAAACACTAATGACCTGTTTTTATGATGAGTTGCTGATGCGCTCTTGGAGTAAATTTGACAGTTTAGAGATGGTTCTGTGTTTGTGGATAATACCTTTTACTGGTGTTTACTGAAGTTCCAAATGTTAAAAAATATTATAAATAATATTAATATTTTAAGCTGAGAAAGAACAGGAAATTGAACAAAATAAAATGTGATCGATGTTGTTAATCCTTGATTTAACAATATGGGAAATTATATTTTAAAATAGGCCCAGGATGGATATTATTTGAAAACTATTTACTCTCTTAATTTGATATTCAAATGTTTCAATGATGTAAATTATTTTTAAAGGAACATTTTGGAGAGCAATTACTTTTATAGCACTGCATTTTAAATTTTAAATGCAGCAAGAGATGTAAATAGGTCCCAGAATGGGGAAATTCTGGTGTACCAGCAGTAAGGTTAAGGTAAATGGAAGCGTACATATTTATAAAAACATAAACAAATCTAACAGACTACAAGAAACAAGAGACAAAACTAACGGATATATAGATTGGATCAAACTTTTAAGTACTTTCAACAAGATAAATATGTATTTTTATACAGCTGGGCATGAAATAAAGATGCACCTTTAAATTAAGCATAATGCTTTCGTTGTTTGTTTTAGCCAGAATCTTGAATGTTTCTGTGCCGTGTGTTTGTGCTTTACTGGAATGTAACTGAGTTTTGGAGACACCTGCTGTTCGTCGGCGGAACTGCACCGCTCCCTGGTGTGTGACGTATGTTCCTGTGACGCGAAGAAATTTTAAACTCTCGTCCTTCTCAGTGATGGCGGCTTCGTTTCGTTCGCTCCCTTCAAGCTGTAACAACAAATGGTACTACACCCGACAGCAGATCGACAACAGCCCGTCTCGGCAAGCTGGACTTGATCCCGACAAGGAGCTGTCCTACAGACAACAGGCAGCGAACCTCCTCCAGGACATGGGGCAGCGGCTCAATGTGTATCTTTTGTCGTGGTGCGTCGCACGTAGCGAACATTGGCATTAGCTCGTCGGCTAGCAAAGTTTAGCTTCTCTCGAAGCCGGCTCGACCGAGAGCGTGGTCGCTTTATGTTGTTGTTGTGGTTTGGACGAGGCCTTGTATATGTTTTAAGTATATTAATAGCTGGTTAGCGAATTTGTTGCTAATTTTAGTACATTGTGGCTTATTTATTCTCTTCGACTGCAGGCGTACATGCTAACCGCAGGCGACAGGGCCTCTGTGGTTCACAGGCCTTTTGAACGTTAGCATTAGCTTCGTCTGTTTAGTGAAACTGTTTAGGACGGAAAACAACGGAGTCAAGCTGCTTAATGTAACTGTAAACATCATATTTAGAGTGTCTAAAAACAACGTAGTAGATATCTAAAGGCAACATTTAGTGTATTGTTTATATAAAATGCTTCTTCCGGCAACTCACTGATGTTTACAGTGCCTATAAAAAGTAGTCACCTCCTTGGATGTTTTACCCCTTTTATTCCGTTGCAAATCAGTCATGATCAATAACATTTTTTGTCAGAAAAAATACAAATCCCTTAAATGTCAAAGTGGATACTGATTTATATAACATAAATATGTACCATAGAAGAGGTGATTCGTCTTCTTCAAAGTGACTGACCTAATTCAGCAGAGGCCCATCCAGTTGGTGCCAGTAGACTCTCAATGAGTGGAATGGAGATCATCTGAGTGTAGTGATTGTGTTTCAGATGATTGTATTATAAATTCAAAGGGGAATCCTTTGACCCAATAAAAAAAACAGGCTGATGGTATTAAACCTAAAGAGAGGCTGATATGGTGTTGATTTTTATTGGTTCTGTGTTTGCATTGATTTGTTTTTCTGTTGTCCTTAACCGTCCTGTGTCAGATCCCAACTAACTATTAATACAGCTATTGTGTACATGCATCGGTTCTATATGGTCCAATCATTTACAAGGTTTCACAGAAATGTAAGTATTGGTTTTCTTTTGGCTCTTGCTGGCTTTTAGCTGGACGTTGACAAGCCTAAGAGTTGTTCCTGTCTTTCAGGTCATCTCTCCGGCCGCTCTTTTCCTCGCAGCGAAGGTTGAGGAGCAGCCCCGAAAGTTGGAACACGTAATCAAGGTGGCACATGCATGTCTAAACCCTCAGGATCCCTCGCCGGACATCCGCAGCGATGTAAGTACCGGGTGTCCATGCAGTCAGTCCATACCACCACAAAACAGAGTTTGCGAAGATATTTGATGCATTTCCACGCCAAAAGCCTTTTTTCCCCTATTACTGTAATTTCTGGACTATAACACAACTATTTTCACAACTATTTTTGAACACTGAGTTGTGGTTTTTACCAACGGGTTTTGAGAAGTTGGACTACTGCATTATAAAGAAGACGGTGCCAACTCAAGATTGTTATGGCTACACTAAGTAAGAAAAAACACAAAGGAAAACAAAGGCAATCTATTTTATTCTGTCTCTGAGATCCAGAGTAGGAAGGGAAGAGACAACATTTGCTATATTTCTGCTCTTTTTGGCAAGTGATTTGACTAAATTTAATTGTTTAAATTCAAACACACTTATATTTAGTTTGTGGAAAAAGTACCAGCTGCCAAATAAACAAAAGTAACCAATTGCATTTTGTTTTGGATGAATGTTCAGAAAATTTTTCCCGTCGTTACATAATGGAAATGGCAAATAAAAATACCATAATGGCAAATAAAAACACCATAACAACATTACCATTACATTAATGGTAATGGCAACAACATATTTTCAAAGATCCATAAACTTTAAATTCTAATAAACATTTAGCAGTAGAATTATAAGACATTTTATACATCTAAAATAAATAAATGAAATAGAAACAACAAATAAAATGAATTATTAATGTCTAGTTAAGACCAAAACATCAGATTGAAAACTTTTATCATCCAGTTTTTGGTAGAAAGAGAGACAAGAGAAAAACGATGAATCCTGCAAATGGAAATTGAGCTAATTAAAATTTTTCACACACTTAACTTCTTTATTACTTATTGTGACAGGCCTAAGTGTGTCCACAGACGGAAATATTGGGACATGAAGCTTTTTTTTCCTCTTTTATAATTTCAACCACTTCATTTTGCAGTTTCTGACTTTTTATGGTTCTTACATCTAATGCCTCCAAAAAACAATTTTGTTTTTCAATTTATGCAACTTCTGCCTTTTAAAAACAGGAGTTGTAAGTGTGAACTTTTGTTTGTAGAAGATTGGGCATTGTTGAGCCGGTTAACTGTTCGGTGGCTTGAAATGTGGGTTGAGAGAGAAGTGTCAGTTGTGCAGGTATTGTGATGTCTAGCGGTTGTAAAACAAGAGCATCTGTTTGTGCTCTGTGGTGTTAATCGTGTCGCCTGCAAGGCGTCCTCAGCATATCGGGAAAGACGGGTTCTGCGACAGAAGGGTAATCATATTTTTTTTAGCACTAATTGCCCGATCCACAATTTAACTTAAAGGACAGCCTTTCAGACCAACAGGCGAACATTTAAAAACCACAGAGCATGTTTGGTAGCTCTTGTTTGACAACAATTAGAGGCCTCCCAGTGAGTAACGTGCCTGTCCTCTCAACCTCAGGCTTACCTGCAACAAGCCCAAGACCTGGTCATTCTTGAGAGCATAATTCTCCAGACCCTGGGTAAGTTTAGAAGGAAAAAAAAAACTGGGTCCCTTTTCTTTCCCTACCAGAAACTTGTGTAACTTGTAAAGCTAACCGGCTTTTAACTTTTGTTCACAGAAATGCCAAATGTGGTTATCAGCATTGGAAAGTTTCACCATATCTCTGTTAAATGACTTAAACCAGCTCTTCATTTCTCTCATTGTCACATGGAAAGCTTTTTTTTTCTCACAATTACAGTAAATTTCAGCTTTGAGTTTGGATTAATAAAACCAATTTTCTGATTTTTCAGGGACTTTAATGTTACGTTTCCCGTGGCAACTGGATTTAATGAAGCCTAAACGGTTCACATGTTCATGCTGATATTCCGTGTTCAGTTTTCTAAAGTCTGCTGCCTTTTTTGTCCCCTTTTCATTCCAGCGTTTGAGATCACAATTGATCATCCTCACACTCATGTGGTGAAATGCACCCAGCTGGTCAGAGGTGAGTATCGCACCTGAACGCCTACATGCTGGCAGGAGAACATAGATTCTGCTTTAAGCTTATTTTTCAGGCTCTTAAGTTTATTTTGTTCTGGTTTTCCAGCCAGTAAGGATCTGGCCCAAACATCTTACTTCATGGCCACCAACAGGTATAAACCCAGTTAAATGTTGTTTTAGGAAGACAGTGTAGATCTGTTCCATGTTGTTTGACTTTCAGCCTGTTTTTCACCAAAATTTTAATCTTCTGATTTCTTTCCTTTTTTTTTTGTCCCCCTGCTGTATTTTTAATGCGACCCAGCCTGCATTTGACCACCTTCTGCCTGCAGTATAGTCCACCTGTTGTCGCCTGTGTCTGCATCCATCTGGCCTGCAAATGGTCCAACTGGGAAATCCCCGTCTCTACGGACGGGAAACACTGGTGGGAGTATGTGGATCCCACAGTCACCCTGGAGCTGTTAGACGGTACATCTTGAATTTTATCCTGTTGTTCTGTTTAAGGTGACATAATGGTTCAGATTTACAGTACAGACCAAAAGTTTGGACACACCTTCTAATTGAAATCAATAAAAGGTGTGTCCAAACTTTTGGTCTGTAGTGTAGCTTCAAGATAAATAAATGTTACTTTCTGTCCCTGAAGTGGCTTTTATGGGAGCGTATACCATGACACAAAGGAAAGCGCAACATAAAGTCATAATTACACGTTTTAAAGTTGCATCACAATCTTAATTAAATGAGTTTTAAAGTCATTAAGAGAATAAAAATGATAATTTATGAGTTTTAAAATTTTAAATTCTGCGTTTTTAAATTGTTTTAAAAGTTGTAGTTATGAGTTTTAAAGTTGTAATTGAGTCATAATTGGGAGTTTGAAACATAATTACAACTTTTAAAGTTACAATTCTGAGAGTAAAATTTAAAGTCAATTAGAAAAAAAAAAGTTGTAATTACAGGTCTTGAAGTCATATTTACAAGTTTTACAACCATAATACAAGAATTAATTTTGTGTTTAAAACCACAAATATGAGAATAAAAGTTGTATGTTTGAGTTTTAAAGTCAATGAGTTTTAATGTCATAATTTCAAGGAGAAAAGTTTAGATTACTTGTCTTAAAGTCATAACTCTGGGTTTCAAAGTCATGATTTGTAGCGTTTGTACAGTTTAAAATTTAAAACTTGAATTACAACTAATTTATAAGAATAAAAATCCTAATTATGAGTTCTGAAGTCATGATTACAAGAATAAAAGCTGCATTTTCTTGTTTTAAACTTGCAGTTATTTGTTTTATAGTCATAATTACAAGTGTGTGTGTAATTCCTGTCCACTTTTGTAATTACAACTTTAAGTTACAACTTCCTGTTGGCCTTTTGTTTATTTTTCTTTCATGGCAGAAATGGGCTTCCATAATGTTTTGAGCGATTTCTGAACTTTAAAATATTTTTGCAGAACTCACCCACGAGTTTCTTCAGATCCTGGAGAAAACACCCAGTCGGCTGAAGCGAATTCGAAACTGGAAGGTGCGTTCATCTTTTAACAAAAACAGATTTTTGTCGTTATTTTGAGATTCTAACATTTGGTTTATGATTTTTTTTAAATATTTTTCCATCTCTTCTCCTCTCCCAGGCCGGAGGTCAAACTCCAAAAGCCAAGCCGAAGGTGCAGGAGGACGGAGACCAAAGAGACACCATGATCAGCATGATCTCCATGGTGTCGTCAGAAAGCACCGTGGCGGGCCTGATGAGCCTCTCGGCGCCGCCGTCCGGCTCCTGCTCCTCGGGGGGAGACAAGGAGCGGGTGGTGCCGGGCAGCGCTGCCACGTGGAGCGGAAAGGGCGTGGTCAGCGGTGAGCAGCCGGCGGCCAACCACGAGGTCCACGCCCCGGCCAAGGTGTCGCTGAGCGAATACCGGGCCAAGAACGCCGACGTCCTGGCCGCCCAGAAAAGGAAGCTGGAGAACATGGAGGCCAGCGTGAAGAGGGACTACGCCAACGCAGCGCAGGCTCTCATTGGCCAGCAGAAGAAGCATCATCACCAGCAGTCCGGCTCCACCTCGTCCTCTGACGTGTCCAACCCCTCGCCTATCATCCTCAAAATCCCCGTGGACAGGGAGCGGCCCGACAAACATTTGAAAATGCGTTTTCCGATGCCCGCAGGCGGTGGCGGTGGCCACGGCGACCGGGGTCAGGATCCGGACATCAAAGTGAAAATACGGGTGCCGGAGAAGCCGAGGGGGGGTTCGGGAGAGGAGGGAAAAAGCCGGGAGAAGCACAGGGAGCGCTCCAACCACCACCACCATCATCAGCAGCATCATCATCATCAGCAGCACCACCACCATTCCTCCTCCAGCAGCGCCTCGTTGTCCTCCTCACATAAACACTCGTCCAGCTCTGGCGGCTCGCTGGTCAGCAGCAAAAAAGTCCCGAGCGACTCGTCCAGGTCCAGTTCCTCGTCTTCGTCCAGCTCCCGAAAGAGGACGCATTCCCAGGACCCACATGCCGCCTCCACCGCCAAGGTCAGCAAGACCTCCAGGAACGCCTACCAGCTGCCCTCCCTGTCTTCCGGACAAACCCTGGGTTCAGACGTCCTGCCACCGCTGGGCCTCTCCCACCACCAGGGGGCATTCTCGCACTCCAAAGGCGACAAGATGGACACTAACGGGCACGGGGCGGACGGCGCTCAGTCCAACGAGTATCAGGACACTTTTGAGATGCTGAACTCGCTGCTGAGCGCGCAGGGCGTGCAGCCGTCGCAGCCGTCCATGTACGACTATCGGTCCCAGTACGCGGACTACCGGTTCCCCGGTGGCTCCAGGGGGGGGAACCCCAGACCTCCGCCCCTGCCCTCAGAACCGCCCCCCCCTCTGCCGCCACTACCCAAATGATCCTCTGGTCATTTATGTAGATTTTACTTGAAATCACAAGCGTCCATCTTATGTAAAGTGTTGTAAAAATAACATAAATTAGCTTTTTTTTATTAAATTCACCCACTTTTTTTTTTTATGTAAGCTTCTATGACGGAGTATTAGGGCCATGCTAAGAAAATAAATACAATTATGAGAATAAAGTCTAAATAAAGCAAGTGTAGTCATAATATCACAAGAATAAAGTTTAGATAATGCAAGAATAAAGTCAATTTTATGACTTTTTGCTTGTATTACCGTCTTTATCTCAAAAATATTATGACTATTCTCATATCATTAGTACATTTTGTTGTATTATTGCAACTTTATGGTCATAAAATTTTTTCTAAACTGACCTTTTCTGAATATTTACATTTTTTTTTTCTCATTTTTGTAACTTTATTTTTATAATGACTTTTTTTCCCTCAAGATATGATTTTACTCTCGTACAACTTTGTCATAGCATTATGATCATATTCTCATAATTTCATGAATTTATTCTTGAAATTGTATTTTTTCTTAGCCTGGTCCTGACACTCCTCCGTAAGTTTCAGGGTGACAGCAGAGAAATGTAATAATGCGGTTAGAAGTTTCACATAATGAATCTTAAAGCCTCGCAAAGAAAAGATTTTCTTCTTCTGCTCAATTCTAAGGAAATGTGACAATGGGGATTTATGTTAATGAAATTCAAACTGCCATCAGATATCTTTTACCCCCTTTTGTACTGTTTTTATAGTATGTTATTTATTGAGTGCTTTTTTAAAAAAACAAACAAAAAAAACATTAAGTTGACCTTTAAGGTTCCCTCCTTTCTGTCTGCACAGGGAGAGATGTTTTCATCAAGACTGTACAGTTTGAGAGTGCATGTCAACAAAGCCATGGTTTTACATATTTTTTTTTTATTATTTTTATTTTTCAAGGTAAAAAAGAAAAAAAAACCTCCTGCCTCCATAACTAGTGGCTGTTTTATTTGGGTTGCTTGTATGAAGATTGTATTGTGGAATCTTTCTCTCTATTTTGTTACTGAAAATTACAGAAAAAAAAGAAAAGAAATGTAAAGTAATGAAGCTTGTACTCCTCTAGATTTTAAGTGTTGCAGTCATTGTTTTAAATGGTTGTAAAATGTTCATATTCAGTTACACTAGCTTCATGCAGTGGGAAAGGTTTAATCATATCTACCCAGTACAGTGGTTATGAAGGACAGACATGTAATCTCGCCTTTGGTGGTTCTGACTTTAGGTTGTTTAATTGTGTAATCCCTCATGTTAACACTGTTCTGTTTTAATCATGTTAAAATTGGTTTTACACACACAAATGTTCTTCATATTTAGCTTTTTTAATTTTATTAATCCATCCAAAAATGACCACTCTTTTAAAAGTTTTTGCACGTCCTCTATAATTACAGCACCTCCATCCCACAGTTTTGAACATGTAGTCCCATAAAGAATGTTTAAATTTTATGCTTGAGCAAATTAGCAAATGTTCTGTTTGTTGGCTGTACATTTCATACACATAAAGCTTTATATGGGTTTGATTGTGTAATATTTCTGCTCTTAACCTGCTCCCTTTTTGTTTTTGATCAGTTTTTATGTAAAAAAAAAAATGCTTAAAGCAGATTATGGTAATGCAGTACAGCAAATCAGCCATATAATTTTATTTAATTCCCCTCATAAATGATAAATATGTCAGAAAAGAGGCGTTCTTTTCTTTAGGCTTTTAGTTGTAACAGGGAAATGGTGAATGCACTGAATATTTATCTTTGTAGGTGAGCCTATGATGAAATCGACAAAGTGTTACATGTATAATGGTAAAGCTACTAGAGTAGATTTCCAAAACAAATTATCTAATTGGGACAAATGTTTCAGTTGAAGTATTAACATGCTGTGAGAAAATGACTCATTTTTATACTAAGACCATATATATAAGGTGAATGGAAGACACTCATGCAACCTAACAATGCAAAAATCACATTTACAATAATTTCATGTTTCATTTCTTGGTGTTTTTATTGACACTCAGGTCTGGAAATAAAGAAATTGGATTTTTTTTTTTCATTTAATAAGTTATATGTGAACAATGTTTTTTGATAAAATGTGGTTGCTTTATTCCGGAAGTCAATAAATATTTTAAGAAAAAGGGATACGGACTTTTAATTTCTGTTTATTGGGCGTGTTGGAAAGCGAGTTGTTTCTAGTTTGAGTGGCGACTTGATTAGCCAATCATGAGCCTCACATTTTGTTCTAACCAATCAGCGCTGCAAATGGGTGGGGCTAGATTTGCCATAATCAGGGAATCCGGGGAGAAGTCGCGTTATTGTAGTTTGGGACTCTTCGTGTGTGCGGACGTCCCTACAGGAGGGTAAGCAGCTTTACTACTATTAAAGAGGGCTTCGTCAAGAGCATGGCTTCTACATGTTGTAGCAATATAATGTATGGCAGCTGATTTTTGGTCGTGTTTGATAAATCTGTGGTCTTTGACGAGAATTACTTACTGTAGCATTTAGCTGATAATGCTACCAGTCAGACAAAGATGGCGACTCTTCAACTGAAGTAGTGACGCATATAAAGAGGCGGGTTAAAGCTTGTAGCGCGGACTTGGAGCCATCAAACCGCACTGTATATCAGTTATATACAGTATTAAAATGATATTATTATTGCGGCTTTTATTGGTTTTGTTTAACAGTGGCGTTAATTTTCTGTGTGAAAGGTTAACTGGCATTTACCCGCGTATTAAAACCGTAGAAAATAACGACTTCTAACTGTACGTTGTTAGACTTATGATGAACGCATTTTTAAATCAATATTTCTAATATGATTGTAGCGCTAAGATTCTTTAAATAATATTGTATTGGCATTCATAACAAATATCAGTACTGACTAACCCGCTTCAAAGGTTTTCAAAGGGTCAGAATCGGGAAAGTTTGGTAACCATTGATCTTGACAGCAGTTCCTCCTCCTAAGCAAGCATGTGGCGACAGTTGAATGGATTAACTCCCTTTGAACAGGGAGAAACGCGCTCAGTAATACTACTGTAGGACAGATTCAAGAAAAGAAAAACGGATCACATGGAGTTTGTGGTTGTAGATAGTGGAATAATACAGATAAACCCATAAACCAAGAAGCTCAAATGGTTTTAGATCTCAGGAATTTTGTACTAAAGTTATTGCCTTAAACTTGTGTTTCTCAAACAGTTCAAAGTTTTTGCAAATTAGCCATCAGGAAATTCAGTTTTGTCTCTGCTTTTTGGAAATTGAATTGTTGACATTTTACTACAGTTATGAGGCCTTTGCTGAATGACAGCCTTCAGTCAGAGGCTGTTTCAAGCTCATTGCGAGACTGACTGCTACTGGAGATTCTTCCTGCCCACAGCGTCATCGTCCACAATAACAAAATATCTGAAAATGTATAAATTTTAGATTGAGTTCTATTTTCTTTCCAGATTTGAGATGAACAGAATCAGAATACACGTTTTGCCCTCAAGTCGCAACCGGGTGAGTCAGAAGGCCCGACCGCAGGAGCCCCAGGCCTGCGCCTTCACTCAGCGGCCCTGCACCCAGCCTCGCCTCGAGGGTTTCGACTTCTGCATCAAACACATACTGGAGGACAAGAATGCCCCGTACAAACACTGTAGCTACGTCTCTGCCAAAAATGGCAAGCGCTGCCCAAACGCTGCTCCGAAGGCCGACAGGAAAGATGGGTACGTGGAGGAAGGTCAGGGTTCATCCTCCTAGCTACTAACTGATTTTTTTAAAACTTTTTTAAAAAATTTCTTATGTTTCTGCTGCAGGGTGACGTTCTGTGCCGAGCATGCTCGTAGGAATGCGATGGCCCTGCGAGCTCAGATGAGGAAGGCTTCTTCAGGTCCGTCTCCAGAGGCTCTGCTGTCCCAGCTTAGCTGCTTCAACCGATCAGAGACCCACAGTCTAGATGGAGGACGCTCTGAGGCCAGCCGCATCCTGGGTAAGAGCTTCGGTTTGTCTGCAAACTTAAATGTGAGAGGATTTACGTTTATTTTAGGTCCTGAGCATAATTTTAGTTCAAGACCTGAATGCTGTGTATTTTTTCACCTAGTTTGCAGCTGGAGCTGGCAGTTGGTTTAGTAATCGATTAATCTTTCAACTATTCAGATGATTAATTGGATAACTAAATTGGCAAATTCAGCAGATTTTTTATTTAACCACTTAAGCCTAGAAAAACAATAAAATATACAAATAAATAAATTCTCTTTTTAATTGATAAATTAAGCATTTTGTTCTTTTAGAGGGCAATAACATATTTCCTTTAGTGAACTCTTGGTCATTAAAAACTGCCCTATTATATTATTCCTACATATCCATATAGTGTAGGGCTGATCTGATAATTAATCTTTTGATTTACCGATTAAAAATCGGATTGGAAAACGTTCTTAAATAGATTTTTTATTATTATTATTATTATTTATTTTTTTAAGAATTTGAATCTGGTGAAGCTAAAACTATCACTTAAGGAATTCTGGGTAGAAAATATTTACAGATGAAGGTTTCTTTGTTTAATCTTAAATGTATAATATTTATATTGTTTATATATTCTCTTATGTTATTATTTCTTTCAGCAGATTACCCTTTTCTGTCTGCATACCCCAGTTAACGATTGGTTGATTACTAACGTAATTGGCGATTATTTCAATAACTAATTCATCACGATCAATTGTTTCTAATCTAATCTCTCTTTCTGTTGCAGATGAAGAAAGTCTGAGTGAAGAGGAGCAGGGCCCGCTGGTGTTGGACCAGACCTGGAGAGGAGATCCTGATAGCGAGGCTGACAGTATTGACAGCGATCATGAAGATCCTCTGAAGTAAGACCAAATGTGCAGCCATGTTTTCTTCACCTAAATGTTTTATGTGTAGCAGAGTTGACAAGTTTAACATTTTTAACTCCCGTTCCAACCTATGAATTATTTCTTACAGTTTATTTTACAAAAGCATTTAACGTTATCCTCTCATATTATATCTGTGCTAATTTAGATTTCTTTTCGACTACCTTTGCAGACATGCAGGGGTTTACACAGCAGAGGAAGTGGCTCTGATCACTAGAGAAAAGCTCATCAGGCTGCAGTCTCTGTACATCGACCAGTTTAAGCGCCTGCAGCATCTGCTGAAGGAGAAAAAGCGCCGATACCTTCAAAACCGTAAACTGGAGCATGAAACCTTAGGTAACTACAACTACCTGCAGCCAGAAAGCATTAGATGAGATCTGTTCCCATGGAGTTTTTTAACACGTTTTGTATGTTTGGTTCAGGAAGCAGTCTGTTAACGGGACCTGAAGGTCTTTCCATGAAGGAGAGGGAGAACCTGAAGAAGCTGAAAGCTCTGCGTCGATATCGCCGCCGGTACGGAGTGGAAGCCCTGCTGCACCGGCAGCTCAGGGAGAGGAGGCAGGCGGTGACAGAGGGAGCCTCTCAGGTGAATAAATCATCATGAAATGATTCATTAAAGTCTTGCCATAGAAAGTGTTGGTTACAACACAAAGTATTCAGTACCAGGCTTTTCTATTCTCTTTTAGAACCACATCTAACCAGCAGACCTTGATTCATCCAAATCTGCTATAAATGAATTTATTAAACTTGACTTTACACTTTTTAATAAGTGTGACCTAAATCTTCTTTTTATTGCTCATCTTACAATATCAATGTTAAGCTGATCTTTAGCTTTAATAACATAAAGCTACATAATTTTTAAAGTTTAATCAGTAATACTTTTCTAACAAATTTATGTCGGATCATGATTTCTTGGTTCATGATTTCAAGTTGTCAAAACAAAAACATTTTGAATAATGTCAACTTTGTATTAAAAGTGTCATGATTTACCGAATGACACTTTATGACAACAGTTATAAATATTCATGAAGACTTACTCATGTTCATGACAAGTGTTGTGCTTATGACAGTGTTATGACAGTCGTATTCACAAAATATTGTTACCAAAATATTTTTGTTTATTGCAATAATTCCTGAAATGATTTCTGATCCAGCTTAATTTGTTATTGTGACAGGCCGAGTTGAGACTTTTCAATATTTACAAAGTAGACTCCTTTCTTTTAACGAGACAAAACCCTTATTACATTTGTTTCTACCATAAGTCTCAAATCCGTTTCCATCAGAAGAATTTGACTGTTCTACTCATTTGAAGTGTTGCAGTTTCGTTTATTGTTGAAGTTTTTCAGTGGTTTCTATCCACCACTCAGCAGTCATTCTACCAGCTCCAACCGAACCACATCAATCTTTTTTCTGGTACCTTTTTGGGGGGTTTTCTCTTTTGACATTCATGCAGGCTTATTTCTTATGATTTTCTTTAATTGTTGCATTTCTTTCTCCTGATGTTTCCTGTTTTGTGCTGCAGCTCCACATGAGATCTGTGGGTGAAATCTGCATGGCCTTCGTTGATGGAGTCAGATGCACCAACCCCTGCCTCCCGGTGGCCAGACACTGCCTCTCTCGTATCCTTCGATCTACTTATGTTGAGTCACACAGTGGAGTTGTTGTTTTGAATTAATTAACCCTCTTTCTACCTTTCCTTTCTGCTTCGGCTCAGATCAAAAGCAGCAGCTTGCAGTAGCTGTTAGTTTTCTCTAAAAGGAGCCCAAAATAAAACCTTCCCATGGTCTGTTGATTTTCCCCAGATTTACAGGGACTAAATCAATTCAGTTGGAAGGAACAATCATTTCTAGAGCTCGGCGATGTGCCTTTTTTGTTTAACTTTTGTTTTTTTCTTCTAAAATAATAAAAATAATTACAGATGACAGAAAATATTTTCAAAAAGTGGATTTTATTTCAGTTTTTTTTTTGAGAGTTGGACGATGGAGTTTTAGAGCCAAACTGCATAAATCCTTATTTAAATATGAGAATATAATCATAATACTAGGTCAGTGATAAAGCAATTTTACCAAAATATTGTTTTGAAGTTGCAAGAAAAAAGTTGTTTTAATGCTCAGTAATAATCAATAATTTGATGCTGATGTGTTCAAATTCAAAGTATTGCTTTCAAATTCAAAAATACTTTGTTGATCTCTAAGGGAAATTAAATTATATGCAAAACCAGTAACAGACGTATAACTTAACAAGATCCAACATTATTTAAATTTTTTATTTTTCATGCAAGAGTTCTCATAAAATTGTTAATTTATTACTTTGTTCTCCTTATATTACCACTTATTCTGGTGATATTAATGCTTTATTCTCACATTATTTAAACTTTATTCTTGTAATACTATGATTTTATTATCAAAATTAAAAATGTTGAATATCGTAGTCAGGCTTTAATAGTCCATCATCGGCTTGGCCTGAATTCAAAGACCAAATAAACGGCAGCTGCAAAATACGATGTCGGACAAGATGGCCGCCCTGGGCGTGATGACATCACTGGGAAAAAAGCATTCAAAAAATTAAATCTTCATAAAACTAAAATTGGATTAATTGATGAAATCGATTTCTTGCCCAGTCTAACATTTCTTTAAGTTGCTTTTTTTTTTTTTTTTTTTTTTTTTTCCAGGATAATGCAGGAGAAGCCAGATTAAAAGATTCTGTTCGGATTATGGCGTCGATTGTTTGCTGGTTAATTATACATTTTGTCTGTACATAAAACCTACAGAAACAAAGATTCATGCAGGTTCTTGAAATCCTTAAAAATGCTTGAATTTCAGTTTGATGTTTTGAATATTTGGAAAGTGCTTGATTTCTGTAAAAAATCCTTGAAATTGTTTGATATTCAAACTGCGTAGTTTGGAAATGAAATGCAATGTAACATTTAATTAAAAGCCCAAATTTGGAAAGTGTACGTACAGTTTAAATCAAATTTAAAGATAATAAGAAAAAAAAAATTCTCACAGTCTAAAGTTAATTAGGTCAAACTTTTCTTGTTTTAATTAGTTTAAATTATCTCAATTATTTCTATTTTTGGATTTTAAAAAGAGTAAGATAAAAAGAAATCTCATTATGAGAATTAAAACTATCTTCTTTTGTTCATTTGTGTTGTTTTTTCTCTCCAAAGTGCTTCTGGAAATGTTTGAAAACTTCTCATGAAAATGCTACACATCACATCATGTCTATAGGTTTGTAGTTTTGTTATTTTTCCTGCTTTTTCTGGGT
This sequence comes from Gambusia affinis, assembly GCF_019740435.1. Lineage (NCBI taxonomy): Eukaryota > Metazoa > Chordata > Actinopteri > Cyprinodontiformes > Poeciliidae > Gambusia > Gambusia affinis. The sequence continues at coordinate 39,076,769 of NC_057868.1, read as the reverse complement.
TTTTAAATCGTGTTTCTGTGTGAATTCCTTCTAATTTTCCTCAACAAGTTCCTGCTCAGACATCTGCCAGGACAGCAACCAGGTGCTTTTTAAAATCTGCCCGGGGCTGAAAGACGCTCCCTGCGACCGGACCGTCCACATGGGTCAGTCGGACGACCCCCGATGCCCGCTGCACCTCACCCTGCCGCCGCCCATGTACCAGCCGGAGCAGGAGCCGCCGCCGCAGGAGCACTTCACCCCGTCCAGCAAGGACATGTACCTGAGCGCGGCGGAGCTGCAGCCCACAGAGAGCCTCCCTCTGGAGTTCAGCGATGTACGTCTGACCTTTGCCAGCCACCATGACACAAACGTCTGCCAACACAGAATCGTTTCACAAACCAAAACAATCAAAAAACTATCCATTAATAAAATTAGTTGGCAATTAATTTATCTGTCGTATCAAATTGAATGAGCTGGTGGAAATTTTGGCAAGTCTAGAGTTGATTCCCTTCTTAAGCAGCAGGGGGCGACGTTGAGGTGTTGAACTGAGCTACATCGTTTGCAAAGGTTTTCCATCTTTGACGCTTGGTGCCTGCAGGTGGTGTAGCAGCTAACTTGTTTTAATTAGACTTTTCCTTAAACATAAAACAGGGAAAATTAAACACCAATTAAGCCTGTCGCAATTAATTAATTGCACAATAAATTAAAACGAGCTCAATCATTTCCATTTGCATCATTTATTATTTTTCTTTCTTTCTTTCTACCAAAAACTGGATGATAAGTTTTCCATCTGATGCTTTGACCTCAACTAGACCTTTTTTTATGAAAGACAATTTTGTTTACAGAGGCTCCATAATTAATTTTCTTTGTCATTTTTGTTGTTTTGTTTGTTTGTTCTGAATATTTAAAATGTCTTCCAGTTCCAGTGTTAAATGTTCACTAGAATTTCAAGTTTATTAATCTTTGAGGATGTGTTCTTGCTTTATTATGCCATTACTATTATTTTTACTTAAATATTGTCACAAAACAACAGTATTATCATTTATTGTAATAACATTATTGTGACAGGCTTAACTATAATGATTAAAACGAGTTATTTCAACTCATTGATGCAGAAGTGAATAAAAATGTTTAATTTTTGAACCTTTGTTATTGATTATGTCCTCATGACGCGCTGCTGTGTGTTTTGCAGGACCTGGACGTGGAAGGGGACGGCATGCAGGGCCCCCCGTCCCCCCTGCAGTTTGACACGGCCCTGGCCCTGGAGGACCAGACCATCAGAGCCATCGCCGAGGCTCCGATGGACATCCTGACCGGAGAGGACCCGGACCCGGACCAGGTGGACCTGGACACCTCAGGACACGAGCTTTCAGAAAGAGACGTGGACGCCATCATGGATGATCAGGTCAGTTTGAACCTCAACGGAGAAAACCATTCTGGACTCCTCCGTGATTTCTCAGAAAGGACTAGATTTAATCTTAGTCAAAGAGACGGTATGATTATGAAATAGTTAATTATTTTTGACTATTTGAATTAATAAAATGACTTTGTTCCTGTTTTAGAGCTTTGACATTTATGTTTCACACACAAAGCACTTTGAAATGCCTTGCTGCTGAAATGTGTTATACAAATAAAGTTTGATTGATTGATTGATTGATCAGACTATAATTATATAAAGTCACTCTGGGTGTTTCATAAAGCCGGTGTTTGGAAGAAAGCTTTTAGTTTCATAACTATTGCCAAAAATAAATATTTACATTCCTGTTTTTATGTGGGAAATAAATATTTTCTGAGTACACATAACCCCTCATCCTGATTTTTGCATGACAATCATTTAAAACTACTAAAAATGTTATTCAAGGCAATTTGAATTGCTTTAAAATTTATAATGATACCATAATCATGAATCATGTCAGGAAAAGGGCCACAAATATCTGCAGACCACACAGATCCTGGACCTAAAGTGTTTAAGGTTGATATTGTTTATAAAAACTAAAATGAGGAAAAAAAACATTTTCCTTAACTGAAAGAAAAATAATCCAAAAAAGCATATCTGATTGAAACTGAATGAGCATTTAAAGCTAAACTCTGTTGTTTTTGTTTTGTTTTGTTTGGTTTTGTTTTTTTGGCTGTTTTTACAGATTTTTTTTTTTTTTTTTTTTAAGGTTACTGTGCCATACGTAACGTTTATATTTATTTCAGGACATAAAATCCAAGAGTTGTTGTTGTTGTATTAATCATCAGCTCTTCTTTTAAAGGGAAATCTGTCAGTATTTAGAGGTTCGTCTTAAAAATGGGGATTTTTTAATGGTTATATAAAACTTGTATGTAAATAACTTAAATGAAGCCAGCTGTGTTTGAGTTGAGTAAACAAACTTAGTAAAGTCGCACAACCAGAGCAGGAAAACACCAACTTATGTTACTTGACATAAATGTCACGTTTCAGTTCTTGTGAAAGTTTTGATTCTCAGTTTGTCTCATGACACAAAGCGGCTAGAAGAACTGTTACTGCTGTGGATTTTTAATGGCCGACGTCTCGTAGAAAAAACGTAGATTTATTTCTGGTGTCTTTCCTCAGGTGGTGTCAGACATAGGTGTAGGAGAAGAAGACGCCACCGACAGCTCAGCTCAAGACCTGGACCTGGCAGCCGGCGACGCTCCTCGATGAACGGAGGCCTTTTTATTTTTCTGCTACTTTTGGTTCCAGATAATTTGGTTCTGTGAATTGGTAATCTCCTGATCTGGTACCTGGTGGTACTCAAGTGCTTGTTTGTTGTAATAAAAGGTGACAGAGGAACAAAACGCTGTCAGCTGGTTGTATTTGTCTTCACTATAGGCAGAGATGTTCATAAGGCGGCCTGGGGGCCATTTGTGGCCCCTAGTTTTGAATGGTTTCTCAATGACAAATTAATATCTTAAATGGAAAATTTTTGGTGCAAAACAAGAGTTTTTCTGTCATTAGTCGCGTTGAGATTTGTTTTTGCTTTTATTTTAATTCCATAGTAAGTAGTGCCACAAATCTCCAGCAGTATTTTACTAAAAAACTGATTTAGTCAAGACAGTTTTTGTATCTGTTGCTGGGAATAAACTACAAATAGTATCTTCACCAACAGGTTAAAAAACTTGGACAGCTTTTGGACTTTTTTAATTAAATTATTTCATGTTAATTTGTTGCTTTACAGGTATAAATAAAATAATTCACAACAAAATCAATTTAGATATTTTTTATTGAAAAAAAAAAATAAAATTTTGGCCCCTGAGTGGTTTATACCAGTAAAAAAAAACTTTTTTTGGTAATTGTATTTTTTTGCTAATGTTCTCAACAGGTGCCTCAAAATCCAATTTTGTCATTGTTTTAGTCTTGCTAAGCTTTTATAAGATGTCCAACTATGCAGCAAAACTAAATCTGGTGGATTAAACGGGAAAAATATTTGATAAAGCTGTTTCTCGTTAAGGAGATTTCAGCTAAGTGCTCTTTAAAATTCCTCCCCAGATTGTGAGATACTGTAGATTTGTTTAGTTCCAGCTGTGTGTTGCATTCAGTTCACTCTGGGGAACTAATGTTGTGGAAGTAGGGTTTCTACTGGATCCTGAAACACCTTTTTCATCAATTTATCCAACTTTATCAAACCCACATCTCAATGTTTTCCCAGACCAGAGGGTCTACAAAAACTGCACCATGTGTGCAATCAAGTAACTGTTGGCTCCAATTGTAAAAATGCTGCAATTATCAAATGTAAAATAAATTTAATGTTTTGAAATTGGGCCTCTGTCTCTTTAAGAAGCTCCAGCTCTTTCCGACACTTCATCACGTTGTCATGGCAACATTTCTCAATTTTGCGTTCAGAGTGTTTCTTGGGCTTCATCCACGGCCATGATGGATGATTCTAGAATATTGGCAACATGTTGGTTCTGATAGTTCTAGACAATTTCACCGTTTCTTTGGTCAATGCATGTTTGGTTTTGGATGCAGTGTCCATGATAATGAGTTACTCAGTAGACATTTTACCAGATACTTTTTACTCTTACTTGAGTAAAAACATGTTGTGCTACTTTTACTTGAGTACAATTCTCTGCCCACCTCTGGTTCTGACCCAGTTATAGTTTCTAGGTTTACAGTAAAGCTCAGCTTCTTGGAGCCACCTCAGATAAAAAAAAATAAAAAAGAAGGGGAAAAAAATGGGGCGGGTTCGGCGGTTTTCATGCAATGACATCACTTTTCCTCCGACCCAAACACAGAACACAACGCCGAGGCAGAGGAGGGGATCGCGGCCGCTGGCTGCATTGGAGCCGCCGCTGCGACAATGAGCACAAGCCGCTTATAAACGCCAAACGTTTGGAGGTTCTTTTCAGATTTATAAGCCATGATCCGGAGGAGACGCGGTTCTACCGGATGAGGTGAGCGCAAAATGAAAAACGCTCTTTCTGTGTGGTGAAATGCTCGCCGGGCGGCCGAGATTTTGCAGGAATACCGTAACAGTACCGGGTGACGCGAAGCTGTGGTCTGCTCTAATGTTTCATGATGGATGTTTAATTCTAAGCGTTTTGTTGCTGCTTGTGGAAGAAGCTTTAGGGCGTTTCAGCTCTCTCTCTCTCCCCGTCGGAGGAGACTCGTTTCGGCGCAGTGTTTGGGTCTGCAGGGCCCGTCCTTAAAGAGAAAATACAACCATTTTACCAACACTACTAGCTCTAAAGGAAACTGGTTTAATTCGCGTTCAGGACTGAAATGTAAGGTTTTATTTAGCCCCGAAACCCAGAAAGAGGAACCCAGAGAAGGAACTGGTGTGTGCGGCTCTGGTTTCATCCTGCAGCTTATTTATGATGGAAATCAGCTGCGCCTCTTTGAAAGCAGTGATGCTCCACAATCAGAAGTAATGCATTAATAACAAGCGATGATAGCTCATCTGATAATGGATTAATGAATTTAGATATTGAAGAATTACTTTGAGCAAAGAAAACTGTAAAAATGTCACTTCCCTTGTGTGCAGGGGTGCTTCCAAGAGGTATTTAAAGGGGGCGGTCAGAAAGGGGGGGCATAATCCAGAATAGTAGAAAAGATTGGATGAATGAATAAATGTTGCAATAATTTACATTCTAAAAAATATAAAATATATATAAAAAATAACGCTTCAAGATGGAATTGGGCATTTATCGTCTTGTTTATCATTTATCTTTATAGATTTATAAGAATTTTGATTTGCTATTGTCAATATAAATTCCTCTTAATTATTTAAAACTCTCCAAAACTGTGTAAATTCCCCATTTTTTTCTACTGTTTTCTCTGTGAAAATATCAATAAATTTGAAAATATGATTAAATTTAAGGCGGTTTGTTGATATAAATACATTTTTTATATCTTTTTTTGTGGTGTTATAAAGAACTATATTATAAATGGGAATGTTTTGTCGACAGCAGCATTTGTGTTTGTGGGACTCTGACTGCTGTAACACAGTCACAGATATATCGTTTTGTCAGATGTTGACGCTACATTTGGCTGTAATAAACAGGAAGTAGAGGATGACACAGAAACAACTTAGAAATCTGGGCTTATAATTTTTTCTGAGTTTCGTGCCTGGGCTACGTCACCTGGTTCCAAAATTATTCAGAAAATATTGTTTCTGTCTCTCCTTTACAGCATTAACTCTTTTTCTGAAAAACCCCAAAACTGCCTCATGCATGTGTAGTTTTATTTTATTTTTTTGTAATTTCCATCAGCATTTTCTAATATGAAACCTGAAAAACTTTGACAAATCTCACAGTTTGGGTGGTTTTCACAAGTCACTGACTTGGTGGTGCTGCTTTATGTTTTATTTTTTTTCCCTCATCAAACCTTTCCAAAAGTTATACTTATTGCTAGATGTGCACAATAAATTGTTGGGCCCTTTGCGCTAATACCGGTAGATATAACTTTTTGTTACCACATCAACCACGTGATATGAAGTAAGGTAAGAAAAACAAACAGCGTACACCTAAATGTTGCCACCTCCAGGTGGGAGTTATCAGTCACTGAAACAATGTTTTTGTGGAAAAGTTGCAATGAACTCACATTAATGTGAAAAAACGCTGGATCCTGTTGATTTTGTGCGGTTTTGCATGAATAGCATCAAACTGGAGGAAGTGGCTAACATCAGAGATTGATGCAACGAGAGTTTCATCTGCATTTTCACAGAAGAATTCAATGTTTAAGGAAAGAACCTAACTTCCTCTTGGCAAAGATGGTTTATTTAAGTCATAAAATAGCATTTATTTACAGTAAACTGAGTAGATTATTGAAAATGATGAGGATTAAAGCTGCAGTTTGCAAAAAGTATTTTTTACATGTTTGTTGAAACTTTCAGTAAGTTGTGACAGCATATCAAGAGAGAGATAATCTGTGAAAACAATTATCTCCTGTGCCTTCTCCCATTGCTAACTAAAAACAACCAATCAGAGCCAAGAGGTGGGTCTTAGCGCTGTCAATCACAATCTTGTGTGGTGCTGCTCATTCCCTCTACACATCCCTCCTTTTGTGAAGTTAGCATAGCCACCAATGACAGCAGATAAACGGCTTTCCTGTAATGGTGAGTTGTTTCTCCACCGTTAGCACATTTAGTAGTGAGTACATGAGGTTGATTGACAGCACTAAGACCCTCCTCCGGGCTCTGATTGGTTGTTTTGGTCAAGAGCTCCGAATTTCCATGAATTTACGTGAATTTCCACAATCGGACGTCCATCGTAGATCGATCTTTTCTCAGATTATCTGTCTCACAACAAACTGTCCTGGCATGGTGAGATTTTACCAAATATGTAAAAAACATATTCTTTATGAAAGTTACATACTGCAGTTTTAAGAAGTCTGGAAAATGCAGCTAAAATTATTCAGCGTTGATTTCAGCAGTTGGTAGTTTTTCTTTAAGGTCTATAAGAATCGAAAATCGAAGCTCAACTTGTAGACATCAGGATTTTATCAGTGAAGGAGAGCAGGGATGAGAAAACAGACCAGCGTCTGAGTCTGACTGGGTCTGTGGTTCTGCTTTGTGCTTTAACAATGCTGCTTTTCTTTAATCAGGACGGCACGTTTTCTCAATGGTTCCCTGTCACGAGCAGCGGATTCTTCCTTGTTTGTTTTCACTTCATAAAGTGTTTTTATCACCACCAGCACATGTGTTAATAATGCCAATTATATCTGGGCCAATCAGAGATTAAACTGGGGTTTAAGACCTCTATGAAATAGTTGCGGCGTTATCAAAGAGTCTGTTTTTGTTCGGAGCTTAATGATCTCGGTCCTGTTGGTTGGAGGCCAGAGATGTGCTCATGCTGTTTTCATTGTCTTGTCGTTTTGCTGGGTTTTTTTCTGAACAAAGAGTGAGCTTGACTTCAGAAGAAACGAGGGTGGGATGACTGGGAAGAATTTGGGCTGTAAAATATTTAGCTTTCACTGAAGATCTGCTGAAACGTTCGATTAATTTTTTAGTGTTTGCAGGCCGCTTTATCCTCATCCTAATGCTTTTCTTTTCTAGATTTTATGCTGATTTAGTGTTGCAGTTTGCTGCTTTTGGCAGCTTCTGATAAACACTGTTTATCATGTACGACATCTGCGAAGACCACATTTAAAAAAAAGGCTCATTTTAAACAGACCTTGTTGTTTGAGCCTGATTTGTTTTATCTGTAATATAAACCTAAATTCTTCTTCTGTGACTCTATTGCATTCCTGTCTGACTGATAAAAGCAAATAAAAGCGATAATGATGCAGCATAAATGGGAAACTTTGGTATTTTCTTCACTTTTTAATGATGATGATGATGATGCTCTGCAGATTGTGTTGCTAGTTAGCAGTGGGATACAAAATGTAATTTTCCCCTTTGATTTAGTAAAATGACTCACAATTTGGTGACATATTCTTGATTTAGGTAGTCTTTTTGAGGTGGAGAACGAAAGAGTGAAAACATTGGATTGAAGCGTAACCAGAAGAAGAAAACACATTTCTATCACTTTTGGAGATCTTTATTTGTGATGCTTATTTAGTGTTGTGAGCTTTGTTTTTGTGTCTATTTCATGAAGATTGTAACGAATGGTGTTATATTTAGCTTGATACAAATAAAAATAACGTTTGATGATGTATTGAAGGTAAAAATCTACTTTTGAAGATGAAGTTTAACTGATAAAGGATGCACAGAAATCGCTGTGCTTGTGTTAGCATCACAGACATTAGCATCACAATATTTAGCATCGCATACGTTAGCCAAACGCGTCTTTGAGCTGACCTGCATCAAATTACTACAGGATGGATGCGTAATCTACAGCCTCAACTATACAATCAGTAATAGCTAATTAGCTGACAGTAGCACTAATTCATTTAGCACTTTTGCGAACTTTGAAAACATTTATTTAGCTATTAGCTAAGTAAAGTGCTAATTTACTTGAGTGCTTTGTAAACTTAAAGTTGAAGAATGTTTGACAATATGATGTTTTGGTTCTTCACTGTTAAGAATTCTTCAAGTCGTTGGAAGAAGAAGCACTAAATGATTTCAAAGTTAGCGAAAGCAGAAATTAGCCTTGCTGTTAGCTCATTCTCAGGTTAGCAGAAGTGTGCCAACCACTAAAGGCTTTTTTTGGTGAAGAAAACAATTCATTTTCTGTTTACAGCAGTTGGCTTGTTGCTCTCTGCTTTTCCATTTGACGCATCATCACTCCATATGTGGTCATAAATTTATGTCTTATGTAGGCCTCCCTCTAAAGGTTTGTTTTGTCAAAAAGTCTGCTTTCAAATAACTTGCATGCTAAGAAAGTATTTAAAAGGCCGTTATTTTTTATTTATGTACTGTGAGGCGTCACAATGTCAAATTTAGCTGGACAATAAATTGTTCCAGAACTTACTAAAATTAACAATAATGTTGTTTTGAAACCATTTTAAATTAATATAATGGTACCAATGGCATAATAATCTCTACGATCAATAAACTTTAAATTCTAATGAACATTTAGCTCTGGAACTGGACGGCATTTTAAATAATCCAAATTAAATAAACAAAACAACAGAAACGACAGATAAAATTAACTATGAAGTCTCTGTAAACAAAATGATCCTTCAGAAACAACTTTTGTCATCCAGCGTTTGGTAGAAGGAGAGAAAAAAAAAACGATACGTCATTCAAATAGAAATTAATGAGCTCATTTTAATTATCATCCAATTACTTGAATTATTACGACATTTTTAGGTTTTGGCCACAGAAATATGACTAAATATATACATTTGTACACTTGTGTCCATTTAGTTTAGGAATAAGAAGTTTTCCCTCAAGAAAATTACTGTTTGAACCAGACCACCGTTATTCTTTTTGTATTTCTTGCAGCTTATCAGCAGCTGCTAACAAGAAAACGCCAAAAATTACTTTGCTGGGTCAAAATTTGCAGTTTACCTTTCTGCTTTGGAATAACTGGGATCATTTTATTCCTGAATTTATTTGTCAGACCTAAAATCCAGAGCTGAAAAACGGCAGTACTGTGTGTGGAACATGCAGAGCCTGGCCCCGGCGTTGGGGGTTGGTGTGTGTGGATAAATGTGGTTCCACTCTGGGCTCGCGGTGTGACGTTTTGGGTCTGTGCCGCCTGTGTTTGGTGCCGATTGAAGCTCCTCCGAGTGCCCAGTCGTAGTGCAACTTTTGAGATAGCATTTCCAAGCTTTGCAGCATTACATCACGAGAAGTCATGCCAACTACTTATTGAAGCGGAACGGGCAGCATGAGTGCCGTCTCTCTCTCTCTCTCTCTCTTGGTCTTTCTCTTTCTCTCTGTTCGTCTGTAATTGTTCACAGATGTTCTGAAGGCATTTCTGTCCCACATTTTGCATCGGGCTGTTCACGTAGACGCCACATTCACTGCTGAGACTTTATTAGAAAGGAAACGTGGCACAGACCAAGTGTTTAATTTGGATGCTGGTTCCGTTAACTGGTTTAGCTCGTTAAAGTATTTACAAGAGTTGCAAAAAAGTTCATTCCTGAAGAGAAAATTCTTTAAGAGTTCTTGTAACTTTGCAAGACATGATGTATTCCCTAACATAGGCGTGTGATAACAATGCCAGGACAAGAAGTCGGTATTTATGGTCAATTTTGTTGGATTTTTTTTGTCAAGAACCAATCAATAAAATTGTAACAATTTTATTGATACAATTAACCAGGAAATCGAAAGAGAAAAACATTTAAATGAAATGCATTTTAAAAATGCTATCAGAGTGATTTGAAAACAAATAACCTGGAAAAGTATGGAGTGTTTTTCAGGTGGGGATGTAAATGAAAAGAGTGTGCTTCTGCAAACTACAATCTGGCTTCCTGTTGTCTTCTTTAATGTTTCTGCCAGTAGTAACTTCCTGTTGTTGATCACTTGACTCATTTGCTAGGAAAAAATGTTTCCAATGCAGTTTTGCGAAACACACTAATTTGGAAACAACCAAAGAAATATCTCAATTCGTGTAACGCAGCTGCTGATGCAGAATATTTTGCTCTGCAGCTGGTGCTCCTGTGTCCTGATGAAGCTGCCTGTGATTTGTTTAAACCCAGTTGTGTCTGGTGAAAGGATTATACAGATACAGGTGAAGAGCTGGTCAGGTGTCGGTGGTAATTTATCTGCCAACGTGTGTCGGAAGCCATGCGCCATTTGTTTCCTCTGCAGCGGAGAACATGCCGCAGTTTGTTATTCCAGGTTGTATTTTTCCATGCAGTTTCCAAACTACTTGTACTTGAGGTTGTTGACTTCTGATTATTCAAGAGAAAAAGAAAGAGTAGGACCAGATGGAGAATCTGCACAGCCAAAAGTACGGCTCAGAAAATCAGAATATGGTGGGAAAAAAAAGTAACTTATTTTACTAATACATAGATTTTTTTACACAGATTTTTCATATTTGAAGCTTTTATTCTTTTAATTTTGATTGCAGATAATAATAAAAAAACAAAATTCAGTGTCTCAGGAAATTTGAATATTGTGAAAATGTTAAAAACTGTATTCATAGAAAGTTGAGTGGAAGAAAAAAATGTGATAGGAAAAGGTGCACCAGCCACTACATGTAATCAAATCCTAAAAGCTGGCTACAAGCTAGAGCTAATCACAGTATAATTGTTTCATATCAGTCGATATTAATTATTATTGATTGTTTTTTTGTTTAAATATAAAATACTATCAAACTGGTGGTGCGACTTTTCCTTTTATCTTCAGTTTTCACTCCTCACCATTTTAAACAGTTATGAGGCAAAGTGCAAAACTTTAAACTGCTGCTGCGCAAGTTACTTAACTCGTTGTTGCTAGGTAACCACAAGTTACTCGGCTCGTTGTTGCTAGGTAACCACAAGTTACTCGGCTCGTTGTTGCTAGGTAACCACAAGTTACTCAACTTGTTGTTGCTAGGTAACCACAAGTTACTCAACTCGTTGTTGCTAGGTAACCGCATAGTGAGTGAGGCAGTTGATGCCACTCTTCGTTTCTTCATGTTTAAATCTGCTTTACACCCATATTTTAAAACACAAACATAAAATGTCTTGCATTTATAAAACTGGTGTCAAATGTGAAACCTACACATCTCCTTTTTTGTTTTCACTGAAAGAGATTTTATAAATCAGAAAATCTGGCATTAAAACCTCCATTTCTTTCCATCTCAAGGTTTGGCTATTTTAGATTTTAAAGTAAAGATAGTTAATAATTCAGGCCAGACTTTTTACTGATGATTTTAAAGCAGGAGTTTCTTCTTTTTGGCGTTTTTAAATGTGATTTTCCACATAGCCTGATGAGTCTTGTCTGTTTTCATCACAACAGGAAAACAATCAAAGACAAATGAGATCAAATCACCCTTTGCAACTTTTATCCTGCCTTCATATCTGTGCACTGCTGTTTTATCCCTTCCTGTTTTCATTTTCCACATGCAAACAATCCTTTTCACCCAGTGTACTGTAGAATGAATTTACTGTAGTTTAGTATTTTCATGAGTTACAGAGATAAATTGGTACAAATGTTATTTTTCGCATATTCTGTTGCATTTTGCTAGCTTCCAACAAGGAATGTGCACATATTTTAATCCTTTCAAGGTCAAGATTTGTTGCGTTTCCAGCTGAATTTGAAGAATTCAGAAAATGCACCTCAGACTTCAAAGAACACTGGAAATGTGCGAGGCGAAGCCTTTATCAAAATATCCATGTCGAATTGAAGCGCCCCAACTGCAGAGGAGAAAATAAATGACATACTCAGATATTTTTCTCAACAGAATGTTAATCAAACATGAAGAGGGAAAAATCTTCATGTTTTTCTACATTTAAAAATGGATTTTAACAGTCGTTTAATATTTAGTTTAAAAATAAAATGACATCTCTCTCGGCTAATCTGTTATTCAGCTCGAGTTTCAGGCTGTCAGAGTTTATTTCATGGTTGGTTTCATGAAGCAACATCTGGATTTAACAAAGCCGGCTAACCTTGAACGTTCAAGGTCGGTCTGACTGTGAAATATCGCTTTAATAGGTCACAGTTTGTGGGTTTTCCAGGTTCCACAGACCAACATGACAATAATCCAGCTGGTTTGATGTCTGCAGACGGGTCAGAACCTCCTGCTGTCATCATATGTAGCTTATGCACCCCTGTGTTTGCATAAACGGATCCGCTTTGAAGACGGGGCCTGGCTGGGTCCCGGGCCCCGCGTTATCAGCAATCAGCATGGCCCTTTATCGCCTCGCTGTCTGCTGCACGCAGGTTGTGTCGTTTCCATGGTTATGCACCAAAGGCGCCTCTGGAGTTCGCATTAGCATAGCAAAATATTCATCAGATTTCCCACAGAGCCGCCGCGATCCGGCAGAGCTCCCAGCAGGAGGCAGAGCCGGCTGAGAGCTCCACACGGCGCCGTCGTCCTCATCATCATCACAACTGTTTACGCGCACTCAGCGAAGAGTCTGGCATCAAAGAAATCTGCGATCTGTATTGTTTCCCCGCAGGTGGGATTCTTTTCCCCGCTGAACCTCCTCAGCTCAAACCTCACTGAGAAACTCGAGCGTTGGTGGGAAGATCATCAGGGAAACCTAAAACATCAAACCCAAGTTTTAAATCCTCAATATAATTTCCCCCAAAATTCCTCTGTCTGGTGAAAATATGCCTGGTGGAAAACTTCAGAATCACTGCAAAAACACAAAATGCTACCAAGATTTATCAGTCTAGTTTCTTGTGTAAATATACTAGTTCACTTGAAGTAAGACAAAACTAACAAAGTTACAGGGCATTCTGGGTTAATGCAACCAAAACAAATGTGCTAGCCAAGTGCTAATAGGAGAAATCACTTGTGATCTTTTACCAAAGACAAAGGAGAAATCCTACAACCACTAAAATCTGACTCTACTCCATTTTTGTTTACATTTTGTGAAGAAGCTGCACGCAGTGTCTTGTTTGTAGTTTCCTTCAGTAGTTCTTCATTGACCTTAAACATCTTAAAATTCAGGCCTTAAAATGTCTTAAATCCATATAAAGAAATAGAAGTTGGCCTTAAATACATTAAACATAGGTCTTAAATTTTGTTGTGACAAGACTATTTAATCTCTTAAATAGATTACATTTAAATCTATGTGGTTTTTTAAATATTTGTTTCTCACAAGACTTTTCTGTCAGACTAAAGTTTGAGTCACATTGTCATTGCTTTCTGTGACTCAAAGAAGTGTTAGACTACCAGTAACAAGCTATTTCCAAAGTAGCTAGTTAACAAGCTACTTTGTTAACTAGCTAACTTTGGTGCATAGATGCATTTAGCATCTATGCACCAAAAATCTGGAACAAACTTCCAGAAAACTGTAAAACAGCTGAAACACTGACTTCCTTTAAATCTCAACTAAAAACCCACTTGTTTAGAGTTGTATTCGAAACGTAATCAATTGCAAACTTATTGACGGAATCTGACTATGTTGTGTTTTTATTGTTGATTCTATGTTGCATTGTATCTTTGTGTTTGATTTGATGTAAAGCACTTTGAAATGCCTTGATGCTGAAATGTGCTATACAAATAAAGTTTGATTGATTGATTGATTGTAGCTAGCAAGCTGGGGTTTTTTGCACCTATTGTGGATAATTTCAGATTATCACCAGTTGGCCAAATGACATTCATCTTTGATATTGGCGGTTGAGACAACCAGTAACTAGCTGCTAATGTAACCTTGCTAGCTAGTTAATTAGCTAACATTTTGTATCCATCATGGGTAAGTGCAAATTAATCATTTTTTGTCATAATTTCTGCCATGATACAGGTTTTAAATTTCATTAAGTCTTTCTAAGACTTAAGTTTGAGTTGGTGAAGCCTGCAGAGACACTGCTTATAACAACTGGAAAAATGTCTCTCTTTTTTTTAAGTGTAATAATCTGCCAGTAAAACTGGAACTTTTCATCAATATAAAGACATTATTTATTTTAAACAAGCCCTTATATATTGCTGAAAAGTTACTTGTAAGTTAGTTTTGTCTTATTGAAGTGATGTCTGCAGTAGAATCTGGACCTAAATTTTCTTGGTAAGATTTTGTGTTTTTTCAGTGTAGACCCCATTAAATCCACCCTGCGCAGGAATCTGTGCTCATGCAAACAGCACTTCAGCTGCTGCAGCTGCAACAAGCATCCAATTCATCAGCCGGGCCAGAGAAAACACGACTTGGAATGCTGCTTAATCAAAAGCTAGCGGCTCATCGCCACATCCCCTTTGGCTCCACGAAGAATTAAAAGACCTAATAGCTGCAGTTTTATTTACTGTGCAGAAGAAATGTGAAATGATGAAGTGTGGCTTTGGAAATCTGGGATTTGGGTTGCAGACAAAAGATCTCAGTGATACAGGGAGGTTTTGTCTTGATTCAGGATGTCTTGAACAGGACTCCTTTTGTGCAGCGCTGCAGATTATTTTAATTTATCCTGAAATGAGTTGTTTTGAGGATATTACGGCCTGCCCACCCACACTCACTCTCTGCTGAGTCATCTGCCGCTGCAGTGTTTTCAGCTTCCTCCATCATCTCAACTGTCAAAAAATACTTGAACAAAGTTATTTGCAGCTGCAGAAGAAATGTTAGCACACGTGAATAGGTTTTCCTCTCGGGTGGATATGGAGAAAGGGATGGAGATAACTGCTGACCCCTGATGGAGTCCAGATGTGGAAACCGCTCATCTGCTGTTCCTGCGCTCTGGATGTTTGTACACTGCAAAAACACAAAATGTTACCAAGTAACTTCTCAGACTTTTCAGTAAGATATAGGAGCTTGTTTTAAGTCAATAATTCCTTAATAGTGATGAAAAATTACTGGCAGATGGAAGTTCTAGCCCTTTAAAAACTTTTTTACCAGCATTAAACTGAGCAGTAGCTCCTGCAATGAGCTCAGCTTACCTGCAGTTTCACTAAGAGTTTGCTAATTGCTGCTAGCTAGTCTGAAGGAGCTGAGTGCAAGAGTTGCAGGAGAGGTCAGCTGGGAAACTTGGAGCTCTGAGGCGAAGGCGGGGCTGGGAACGCCCAGGTGCTTTATACAGCTGAATGGTTGCCATGGGGATTAAAGAAAGAAAGAAACAAGACGACACTCCAGGTATGTTTTTGATGAAGGAATAACAATGTTATAACACGACGTGAAGCTCAAAAAGTTGACTTTACGTAGTACTGTCCCTTTAAAGTGTTGGGTGGAGGACTGCAGCGCCAGGCATTCTGGGTAAACACAACTAAAACAAACCTGAAAGTCTGAGAAATAGCTCGTTGTCTTTTACAAAAGAGAAAACATAGAACCGGTAAGATCTGACGCCACTTTTTCTTTGCTTGCATGTCATGAAGAAGGAAGTTGCACTCAGTGTCTTCAGAGGTTTTTGTGTTGTTTCCTTCAGTGGGATTTGGTGCAGCGCCCCCACAGGCCAGGAGGGGAACAGGTTGCTAGAAGGGTTTTGATCGTTTGACTCAGAAAATGTAACAAATATTTCAGTTTTGGTCTCCAATCAAAGTACCAGGTGTTAAAAACACCTTTAAAGTGATTAGAAAGTCACAGATTTCAGCTTCAAGAGAGAGAGAGCAAGGCTATAGATAACAGGAAGGTGAAGTAAACCTTTTTTCAACCTGGTTCCTGGAAAACCTTCCGTTTAAATTGAAGAGGATGCATCGAATCTTCATCAAACAATTGTAGAAATATATTTATTTTTATCAGCTATTGTACCTTTTTCCATTCATTTTTTTCTTATTAACGCCAAGAGAAACCCAACTATTGAATTCCTTACGAGTGAACTTGACGGTTGTTGAGAAGTCGGTGGTTTTCTGTATGAGTGCAGGTTCTGGTCCGTCTGAACCGCAGCTTTGAACGGCGCAGTCTGCGCCGACGAGGCCTCGCAGAGAGGAGCTTTATCTGATCACTGATGTAACAACGAACATTTTTATGACTTGTGGTTCCATTTTAAACAATGGAGCATCTATTTGGTCACAAACCGGTTTTAGTTTTGCCTGTTCAGACACAAGACGTCAAGACCTTTTCTCACTTGAGCTGTTTTTGAGGCCTGTTTTCACAGAAGACAAACGAAGGAAGTCGTCACACGTCTTGTTTTTGAAGAGGTTTTCTTTCTATAGCCGTCGCTCATGTGAGACTCGTAAATGCAGAGAAGAGGAGGATTTATTCATTTAGATGCTCTAAAAATGCCTGTTGTAAAGGAATGTTGAGTTAAAATAAAGATAATCTGACTGCTGCCTGCTATAAAAATAGAGCCACAGAGGAGCGAATTTAAAAATTACTCACCTCTACTGAGAAAGAAAGGTTAATGTTCCAGATTTAAGGCTCTCCTGTCCACAAAGTTATGCTCAAGATGCATAATCACAACTAATATTTTCAGAAATTTCTGATTTAGTTTAATTTAACTCTGTAAATGCGGCACCAACTGGTTTTTTTTAGGTTAGTACGATGATGCTACATAAACTCCAGGAATGTTTTAAAAGAGGAACGATGCAGTGATGACTTCCTGAAGGGAAGGCTCGTTAGATTACAAAGTCAGACTTCTTTTTAGTAATATTTGATATTTACAGCATTTTCATGGCAACTTATGTTAACATAGCTGCTTGATTGTTCTGTAAAATGACACTTTGTGCCCCTTTAAACAGTTACAAACAAGTGATGAAAGATAAGCTTGTTTTTTATGAAGAAGCAGATAAATTCAACTTTTCTGTTGCTTTTTGCATGTAAATGAATACTTGATACTCCAACACATTCAGCTTTGAAAGTCATGCATTAAATTGCAGATTGTAGATGTTAAATTCAGCCTCTCGCTGTCTAGTTTTAAGTCCAAGGTTGCTTTAGCTGCTAAAATTATCTTTAAACCACCGGTGTCTAAAATGGGAAAACTGGGTTAAATCGAGAACAAAAATAGCAGGTCGGTTCTGCTCACATCTGGTCCTGCTGGGTGCAGGGAGACTCTCACATTGGACCGGCTGTGACCCGGACTCACCAGCTTGTTGTAATATGTTTTCCAGGCGTGTCAAAGGTCAACCTTTCATTTTGCCTGAACGAGTCGCTGAGGTATCTGGAGTAAAGACGCTGCTAACATGTGGAAATGTGGTGTGGAGGAGGACGAAGTGCAGTTGTTCCCCTGGCAGGAAGCCTGGATGTGCGGCTCGCAGCCGGGCTGATCCGAGACCAGATTTATTTAACGAGGATCGCTGCGAATGGCTTTCATTAACAGGCTCTGTGATCACTGGAACGAAACGGCACAGACTTCACACCAAACATCACTGTTTAGATTCCTGCCAAAGTCTGATGTGATGCGTGTTTCTGCAGCCAGCCACTTTCTGAGGCTCTTTATCCAACAGATCTGACGACTACACTGCAAAAACACAAAACAGTACACTTGAAAGAAGACAGAACTAACTTAGAAATAAGTTTTCAGCAAGATGGTTGAGCTTGTTTTAGGTCGATAATTCAATAATATTGAGGACAAAGTATAAATTTCAATCCCAGATACAAGTTTCAAACCTAGATCGAAGCTTATATGTGGGATATAGTAGATTTCCCAGATATATCTGAGATATATCCCAGATTTGGGCAAAATATATATATTTTTTTGCAATTTGCAGATTATTTCATTTATGAAGGGAGTCTGGTCTTAAAAAGCCTTACATTTGCGGCGTGCTGTGGTAGTGTAGGGGATAGCGCGACCTGCATTTGGAGGCCTTCAGTCCTTGACGAGGCGGTCGCGGGTTCGATTCCCGGACCCGCCCGACGTTTGCCACATGTCTTCTCCCTTCCTGTCAGCCTTCTGTCATATAAGGGACACTAGAGCCCACAAAAGACCCCCTGGAGGGGGGAAGAAAAAAAGCCTTACATTTGAAGATTATTTTTGCTTTTACAAATTCATCCCCAATTTATCATCTTTTGTACATTTCTGTTGCGATATAGATCTTAAATTTCACTTAGGAACCTGTTTAATCTCATGTAATCAACGTAGTTAGTTTTTTCTTCTGTCAGGCTGAAGTTTGAGTCGCCTGCACAAATCACCAGAGTTCTGTGATTCGAGACGATTGTGGCTACTGCTAACTGGCTGCTAATATAGCATTGCTAGCTAGCGAAATAGCATGCTAATGTTATTTATATGCTAATTCATCATCTTTTGTACATTTCTGTTGTGATGCAGGTCTTAAATTCAATTCATACTGGTCTTTAAAAGTCTTAAATGTGATTCGGTGAAACCTGCAGAAACAAAGTATTTTTGATCTGGTTTTTGAAGCAAATAACTTGTTTGAAATGAGACAAAATTATAATTTACAAGACACTTTTCAACAAGATATTGTGAACTTCTTTTAAGTCCATAATACCTTTATATTGATTAAAAAGCTGCTAGTTTCACTGGCAGATTCTTTTTACTTTTATAAGTGAAACAATCTGCTAGTGAAACTAATAGTTTTTAAAATCAATATTTAGAAATGACTTTAAACACGCTCCCATATCTTGCTGAAAAGTTACTCATAAGTTAGTTTTGTCTTTTTCAAGAATACTAAGATATTTGCACTCGAAACGAGATAAAAAATACTTGGTAAATTTTGTGTTTTTGCAGTTCTGAACATCTGGAAAACGTTGGTTTTCTGTGTTTTCCTCAGTTGGATTTTGATGTTTTTCGCTGCTGTTTTCCATAAACGATTTAAAACGTGTAAAAGACATGATAAGCATTAATACCGCCTGCTGGAGATTATTTGTTTTCTCGTCTTTATTTTCTAATCCTATGGTTAAATAAAAGTCAAATAAAAGCATCAGCATTAATATTTGACATTCTCTCATTTTCTGCCACCTGTGTCGGCCATTTTCTGCTCGCCCAGTTTAACGCCGGCGCTCTGGAACGACTTCCTGATGCGTTCGCAGGAAGCGCAGGCTGCGGTGCAGATGAACACTGGGCCTCCTTCTGCTGCACTGGGGGGCTTATGGGACCGGCTGCACATCCCGGTGTCGCATTTCTGGAGGTGGATTAGTTCTGCATCCTCAGTGGGAGCTGAGTGCATTCCTTCGCATTAAACTGTCCTTCAGTCGGTGACTGTTTGTAGCCCAGACTCTGATTTACAACAGCGATGCAAACACTTCGCTCTATTCTTCTCCACGACCAAACATCTGCTGACGGATCTGTCTCCGCGAGCGCTGATTGAAGTTTGTTTTTATTTTAGCTGATCTGTCATCTTTCTTTCTCAGTGGATCCACAAAATGATTCATAAACTGAAATTGCTTGTTTATAGTTTGTAGTTTAGCTGCAGAGATTGGCTCAGAAACATTAGGAGCTCAAATAAAGTAAAAGACCGGCGTCGCAAAACGGAGAAGAAGACGAAAAAATCTCCTCTTGATGTTACAATATGAGAGGAAATTAGGGCCTTCTAGTTTAGTTCAAATTTTCTTTTCAAAAGATACAAAAATTAAAGATTAGAAAGTTAAAGGAAATCTGTTCAGCAAAGAAGGAAGGAATATCTGAGGAGATGAGGAAGAGAAAGAGGAAGTCAAATCCTTGTCTAGTTGTGGATCTACAACGAATATCCAAATAAATCAGGCTACTTTATTTGCTTGATTTTACTTTTTCTTTCTGGCCATGTGATAAAAACTTTTAATCACTGTTTTCCTTAATCACTCCTGTTGATCACTAATCAATATTTATTTGTTAATCGGCGCTGCGTTTCCATCTTGTGTCTTTGGGGTCTGATTGTGTTTCCTCATGAAGCTCTGGGTGTCGGCGGCGCTGCTGTTCTCCATGTCGTTTCCATGGCAGCCGGAGGCCGTCACATGCCGCCATGCGGGTCGGCCTGCAGTAAACTTCCTTCCTTTAGGATTCATGTAATCACCATTCACTTCCTCACGCCGGCTCCGTTTCTTGTTGGGTTATTGAAGGTTCTCTCTGGGCGACAATAAGGCTTTTATGTTTGGAGTCGTCGTCCTTCGCCCGCGTCAGCTGCAGGGCAACATGTGACTCTTTCAGGTCATGTTGGGGAAGCTTTTCGCTCAATGTCCCATTCAGCTCAGACAGAAGTTTGTCTCTGACGCAGCAGAGCGACGACAATCTGCTGGACGTCCTTCATCCAGCAACATGCAGAGTCACTGCAAACATTCAGCAAGTGTTTTTGGTCTAGTTTCTATTTCACATAAACAACGGTGAGTATGTTTCCAACAAAAAAATAATAATTCTTGTTTTTTCATAAGAAAACATTTCTGAGTTTGAAGAGTTGAAAATTTGCCAGATTTTCAGAAATGTTGAGCTTAATCTCAGAAAATTTTGTAGAAAAATTGGAAATTTCTGCATTTTAAAAGTCTAAAATTTGTGAGAAAAAGCTTGGAAATTTTGAGAAACTTTCTAGAAAATAAAAACCAAGAAAATTTTAGTTTAAAAGGTTTTGGTGAGTATTTTTTACCTATTTTCTAGTGTAAATTTGCACACTAGAAACCATAAGGGTGCCTAATCCCAAAGTCTTGCCAAAAACCTGTAAAAAAACAAGGGAATTTGAGTTTGAAAAGTTAGAAATTTGCGAGAAAATATTCAGAAATTTTAAAATTAATCCAAAAAAAAATAAAAAATCTAGAAAAAAAACCCAATTTCTGAGCTTCAAGTGTCAAAAATCTTCAAGCATCCAAAATTTTTGACTTTTAAATCTTGGCAGTGGCCTAAAAATGTTTACATTTCTGAGTTAAAAAAACTTTGAAATTAGAATCTGAAACTTTCTAGAAAATCATGGAAATATTTTCGGAAGTCAAAAATTTTCAATTCTCGATGTTTTCTGAGATTAGTTTCTACATTTCCGGGGGTTTTAGTACATTTTTGACTTTTCAGACTCAGAAACTTCTGAGATTTATCTAAAAGATTTTTGGTGCAAATTTACTCTTTCCTTTTCTTCTATCTACATTGGCCATAATATGCCAATGTAAATAGACAAAAGTAACTTAGAAGTTACTTTTAAGTTAGTTTTATCTCATTTTAAGCATGCTAAGCTATTTGCACTAGAAACTAGACAGAAAGATGGTTGGTCAGATTTTGTGTTCTTGCAGTGCAGCAGCTTGAATGACGTAGAGAATAAACTTATTTGTTCTTTAGAAAAAATGTCGTGGAAATGTTCACACTTTGAGCTCACTACCAAACATAACTAATAAACAAAATTATATATTTTTATCAATCCCTGCTTTGCTCTGTCTGTATGGTAGCTTGTAAAACATGTTTCAGTAATAAGGCGGTAAATCCTGAAACGTTTCCTGTTGAACTGATTAAACTGATTATTTTTTTCCATGTGGGATTTATCAACGTGGGCATTCGTCTTGGTAGAAAACAAAGCCGCCCTTTCCCCACCCGCTCTGATTTCAGACATGAAAGCCGTAATTCCTCCGTGAATCTGGGGCAGCTCAGTCCTCGCCAAACGGGGTGGCCCGAGATCCGAGTGACCCGTTTGAACCGAGCGGCCGCCACGTTGGCGCTCCGGGGCGCCGGATTTTCACCGAATAGGAAGTGAGCTTTACGGATCGAGTCGACTCAGGTCAGATCTTTCTGTCTGCTGCGTTCAGGTCAAAATAATACAAAAAGTCAGCATTCAAATCGTATGGATCTGCTTTTAAAAAGCTGAAAGCAGAACTCTGCACTGCAAAAACACAAAATTTCACCAAGTATTTTTGCCTAATTTCTGGTGCAAATATCTCAGTACACATAAAATAAGATAAAACTAACTTAGATGTAACTATTCAAAAAGATTTAGGAGCTTTTTAAGTCAATAACTGTTTAATTTTGATTAAAAAATATAAGTAAAATTATTTCACTTATACAGGATGTCTGTGTGTCATTAAAAGGTTTTGAATTCATGCCTCTAAAACTGACTTAAAGAGTCTTGAATTTGAAAAAATGCAAGTACATTAATCACAGGTCTTACATTTTGTTGTGGCAAATCTACTTATTCCCATATATTCTATGCAGGGTTTTTTTGTGTGGGAATTTTCTGTCACATCTTCATTGTGACAGTTGAGGCTACCGCTAACTAGCTGCTAATATCCCCTTGATCGCTAGTTAGCTAGCTTTTTTTTTCTACATTCTTCATGAGTAGGTGCAAAGTTATCACCAATTTATCATTTTTGTAAATTTTTGTCATGATTCAGGTCTTAAATTCCATTCATAACGGTCTTAAAAAGTCTTAAATTGTAGTTGGTGAAACTTGCTTATAATCAGAGAAAAAATATTGCTATAAGTTTATCTACCAGCGGAACTAGTACATTTTTTAAGAGCATTAAGGAATTATTCATTTAAAACGAGCTCCTAAAGTTACTTATAAATTAGTTTTGTTTTATTTCAAGGGTACTAAGATATTTGCTCAACTCATCGGCTTTCATTAATTGATGAATACTGCATTTATGATCTAGTTTCCAATGCAAATATCTTGATGCTCTTCAAATAGGACAAAACTAACTGATAAGTAACTTTCCAGCTAGTTATAGGAGCTTTTTTATCTCAGTAATTCCTTAATATTGATGAAAAAGTACTAGTTGTACTGGCAGATTATTTCACTTATAACAAGATATTTTTTCTCATATTATAAGTTGGAGTTCTGCAGGTTTCACCAACTCAAACTTAAGATTTTATAAGACATTTTATATAAAATTTAAGACCTTTGTTGAGTAGAAATGTACAAAAGACAATAAAATGGCAATAAATTTGCACTCACCCGTTACAGAAGAGAAAAAGCTAGATAGCCAGCTTGCTAACAAAGATAAATTTGCAGTTAGATAGCAGTAGCAAATAATTGAAAAAGTGCCAGTTCCACTGGCAGATTATTTCACTTATAGCACTTTTAAAAAATGATCTTGTTATAACCAGTGGAACTAGTACGTTTTAAAATCAACATTAAGGAATTATTTACTTTAAACAAGCTCTTACATCTTGCTAAAAACTTACTTGTAAGTATGTTTTGTCTTATTTTAAGTATACTAACATTTTTGTGCCATAAACTCTACAAAAATACTTTGTTAAATTCAGTGTTTTTGCAGTGTGAGGGAGGAATTCATTACTCAAAAACATTAGTAAGCCTCTTTGGTTTACAAATCTCAAGATCAGGCCCTGAAATGACCTGCTGATGCCCTTGGAGCTGCTTGGTTGTTTGTCCTCCTGAATCTCATGTTTTCCTTCTCTAGCTGTTGCTGTTGCAGCTTTTTTGTTATCAGACTCTGCTGAGTTCGTCTGGTATGTCTACAGGGATGATGTGGCTTCATTAGCAAGGACAGCAGATGAGTCACATGGGCAGGGAGGGAGAAAACCTGGACGGATAAACCACACGTAGACGTGAAGCTGCCAAAAACCCCCGGCTGCAGAAATCACGACTGTTTTCACAGACTTGACACAGTTTGGTCTGGACTTTCTGTTTCTGTTTGCTCTTCACATTCTCTCATGATGCTCTCCAACCGCTGGAAAACAAACTCAGTGACGACAACAGAGCTGTGGTTCGGTTGGCTGGTCATCAACTATACTGTCAGTCTTTCTGAAACCAAAAGTCACAATTCAGTGATGGATGAAATCAAAATTTTGAGAAAAAACAAGAACATTTCTGAGTTAGTTTTTACTTTTGACTTTGGAGCTCATAAATGTCCTGTTTATTCTAGAACATTTCTGAGATTAATCTCAAAGTTTTATATTTATTTTTGCTCAAATATTTGAATTTTGAACTTCATAAACTTGTTTTTACGTAATATATTTTAACTGAATAACAAAATTTTCTGAGGTATTTTCCACAAATGTTTAATTACTTGGCCCCATTGATTTCCTTGTTTTTTCTAGAAAATTTCTCAGATTAATCTAAAAGTTTTGTCCGGACTATCGCACAATTTTTTAATAATTTAGAGCTAAAAAAATTCTCTGTGTTTTTTGACAATTTCTGAGAATAATCTCAAAATTCCTGAGTTATTTTCCCACAAAACTTTAAATCTTTGGAACTCAGAAATGTTCTCGCTTTTCCTAGAAAATCTCTGAAATTGATCACAAAATTCCGAAATTATATTCTAACGAATTTTCAACTTTTGGAGCGTAAATGTTTCCTTATTTTTACTAGAACATTTCTCAGATTAAGATAAAAATAATCTGAGTTTTTTGGTGGAAATATACTCCTATTTTTCTATCTATAATAAACCCATTACACTGTTGCAAATGAACGACTCAGATTCTTAAACAATGTAAAAACTAAAATTAAAAAGAAGCCTGAACAATGAAGGTTTGTGTTTGTGGCGGCGTTTTGGGACCAGATGAAAACAGAACCAGTCGTGGTTTTGACTTGAACCTGATTTTAAAGGTTCAGTTCAGTTTCTTTATGTTGTCATCAGATTTTCTGAGCTCTCTGGTTTGTTTCAATGAAGCTTCCTGTTGGGAATCCATCCTGAGTTTCCAGTGGTTTCCATTTTCCTCCATGCAGTCACACATTCCTCACACGCAACACCTCCTGCCAAAGTGATTGAGGAAGACAATCCTCTTAGCACAGAGCCTGTTTTCTTTCTAGGCCACAGAACGGATCCATGCAGAAGTCCTGTCGGTTCTGTAGGATATCCCCTCTCTGTTACGTCTCTTTGTCCGCTCTGCAGCCCCCTCCTACCAGCCATCATCTCCGCCTCTTTATGGCCCGAGCGAGCCAGCAGCTGCAGGGTTAATGTTTAGCAGATAGCAGAGAGGTGGGGGGCTGGTCCACAGCTGTTGTAGTAGGCTGGGTCTGTCGGGGTGAGGAAGCCTGCCTCACTCGCCCTGGAACAATGGGAGACACGGCCGCCGCTGCAGACACAAGGACAGGCCCGGCGTAGAGGAAACCGGCTTTGGAAAGTGACCGGGGGGGATTTTCTCCTCCTCCGCAGCCGGGGAGCAGACATGTAAAGCCGAGGCTTCTGGTTCCGGCTTCTTCCTGGTGCCTTTTCGCTTTTCAGATGCTCTGACTGGATGACAGCAAGGTGAGCGCAGAGCCTGGAGCTGCACAAGGCGATGCAGTCTCTGTGTCGAAGCAAAGCAGATTTTAATGTCTGTGACCTTTTTTTTTTTTCTTTTGGTTTATGTCAGGTTTACTGAGTGTGGGAACTGCAACTCCGTCTGAACAAATGGAATAAATCAATCAATCGCATTATAACTTAAAATGAGCTCAATTATTTCTATTTGCATGATTCATTGTTCCTCTTTTCTGAATGACAAGAGTCTTCATAATTCATTTCATTTGTCTCTTTTTTGTTAATTTATTTTGGATATTTTAAATGTCTTCCAGTTCCAGTGTTAAATATTCAATACATTTTAAAGTTTGGCATTATTATATTGAACATAATCTCAAAGCAGCGATATTAATCGTTTATCGCAGAAACTTCTGGGACGATTTTTGGTCCGGCTGTGTTTGTTTTCAGGTCTGGTCTGAACTCGAGTCTGTTTGGGTTGCAGCTAACAAAGTGCCATAAATCTCCTGAGTGGGTGTCGGACGCCGCAGCCTGGAAGCTGCTTGTGCGGTTCCTGCTGTTTTCCATTTTTATTTTTATTTATTTTTGCTTTGATTGCTCTCACACGTCCGTGTCGTTTTGGGAGGCGAAGCGCTCCTCTTCCGACCCGCATCCCCATCCCCCAAATATCAGCCTTTGCTATCCGATTTGACTCGGTTCATATAGCCAAACACGAGACAGGAAGTGGCACTGAGGGAGCCCGTCAGCCTGATTCTGTCTCCCCCCACATCACTCCTCCTCTTTGATATTTATCTGCATTAGCGTCTGCAAAAAATGGACGACTTTGACCTAGATTTGTGTATCTTTTTGGAAAAAGGGAGGAAAAATTAAGTCATCTCCTGTCTTTGTTGACGCCTCCATGTGAGGATTTGGGTTTAGTCTCTTTGTTTACATCTCCTCCTCACCCACACACTTTGCTTTGAGAGCAAGAACTTCAGTATCTCCGGATTGGCAGATGGAAAAGGTGGCGTTTGACACATCCGCAGACAGTCTTTCCTGCGCCAAATCCCTTGCAGTGAGGCTGACATGATCTCGAAGCTTTTGTGCATTTCTTCTCACCGCTGCAGCGGTTTCCTTTGATTTATTTCCATCTTCTTGATACTTTCTGCTTTCCTTCTTTTGCCGTCAAACTGCTTCTTCAATCTTTGTGTCAAAACATTTAGTCTTCAGATGATGATGACGGCTGCATCTCCTTCTATTTATTGTTTTTATGTAAAATAAAAAACTTGTCTAAAACATTTCTGACATAGAAATTAATGGAAGTTTTTAAATGAAGACCAGCTGCTTCTCTGATAGACTTTAAGAAAACTAAATCTTTATTCCCACATTGGATCGAGATCTCTGTGGTCAAATTCTTGAAGCTCCGGCAGATCAATAGAAACATTGTGATGATGGTTTAATCACAATCAGTATTGTCATCGCAATAATCACATAAATCATGATGTAGTTTTCCAAATATTGCGTAGTTAGTTTTCATGTTATCTCTAAAATGGCAATTTTAGTTTTTCTAACACATGTGCTAATGTTAGACTATATTGCATTAAAATCTTAATTAATTTTGCTACTACTGTTAGCTAAAAACCCTTTCATGCTATTGCTAGCTTGTTAGCTAAAGTTAACGTTTTCCCTGGTACTATTACTTAGTGTGTCTAATAAATTCTGCATCAACTGCAAGGAGTTTAAGTAGGTCTGAAGAGTTTGGCTGAAAAACTTA
Organism: Gambusia affinis; assembly: GCF_019740435.1. Lineage (NCBI taxonomy): Eukaryota > Metazoa > Chordata > Actinopteri > Cyprinodontiformes > Poeciliidae > Gambusia > Gambusia affinis. Next base: position 39,049,653 of record NC_057868.1, on the reverse strand, counting down.
TCACAATAAAGCCTTTCATATCAGTCAACATTAATAATTACTGATACTGATAATTATTGATCAGTTTTTTGTTTTAAATATCTGAAATGCTACCAAACGGGCAGCATGGGCTCCACGGCATTATTTATTTTTTGTGTGGCCTTTGAAGGATGCAGCCCCCAAATTTGATTGGTTTTCTTTTAGCATAGCACCAAATGTTAGCTAACATGTATTTAACATGTTAGTAAATGCTAGTAGCATATGTACTATTAGAACTTTAGCTAATTCTGCTAAGATTGTAAGATAAAATCATCTCATGCTAATGTTAGCATATTAGCTAATGCTAGCATAATACCATTTGAACATGAACTAATTCTGCTAGGATTTTAAGATAAAACGGTTTCATGCTAATGTTGCCATGCAAGCTAACGTTGACATTTTGGCTATTATTCTGCTTTTAGCATAGCAATTAGTGTTTGTTAACTTAAACAAAGTAACTTCCAGCTTTTTAAGAGCTTGTATGAGATTCATTTTTTTTCTTCTTTAAAATTCTTTAAAACAGGTTCAGGTTAGCTTCTTCACACATTTACTACAGGTTTAAAGAATAAATGTTATTTTTATCATTACCTTTCTTAGCCTTTTTAATTTAATCTCTCCCAAAATTTTGTATTAGACTGAATTTGTTTCTGTTTGAGTTTTTATTGTTGTATTTACTCGTCACATTTGATTGTCAATGTGATATCGACACAGATCACAAGTCAAGAGCCAGGTGTACAGGGCGCCGTTCAGCAGCACCAGATGATCCTCGATTTAAACCCAGATTGAGCTGGCAGATGCTCCACACTCTAATCCCATTCCTGTTTGATAAGATCCTGTGGGATCAGGCTCAGATAGCGAAACCTTTAGAAATTAGGAGTTATTGTTGCAACAAAACTGTGTTGATGTGACAGAAAAAGGGAATCACGGCGGCAGATGGAGTGTCCTGCTTATAATCTGTACTTTCCTGACCTAATTAACAAGGTTGACGGGGAATCCCACTTTAGACTGTAAGAAGTCTTTGTGTGGCGCGGTACATCCTGTGTGATCTTAAACAGCATATCTGCTGAATTATTCATCGCTGCTCCTCTACAATGACTCAGATGAAAGAGGGAAAGAAGAGACTGAAGAAAAGGGCGAGACACAGGAGTAGGGGGCATGTGGTCTTATCCTGAGGGTAACGGAGAACCGTCCTCCCGGTTTCCTGTTCGCTGGTGGAGCGTTGGAAGGTTGCAGCAAAAATAACTCCTTTCACACCCACTAAGAAGAAGCACATCATTGTTTCCGTCACAAATGCTCGCTAGACGAGTTCATAGCTCAGGAGTAGAAAGAAAATCTGGTGAGTGCAGCAGGAATTGTATTTTAAAGAAAGCACGTTTGGTCAGCTGTATGCACTGTACAATGGCTGATGGAAAAGAAGTGCTTCTCACCATCTAGACCCACTTGACTCACTTTGCCCAGTCATCTTCCACTGCAGTTAGATCGCATGTTGGCACAGAACAACATTTGCTGCTCTTAGTTTCTCTCAGCTGACCAGATGAGCACTGGCTGTCAGGCTCACGTCGCCAACATCAGACTAACGTAATTTTATCACATTATTGCACTAATCTTCATCAGGGCTCCAGACTGCAAACGTCTAGTAGGTATATTGGCAACATTCTCCAGGGTTTGTTTTTTTCTCAAAACAAATCTACCATGTCTTGCAGATTGAGATGAAAGTGGACGTATTGTCCATAATTCACATTTTGTGTGTTTTTGTTCATTCATTTGGGTTTCAAATGCTTCTAAAAACAGTTCAACAATTTAAAAAACCCACTGTTTTATTAGGCCGTTTTTTGGCAAATGAACTGTTTCAAAAACCTCCAGAATGTAACGTCACAAATCAGCAGGCACATTTGGCAACAGCCCATTAACAAATATGAACTCTATCACATTTGTTCAACTGGCTTTTCCACTGTACAATGGCTGCTGGAAAAGACGAGTGTTTTGTTGTTGACTTTTCATCCAGAAGCCACTTGTTGCATTCTTGTTGGTTGTGCAGAAGGCTCCACTTCTGCTTTTCAAAGATGCATGGTTGTATAATTTTGCGTCTGTTTCCAGGTATTTCCTCGTGTGAGTGTAAACGATGAGTTGGGGCCAGCAGCAGCTTATTTGGATTTAAAGTGACAGACGCCCTAAAACAGCTCAAAATAGGCAGAACTCATCAAACTGAGATCATTCTTATTAGTTAAGAGCGATTTTGTGCAATAACGTAATAAACGTGTTTTGTATCACCCATAGACATCAACGTCCTAAACTGTCCAAGGAATAATAATAGCTCACCTGTGAGGATTGAGTGTTGCATTGTTTTGCAGAGGCAAAAAGGTAGATGTGATTTATGGTCGTTTAGATCCTCTGGTCCCTGGAAGAATGTGGGGCAGCACCTGTGTGGAGGACATTCAAGGTGCGTTCCCAAAAGTGCCGTTTTAGTCCGCTTTAGTGGAACTCTAGTTTGTTTCCAGAGAAAGTCTGGTTCGTTTGGGGAGGTGTGAATGCGTAAACAAACTCTGTTGCAGACTAAAGAGGCAACTCTGCCTACAAACCTCTGATGTGGATCGAATGCATGTATGAATGCCAAGCAGACCTGAGAACGCACCAAAAGCAGGAAGTGGACTACAGTGCAGGGCATTCTGGGTAAATACAACAAAAACAAACGTGCTAATCTAGCGCTAGCGACAGAAATGGCTTGTGGTCTTTTACCAAAGACAGAAGAGAAATATCTGACTCTACTCCATTTGTGTTTACATTTGGTGAAGGAGGAAGTTGTGCTCAGTGTCTTCAAAAGTTTTTGTGTTGCTTCCTTCAGTGGTTTTTGGTGCAGCGCCCCCACAGGTGAGGAGAGGGAACTGGTTCTTCAAAAAGTTTGGTTGGTTTACCACCGTGTGGCATGAAAGTGAACCGCAGTAGCTGAAAATGTAACAATTGTTGCAGTTTGAAGATTAAACTGTTGCAGATTAAACTAAATAACTGCAGTAGATTCATTTTAGTCAAACTGAAGTCAAGGTTTTGAAGCAAATTCACCTCTGAACAGCATATAAAATAAAGTTGGTAAAGAGCTGGAAGGTTTTGAGCTGACCCAATCAAAGAACATGAAGGTGATTGCTTTGATGCGATTTATGCAGCAGAACGTAAGCAATTCTGACAAGAAAGGTGGACCCAAATCCTTAAACAGCGATTTATTTATTAGCATTCCTGAAAAATATGTGAAATACGCTTTTAAAATGTAATACAGCACTGGCAGCGAATGTGTTGCAGGTCAGTTTTATGTGGGTAAACTCAAATAAAAAGAGGTTTTTAAAGACTTCCTGGTGTTTTCTCTCCTTCAGCTCTGAGGCGTCGTCGTCGGGGGGACAGAGGAGCTTGACGGGAAAATCATAACGGGAGCTCAACCCACAGGTCAGCCAGATCACCTTTTTCTTTCTGTATGGCATTTTCTTACCTTTGCAAATATCAGAAATGTCAGATTTACAGGCGAACCAGAAACACACAACAAAGGTTCTGTTTTGGATCCTTTTATTGGAATTAAAATCAAAATTAATCAAAATTGGGTCCCAGTTAAAAATCAAGCTGTTTCAAAAAACCCGTGTGAATCGTTTGAAATGGTTTGACTTCAAACAACTCTGATTTTGATTCAATAAAAACAAGAAAACTTTTGGGGTTCCCCAAAACTTCACGGCCCAGGCTGCAGGTTGGGGTCCGTTTGTACGCTGGTGAACTTTTTTAAGACCAGCTCTTTAGACATAAACTGAACTGATTGAAACTCTTCCATAAATCAGCTCTTCCTTCCTGATATGTGGGGAAATGATGTGAAAATGCTTATTGACTGGAACTATACAGAAAAAACTGGTTTGACTTTCCACAGTCAGATCCAGTTTGGTGGAAACATCTTAGGACAGAAAGACTAACAACTGTGTGGTGTAAAATTAGTTGTGCTTTAATGCGTTTTCCATTGAAATGTGCCACTTCCCTGTTGAATTTCCTGTCTGTTCTGTCGTCAGGCTTCCTGTTAAAGAGACACTTTAGCAAACCAAAAAAAAACTTTCTGTGGTTTTCTCGTATGAAAAGTTAAACCAACCCTTTCAGATGCTGCTGGGTGATTTGCTTAAAGGACAGTAAGGCTATTTATTTACAGCAGGTTAGTTTCTTCCTTCGGTGTCATGTTGCAGCGTATTTGCGTGTTCTTGCAGCTCACATTTTTTATCTGCAGGTATCTGTTTGAGTCACTTTCAGGAGGAACATAAGCGCAACATGCCGGCTTGGCTCGGAGGCCGAACACACGATCCCGCTCCTTTTGTTCTCTGATTGAAGCCTTACGTTGCGAGCGGCGCCTCGCTGCACTTTGTTTACAGTCGGCCATGTCTGAAGGACTCTGGGCTCCTGAGAAGGGTGCATTTAGAAAACCTAAACAAAAAGACTGAGCTTCCCTGCTATCTGTTTGCTTCTACACTGTCCTCCTCCTTTATAATCACCCACAGGCAGCTTTGCTTCTGTTCTCGGCAGTAACTCTTATTTCACACCAGGTGATTACTTGCCATGTGTGTTTGTGCTTGATTCATACGTTTCCATTACAAATTGGCACAAATCTTTGTCTATTTTCTCAAAAACACAATTTTGCAGTGTAAATATTACACTCAATCAATATGATGATATAAAGCAACCATTAGCAGTTTTTTACAAGTGTTGAAAGATTACGACATAATTGTTAGAGGAAACTGATAGATTTACCAAATGTTCTTGTGGTAATGTCGGCCTAACCCACACTGATGGTCATTTGGTCATTTGGTACACCGATACATAGTAAAACCTGTGGGATTCGCTAATTATTTTATTGCAAACAAACATTAGCAATAAAACCGTGGAACATATTTATGAGACACAACGAAGAAAAGATGTGGTTGACGGGCTAAAGGTTCTACAAACCTGTCTGAGGTCCAAATTGATTCCTGCAGTTTCCTGAAGCCCAGCAGCCAGTTTGGGTAATAAACCCAGAGTGGCTCCAACATCGACTCTTCAGTTTCATGACTTTGGACTTGGAAACTGTAATTTCCAAGTACAACTTGAATGCCTCTCCATGTCCTCGGCCAACTGTTTTCTATCCAAGAGCAAATATCACAGCCAGTAGATTTAATATAAAGGAATAAAGTTCTTGGTTCATTTTTACAGCTTTTGAACAATTTGTCAGGAGAAGCAGTGGGCAATAAATCAATTAATTGCATCATAAATTAAAAAGAGTTCAATTATTTCCATTTGCAGTTTACAGTTTTTCTCCTTTATTTTGTCTTTAACCAAAAACTGGATGATAAAAGTCTTCATTCTGGTGTTTTGGTTTCAATTATTTGAAAGATAATTAATTTTATTTGTTGTTTTTTCTGTTTATTTTGGATACTCAAAATGTCTTAAAGTTCCAGTGTTAAATGTTCATTAGAATTTAAAGTTTATTAAGCTTTGAGAATGTGTTCTTGTTTTATTAACCCATTACTGTTATAATAGTTGAAAATAGTCCAAAAACAACAATATTATAGTTTATCGCAGTAATTTATTGCCCAGAAAAACTTATAGTATCTGGCCTACAAGTCATTAGACATTATACCTTATTAAAGAGACTCTTTTTCTTTAAATAAAGAAATTAAAAACAAGGAGCCATTTTCATGAAGAAGTGATATTCTGGTAGTTTTCTTCCTGTTTTTTTCTAAAATCAAGAGCAAATATCTCAGCCATCTCAGCCTCTGGTCAGATTTAATAAAGATGAATTTGCTGTTTCATTTTTACAACTTTTGCAGCAGATTTTGAAAAATGTTGATCAGCTGAGAGTCTCACTAAAAAATAATGTTTCAACCCTTTGCAGTTTTGCTTTTCTACGTTTCTCTTCCCAACAAACGAACCAGAACTAAATTACAGCAGGGTGAAGCAGCGGGGGCTGTAATATTGATGTTCGTCTGTCGGTGTGGTTGCAGATGGACTTTAAATTTCAGCTTTATTTTAAATTTGAGCAATGCCTCCGTAGCAAAGGTTGTATTTAAATGCAGAAACCAGGCAGAGGTTTGATTATTGGGTTGCAGAAAAATCCGATAGTCTGCCGAAGCTACTTTTCAGACTTCTGCTGTTCTTCCGAGGAGTATTTTAGCTGTTGGGCTGGAAATGAATTCACGATAGTGCGGTTCAGTTCTTTCCTTCACCCGGTGTGAGATCACGATTCACACATCGGGTCCTTCGCGTTACTCACCGACAGGAACAACAGTTTCTGTTACAACGCGGCCTGTAATGAATACTAATGGTGTCATTGTTCCTCGGAGCGGCAGCTTTGCTTTCCCCCGGTGGTTTCTGTGTGACAGAACCGGCGGCTGAGCGGCTGCCAGCCCGGCTGGCACTGCAGCGCCGCCGGTTCCCACCAAGCCTCTCCTCCGCCCCGTCAAAGAGGCTCTGTGTGCAGTCCGCTCGCTGCCTCCCAAACCGCAGTCACCATCAAGGCGATCCTGCAGTTTAGGAACCGTGGAGCCTCCCTCCTCTGCCTCGCCCAACCCCCATCTTCATCACCGTGTTGGGCTCGGATTTATCTGCGCTGCAACCTGAAGCAAAGACATGCGAGGCAGCCTCATTTATGTAAATAAATAGGTAAATAAATATCTACCTTTCCGCCAGAGAAGATCCAAAGTTCAGCTCAAGGAAGTTAGAAAAACAAACAATAAGAAAAAAACATCAAACAGATTAAAATTAGACAGATTAAATCTAAACACGTTTTAAATTAATTAATAATACAGTTATAAAACCAGTGGTGATTATGATAATTATCAATTGCAGCTTTTAATCTGCATCCCACTCAACTCATTTAAATGTAATATATATATAAAACAACTTTAATTGCTCAAATTCTATTTAAATTCATCATTAAAAATTTCTTTAGGATAAAAGATTTTTTTTAGATTTTATTTTGGAAGGAGTGTTTATTATAATTATTATTAGTATTATTATTATTTAGTAGTAGTTGTAGTAGTTTTTATTTATTATTAGTTTAATCTTTTCTGCTTTTTTATTTTTGGCAGATTTAATGTTGTTTTTGTCTGTATTTTACTTTTTAAATGCTCATTATTATTTTAGTATTTACTATTAATGTAAATATAATATATTCATATAATATAGTTATCATTTGTATTTCGTAGTTTTGGATTATTTAAATTTTTTGTTATTTTCAGTAAGTTTTTGTTGGTATAATCTCTTTTTATTTTAAATTTAATATATTCTTTGTTGAATGTTACACATTAGCAGACAGAAAAAAGATGTAAATAACTGTTCCAAAGCAATTTCAATCATACAAGCAAAGTAACAAGATGTATATCTCCCACTTTACAGTATTAAAAGAAAAGCTTCCACTCAATTGAACTATTTTGCTCTCAGTGTAAAAACAGGATTTGGGTCACTTTCGTTCAAAGCACTTGCTAATATTTAGCCAATTTTAATAAATTACATAAAAGCTGATTTTGGTGCAGCAAAGTTAACTTTTCAGTAAAAGTCTCTGTAAAAATATAGTTCTACTTCTTATAATAGTTTAGTTATAAAAACTCATTATTTTGAGTCCTTCTTAACATTTTTCACTGTAAAAAAATGATGCCGTAAATAATTTTCCCTGATTATATTTGAAAAGTCACCATCTGCATCAGCCACCTGCGGTACTCGGGTCAAATTTGTATCATTAATGAACGGCAGTTTGGGGCCGCACAAAATCAGTCCAAGGGCCACTAAAGGCCCCCTGGCCGCACTTTGGACACCCCTGGTTTTAAACAACACTCAGTGGTTTATTTCAGCGGGTAAATGTGGATGAAAACTTTTCTGAAACCGATCCTGTGTTTACGGGTTTTAAAGAGCAGTAAAATAACTCAACACAATTCAGCCAAACACCTGAAACATGCTAGCTTAAGCTAAAACAGTTTTTAGTGTTTTATGATTTGTGCCTGAATAAAAACACAGCTTCATCTGCCTTCGTTCCCCTGAGACAAAACCACATCAGTGAACGCAGTGCCAAACGTTCGTGTACATATTTAGCCCCACTTTTGTTGTCTTTTGCTCTACGCTGTAATTTCCACGTGCACACAGAGGAGCGTGCACGGGTCTCGGTCGTTGCCACCCACAGCTTTGATGTGCATTAGCGAGGAGAGAAGCCGGTATTTATAACCGCTCAGTATCGTTCCTGCATCCAAGTTTGGCCGGCCAGTAAAAATCTGCTTCCGTTCTTAGATGGGCTCCATTGATCAGCCCTCCATTATACGTGTAGATGTGACGGTGTTGAGTCAATAAGCAGCCGGAGCTTCAGATGCTGCTGCTCAGGTTGGTCCGTGAGGGCTCGCTGTCGGCCATGTTCAATAACCTTCCAGTAAACACTTTGCAAACAGCTCCTGTTACTCGACGCCTGCAGGGTCTCTGCTCATTTCTTCTGAAAGCCCATGAACATTTACTGTTATGCGTTGTAGTGTTTGGTGTTTTGATGGGAGTTCCCATTTAATATTTGGAATATTTCGTTTGGTTTTGGTCATAAGAAGCTCAGATGCAGAACATTTAGGGTGTCTTTAGGGAGAAACACCCTAAGTCCAACTTAACTTTTGTTTTCCACACCTTAGACACAAATGCTTGATATTTGCTTCTCCTTGGTCTCTGCAGTTGGATGGTAGCAAACCAAAGCCAGCGTATTTTCAGTTGTTTTAATCAGGGTTAATAAAGGTTACACCAATTCAAATGTATGAGTTTTTAAAGACTATTATGAATGAAACTTAAGACTTGTATTGTGACAAATGTACAAAAGAAAAGAAAAATACATTTATTACTTTTCGTTTTCATTTTTTCCTTATTTGTTGTCATGTGGTTGAATCTGTGGCTCTATACTCTGCTTCCATGATCTACCCATTTCCTTTTCTAAGCTGTATTTCCCTCCATAATAACAACTTTGTTGAAATAAAAATAATCTCTAGGTTAAACTGGTGCTTCACCATCATATTTTAAATCCACTTAAACTCCAATTTCAGAGTTTTTGTTGCACCAAATGCTGCTCTTAGGCCAGTCTTAGTATCAGCAGCACCACGCAATTTCTGGGGAGCTTCAGCCGCGCCAGGGGAGCAAAACGGACACATTTCTGGGGTCTGTTTGTGGCTTTTGGCAGCAGCTCTCTGCTTCTCACACTGCATGTGGCTCCCTGCAGCCTCGACTCGAGTTTTTTGGAGAGGAATGCATGTAGCATCGTACAGGTTCGCAACAGAAGTGAGTCAGTGGTGAAGACAAACATCATCCAGTCAACTAGTGATAAATTTGATCAATTAACCACAAAAAGGATTTCTGCAGGCTTCACCAACTCAATATAATACTTTTAAAGACCGTTGTGATTGAAATTTAAAACCTGTATCCAGATGAAAATTTGCAAAAGATGATAAATTAGCAATAAATTCACACTTACCAATGTTGGACGTAAAAACGCTAGCAAAGGTATAAGGACATGAAAAATTAAATGGTCCTACCACAGCAAAATTTAAGACCTGTTTTAATATATTTAAGGCCTAGTTACATTTTTCTAAATTATTGTAAAACTTTCTAAGACCACTATGAATGAAATTTAAGACATCTGCCGTGACAGAAATGTACTCAAGACATAAATTGGTGATGACTTGGCATTTAACCATGATGGATGTAAAAAGCTACTTAGTTAACTAGCTAGCAAGGGAATATTAGAAGCTAGTTAGCGGTAGCTGCAACCGCCTCAAGTCAAAGAAAGTAATTAAGATGTCTGCATGCAACAGAATCTAAGACCTGCAATTAACATATTTAAGGTAAAATTACCGTTTTAAAATGAATTTAAGACATTTTAAGGCCTTAATCTTGGATAAATTTAAAAGTGTTTTTAAGGATGCGCAGATGGACTGCTTCATCTTAAGTACATAAATATTGTAAAAACTTGACATTTCAGTAGTAGAGGAGTTATTCCCTCTTTTTCTGCAGATGACGCTGATAAAGTGTCAGTGATATAAAATCTAATTAGATCAACCTGACATGACTAAACAATAATCCTAAAACAGGAAGTGCTTTCCCTTCATCCTCTTGGAGAAACAGTTCCAGGTAAATGGTTTAGTGCTAGCTTGCTAACAGGGTAGATTCAGTGGAAAGGATAGTTGATAAATAATGGCTTCAGGAAACTACCAGCCATCTGAAAACATCTGTATTTACTCTGACTTTGATTCTCTGGAATCAAAGACAAAACGAAAAGTACGAGTGTGCTAATGTTGACATTAATCACATTAAGGTTGAAAAGAATAATCTGACCTTGGCTAAAGCAGCACTAGGCTAAAGAATTTTCTGCAGAATCACCTGTTAACGTATTTGTCTTATATTTGAAATTTAATGGAAACAGAGTTGGATCAAAACGAGATATATTTGGAAAGTTATTTATGTGCTTTTGCTGAAACCGGTTTATAAGAACCCGAATCGATCGGCGTGAATGAAGCGTTTCTTTGGAGCGTCTTTGATCCGAGGATTAACCCAGATTCTTTCAGCAGTGTGTGTGGGAGTGAGGTTAAATAAACCACATCGTGTGCTCCTGGTGAACATGTAACCCAGTTTAACCGGGTGACTCACTGTTCAGGGGCAACATCCAGGGAGAAATCAGGTTTAATGGAAGATAAAACAACAAATTATTTACCTGTCCTCAGCTCTTAATGTCATTAAATGATCAATGTTACTGCTTTAATGCTTTCATCATGGCAGCTTTTGTGACCGGTCAGGAAAACTGGAAACTGTGCCAGTTTCTTCCTGGCCTCCAGCCACAGAACCTGGCAAGTCTTATCCACTCTAATGACTCCTCAGGATGTGTCGGTCGGATCGACACACCTACCTTTCCCAAACACACACTTTCTCAGAGGTTCACCTGGATCCCCGCCTGGCGGACCGGCGCTCAGCCGCACGCCCTGCAGCGTGGCGCGCTCTCAGACTCGGGCAGCCGGTCCGCTCGGCGTGGCGCTGCTGGCGCTGCCTGATCTGTGGAGTAAATGGACATGAAGGCTTACCTCTGCACACAGTTGGTGTGTGTGTGTGTGTGTGGATTAGCCAGGTTACACCGCAGCAGAGGCAGGTTGGTCAGTCTTTGTTTTGGTTTGCTCAGGGAAACGGATGGAGGAAGTTTACTACAGCAGCAGCGTTTGAAACAATAAACTGCAAACATTTGTCCACAGCGTGGTTTCGCTTTCGAGCCATGTCGGATACCAATTTTAAACCAAGGTCTGAATGAATGGGGAAAATGAAAATAAAATGGTCATTTGTCCTTTCTTCTGTCTGCTCATATTTTGAGGTTGACCTTTGTCCTCATTACAAGATAAAAGTTTGTATTTATATTCTGAAAATACTACAAATCCTCTGGAAAGATGAATAATTCAGAAGAAGATGCTGATGTTGTTCGATATCTTCTTTACTTGTCTTGGTTAGCTTCTTGATAACCATTAGCTAATTGACTGAATTTTCTTCAATTAAATTGTGCTGGCCTGGAGGATCCAAACAGTAGCTTACTTAGCTTAAATGCTAGACATGCTTAGTTTAAAATGTCAAAAATCGCTTTTGCTGCACAGAACAAAGCTTAGAAATTCAAGACAAGTTTATTCTCAAACCTCGGAAATAGTCTCTGTCCTACTGAACACTTTAGTCTTTATTGTACTGTGTCTTACCAACATCTGCTTATGTTTGCTCATGTCCAAAAGCAGCTTTCCCTTTAGTTTAGCGTAAAGATGGCAGCAGTGATGGCAGCAGAATTCCTCTCTTTGTTGCAGATGAGAACAATGTCGGATGAGGCAGAACAGAGAACGTGTGATGAGGATTTTGGTTCCGAGGAAGAGGAGGGCGAGGAAGGAGACGTGGAGTCCTACCTGGAGGACAACAGCAGCGAGCTCATGGACCGACTCCGAGAGCTGGAGGTGAGTTAACAAGACCTCTTACACACAGAACCAGATGAGGATGTTTGGGTTGGAGTCCGATGAGCTGCTGTGTCGCCCCCTAGAGGAAATGGGAAAATAAATGTTTTTACATAGCTAAAAAAATGTGAAATTAACAATTCTGAGATTTTTGGGGAGCTTAAAGTTAGTTGGAGTTTATTGTGACAACAATAAATCAAAATATCTATTATGATAATTGATAATTGATACTGTAAATGCCCACCGCTATCATCTTGTCCAGTAGTTTTAGTGTTAATCTTCAAACATTTGATTTTCACCCGTTGCTCATCTATTTGCAGGCGGAGAACTCTGCTCTGATGTTGGCGAATGAGAGCCAGAGGGAAGCTTATGAACGTTGCTTAGACGAGGCGAGTGCATGTCGGGAATTAATGGTTCAGAAGACGCAGCGCACAAACGTAACTCTGTGATGATTTTCTCCTTTGTTAACAGGTGGCCAATCATGTGGTCCAAGCTCTGCTTAATCAGAAGGTAATGCCAAACTCCAGTTTGTTTTGAATCTAGACCTCTGACCTCTGACCTCTGGATTAGTTGTAAACAGAAAGTCGCTGTGATCCGACTCTGAGCAGGATCTGAGGGAGGAGTGCATCAAGCTGAAGATGTTGGTGTTTGACCTGGAGAGACAGAACCGAGCGCTCTGTGAGCTCTTCCAGCAGAAGCTGCCCAACCATCCCACCACTCATTACCAGGTAGCTCAGATCACAGTTCCACGCAACAACTTTCATGGAAAATGCAAAAAAAAAAGCTTGAAATCTTTATTGCAGATATTTGAATTTGAGCTGAAATGATCTCCTCTGTATTTCTGTACAAGATTTGATATAATTGATATAATTGTCAGGCATGGAAGATGCTAACTTGTTAAAGTTGTTACATTTTTACTTATTTCTATCTCAAAAAATATTTAAAATGAATAAAATCAAGTCAGGACATTTCATCAACAGGGCAGTTTAAAGTGCTTTACATCATAAAAACATGACACAGTCATCAATTATGAAACTTTACATTTAGTCAAATACTATAATCAAAATCATTATCAAATACACAACAAATATATTAATAAGCAACTCTTAACAGGTGCCTTTTTAGTCTTGATTTCAGTGTTTCTGCAATTTTGCAGTTTTCTGTAAGTTTGTTCCAGATTTGTGGTGCACAGAAGCTGAAAGCTGAAAGCCAGAACCAGAAGAGGTTCTGGTTCTGAGAGGTCTGGAAGGTTTATACAGCAGCAGCAAATGTATTTTAGTACCAAGCCGTTCAGTACAGAAGCATTTTAAGGTCTATTTTCTGATCTACAGGGATCCAGAGTAAGACAAGGTAGCTGTCTGATTGACTTTTTAGGCACTGTTGCAGTAATCAAAGATAAACACATGAGTTCTCTAGAACTTGTTGGGACATTAATTCTTTAATCCTGGAAATGTTCTTCAGGTGATAGAAGGCTGATTTTGTAACTGTCTTTATGTGGCTCTGAGGGTTCAGGTCAGAGTCCATCACTACATCCAGATTTCGGGCCTGATCTTGAGTTTGTATTTGTAGTAACTGAAGTTATGTGCTGCCTCTACATCGTCCTTCTTAAGGTCCAAAGTTAGTAACGTAAGTTTTGTTTCTGTTTAGAAAGTGAAGGCACATCCTCACTTTGATTGGTTCTAAGCCTCTGTTCAGTGCTTGGATGGGTTTGGAGTGACATCGCAATGTAGAGCAGTGTATTATCATCATCTGTGAAGTTGTGGCAACTAATTGTATTTCTTGAGTAAAAAGTGTAATCATTGTAAAATCAAAATGTGATCACCGATCGGTCTGAATGTCTAACAGCTTTTTCCCTGACACAGTGATGAATCTGGTCTTATCACCTGTGTCTCATTTTGTTCCTACAGTTACAAAACTGAACCGTCTCATTGTTTTGTGTGTCTCTAATGGCCCGTGGCAAATGTGCTGTCTTCCTAATTGCCCTGTGATTCTCCTGTTGCAGGTCCAGGCGGGACCCCTCCCAGACTACAATGCACAGCTGCACAATGACTCGGCCAAACAGGTGGAGCCGGCCCAGACTGAAGCACAAGCCAAGGTGATTATTAAAGAGTCAAGCCTGTAGAGTTTTAACAGACACTGAGAAGAAAAGAGTGGGTCCACAAACCCCACCTGTGGGTGTGTTGAATTCTGACCTTTGCTCTGCTTTTAGCTGAGGCTGCTAATCTCGTTCACAGTCATTTCCTGTACGCATGCACTCAAAGGTCTTCATGAACTGGATTGTTCAATTTGTTTAGGTGTCCACACTGAATACACTTTTGATCTTAATCTCCTTCTTTCAAAAGGGAAATGGCTTCCGCACACAACATGCCTCCCCGGGCCCTCGTGGCCCCGCCGCCTCCATGGAGGCCCTGTCTCCATTCTTCAAGAAGAAAGCGCACATCCTGGAAGTCCTGCGCAAAATGGAGGAGACAGACCCCCTGAAGTTCCACCCGTCCACCACAAGCTTGTCTTTCTGCGACTACAGCCAGATGCTGATGTCAACAGAGGCTGTTCTTGCCACCGCAGACCCCCACCCAGTCCAGTGCAAGTCCCACCACACACACTGTCACTGCTCCTGCAGCGACGCTGACGCACACCAGCACGTCAACGGCAATGGGGCAGTGAAGTGTGAGGGAGCGAGCACATGCTGTTTACACTGCAAAAGGAGTCCGGACAGTGCTCCAAAGCCATGCAACCATGTCTGTAGTCCATCAAAAGGCAGCTCCTCCGCCCAGAGTCATGCTCCCACAGCTGCTATGAGCGAATGTCACAGTAAGACCAGAGCAGGAGAGTCCAAGCAATGTACCGTTAACAAGGTCCACCAGCAGCCAGTAGGCACCTCAGCCCACTCAGCCACAGAGACAGCTCAGAGTCTGGAGGTGGCCAGAGTGGAACAGGATAGCTCTGAAAGTGGTGTTTCTGAGGAGCTGACTGGTTTCTGTGGCACTTCCAATCTGCCCCGATCTGTAGAGGAGAGCGTGCAGATCCCTCACTGTGATGCGGATACAAGCAGCGGCATTCACAACGGCTTGGGCCATTCGTCCAGCACCGCGCTGAATGACCCTTCAACTGTCCCCGAGAGAGACCTCACAGACCAGGAAGCTTCCTCAGTCCGAGCCGGTGCATCCGTCAGTCCGAGCCCTTCTTGCCTCAATGATGTCAAAGCTGCGGCCATCAGTTCCCCGTCCAAGCTGCTCAAGTTCCTGAAGATCCCGTCAATAGGGGACAAGGCCCAGCCACCAACCACGGCAGTTCGCCTGAGCCCTCAGCTCACGCGCAACTCCAGAATCCCATGTCGCACCAACAACTACGAGGTGTATCACTCTCCGGTTCCTTCCCGCAGAGCCACCACCACGGAGAGGTGCAAGCAGCCCCCACCCCCACCGTCCAGGTCCGAGTCCTACCCTGCTACACACTCGGCACCGACCTCCCCTCCACAGCCTGAAGATGTCTGCTCTCTGCCTCCTAAGGAAATCAGCTACAGCAGTCTCTCTGCACCAAAAACCAGTGATGGCTCAAAGTTGGAAAATCCATCTGCTGCCTCCATGGGTTCTCCTAGAGCTTCCCAAAAGGTCCCCCATTATGAAAATGTCTTGGAAATGTCCGCCACCAGAGAAGAAGAGCCAACCCAGGGACATGAGAAAAGAAGTACTATTCCATCTCAAGCAAAGGCAAATGGTGGTGAGAGGAAGCTTGTTAAGTCTTTACCAGAAAGTGTCCTGAATCCTTCTCCTCAGCGAAAGCAGTCATCCTCATCTACGTCGGAGTCGACGTCTGATGATGAAGAGGATTCAGACAGTCCAGTATGGGTCAACCATCACAGTTTACCCAACGCAGCCGCCCTCAACAAAGCTCAGAGCCAAGCAAGCTACCCAAGAACAAGAGACAAACATGAGATGAACGTAAGGGAAGTCTCTCAGCCTCCACCGCCTCCGGTCCGAAGAAGTGACTCCTCATCCATCCCCAAGAGGCCTAGCTCTGGGGCGGGTAGATCCCAGGCTGACTCTAGTCACCATGCTTTCAAAGACAGACTGGCAGCACTTGGCAAGCTAAGGAGTTCTGAGGATTTACAAATCAGGCCTGTTGACGCAGTGACTGAGGGCGCCCCTGGAGAGGAGAGAAGCAAGATGGCAGAGAGATCCTCAGAGGTCCATAAAGAGGAGCAGAGGCATTCAAAGTACTCAGACTCTTTAGATAGTAAACCTAAAAGTAGCAGTGTTGGTTTGAAGTATCCTGGTCCATCTCAGATGTACGAACCGACCGGGAAATCTCAATCAGGTAAACAAGAACTGTGCGTGCCCAAGCCTGAGGGCTCCAAGAGCAAAATTGGATTACCATCTCCCAACACAGATGCTCCCCAGGTTCTACGCAACAACATCAAGTGTCCTGGCTCCCTGAATCTGGCTTACAATGTCAAAAGTGGTCCCCAGAGTAGCAACAGTCCTAATAAAATCCCCCCGAAGTCGCCTTCCAAACCTTGCCAAGGTGTATCTGTCCACCGGGGCGTGAAGCCTTCGGAAACGCCCCGTTACTCATCGAAGTCAGAGGAGAGGACAAAAATTAGCGGGAAAGGAAAGAAGAATCCAATGTATGGAGACAGCCTCCCGCCTCCTCCTCCGAGACCCCCGACGTCTGAGGCGGAGAAGCCGTTACAGCCGGCTCCCACTCTACAATCTGCTATTGAGCAAAAAGTGATGAAGGGGATCGAGGAAAACGTCCTAAAGCTTCAGGAGCAGGACCGCGGGGGGCAGAGCAGTGAAGTCAAGCAGAAAGCCTCAAACGGCATCGCCAGCTGGTTTGGCCTGAAGAAGAGCAAGCTGCCCGCGCTGAGCCGCAAAACAGACGCCACCAAAGCAAAAGACGAGAAGAAGGAGTGGAAGATAAACATCCCCTCAGTGGGCAGAGACTCCAAAATGGCCAGTAGATGCAAAGAAGGCGTGGAAGGTCTGAACATCTCGACTCTGATGGAGAAGGCTGAGGGCCTGAGGAGGGCCCTGGAGGAAGAGAGGGCCTATGTGGAGAGGTCGGGTAGGGGCCACTCCTGTGAGGTGGTGATGGACCAAGCTCAGGGACAGCTGGCTGTAATGTACAGAGGGGGACGCTCTGACAACTTCATGCAACAGCTGCTTAACAGGTGAGGGCTTCAGGATGGTGAGTTAGTTTCAGAACATGACCTCAGAAACGAGGCTCAGCAATCTGAGGAATGAACTTTGTTGTCGTCTCACTGAGAAAAAAACAACTTTCTAAGGTCCACCACCTCCAGCCTTTACGTTGTTTCACTTCTAGAATCAAACAGCTTAAACCACATATTTACATTCACTGAATGAAAAGACATATACTCTTTTTTTTTCTCATCGTCTGAAGTTAAACCTCTCTTGTTTTAGGTGCATAAGAATTGAACAAATTATTTCTATCTCCTAAATGCCAGAAAACTTTGCAAGAACATTTTGTAGAGAGGCTTGATCCAAATCAAACAGTCTAAAATACAGTCATCCTTGATACTGAACAAATGTATGAAAAACTTTTGAATTCAAGTAAAGTCACAAAAAAAATGGTCTCAACTAGTTTTCTGACCTTTAGCAAATAGAAATAATTTTAGTAATTCTAACAGACCTAAAACAAGAGAGGTTTGGTCAATTTTAACTTCACAATGAAGGTAAAAAAGGGTTTTGTCTTTTTATTTGGTGTATTGGTTCCTAGCCCAGGTTTCTGTGTGGACATTAAAAACGTTCATGTAGCTCCATCAGGTTCCTGCCGTTTTGAAAGAGCAGACATTTCACAGTGGCTCACGTGAATCTTATTTTAAGCCACCATCACATTTGCATTAGGTAGTTATTTACATAGAGGCTGCAGTTATTCAAACTGGAGACGGTGTTGGTCTGTGGATCATTATAATAACCCAACATGGGTTTAAAACTGGGTTAGTCTTTAGAATAACTTCCAGTGAGCAAAAATGGAAACAGAGTATCTACATCTTGAATTTGACAGCTGATTAAATCTAACAATAAAGCTCTCTAACCACTATTTTGGAGTAAACTGTAATTACTGAGGTCTTCCTCCTTCTGTAACGGATCAAAAAGTGTTTTGCAGCCTTTTCATTTAACTGTGGGTTTCAGAATACAGAAATATTTGTGTAGCCTCTAACGAGTTCTGCTAACTTCATTTTGTGGTTGATGAATGTAGAGTGGATGGGAAGGAAGTGATCAGTCTGCCGCAGCGCCGCCTCTCGTTCGACTGTAAGACCTCCAAGCCGGTTTTCACTCAGCAGACCAGCATCATCAGTCACACCACCAGTCATGAAGACATGGAGAAGGTACCTTTATTCTTCATTTTTAGCTTAGACTGACACTTGGTAAAAATAAGCATCCAGAACTTTGATTGCATCATCGAAAAGAAAACCTGTTTACGTGATTTCAGCTTTATAGTCCATATTTGGCATTAGATTGGTGCAGTTTGTCTCTCAGGTGTTCACTGCTCCCTTGGTTCTTGTTTTTTTTCATTCAGGGATCAGACAGAATCAGCAAGATCACATCAGATGAAAACCTCGCAGATTCAGTTCACTCTCAGCACTTTGCAGGTAAGAGACATCTGCAGGAAGTTCAAGGTGTTCTTTTTCAAAATTTTATGACGTCTGTGATCATTTCATGTCAGCTTCTAGCTCATTAGCATCAAATTCTTATCAGCAGCAGGATTTCAAAAATGATCATGCAAGCAATGTGTCTATTTCAAAGAAAGAATCACACAAACCGAACTGGACACGTCAGACCCTGATTACGAAGCTTTTGTCACATTAAAACTTTTTTCTTTCAATTTAAAATGTTTATTCTGGAAAAAAATCTCTTCTTTGTTCTGCAAATAATTTGCTAATGTGAATAGCAGCGTGGCTCGTCGTACAACTCTGACCAGCTGATATCTGACCAGCTGACCAAATGGGCTGGAGTTCAGGTTGGGTTGCTAGGCGACGGGCTGAGTTCCGCTGGGGTTGCTAGGTAACAGGCTGGGTTTGGCTGGGGTCACTAGGTGAAGGGTCAGGGCCTGCAGATTTGTGAAGTTATATTCAGGAGGTTTTTGAAACGACTCATCTGCCAGACACCAAAAGACATAAATTTATTGCTTAATTTTAATCTCTTGAACTGTTTTTAGAAGCTGTAGAAACCCAAGTAGAAGTATAAAAATATAGAAAAATGTTGAATTTTGCATAATATTTCCAAATTAATGGTTGGATTGCAGATCCAAGAAGGAATTTCAACACTTTCTAATGCTAAAGTGTCGTCCTAAAGCATTCCCAAACCTGAAGTGTGAGGTATTTTACTTCCTGTTTGCTCCTGCAGGTTCCGGTGCTTCCACCTACACGCTGGACAGTGGCATCGGCACGTTCCCTCTTCCTGACTGCAGCAGCGGAGCCGCAGGACGGGGCCCGTCCAAGGGGCGGGCGGGGGCCGAGCATCACTCCGCCGGGTCCCCGGGCCGATCCGGGCGGCGGGCCCGAACCCTGGACCGGGAGCTGACGTCTCAGGAGGAGTGCTTCACGTCGCACAAGCAGCTGATTCCCACCATCCAGTACTGCTCCATGCTGGAGGGGAGGAGCTCCGCCGGAGTCATACGTGAAGGTGCCAGAAAAAAAATAATCTTCCCGGTTAATCTTAGCTCAGGGGTGTTCAACGTGTGGTCTGGGGGCCATTTGTGGGTCTCGGAATAATTTTGTGTGGCCCCTAACTGCAGTTCAAGAATGTTTTAAGATGAGATCTCCATAAAACTTGGACACTTGATACTTGACTACACACAAGTTTTTTTTAAAAGAAAATTCTTATTTTATAAACATTTATACACCAAAAACAAAAGGAAAATAAGCAGTTCGAAAAGTTAAATGACAGCAAACATAAAGGCAAATTTTATACCACACTACAAAAACACAAAATCTTACCAAGTCTTATATCTTAGCAAGACATACAATCTTGTTTCAAGTAAAAAATCTGTCATATTGATAAAAAAGTACAAGTTCCATTGGCAGATTATTTCACTTATTACAACATATTTTCCCCACTTTCTAAGTAAAATAATCTGCCAGTGAAACTGACACTTCTTTATGAATGTTAAGGAAATATTGACTTAAAACAAGTTGCTGAAAAGTTATTTGTAAGTTAGTTTTGTCTCATTTCAAGTGAACTAAGATATTTGCACTAGAAACTAGACTAAAACTACTTGGTAAGATTTTGTGTTTTTGCAGTGTAATGTTGGTTTTATCACAATATTACTTGATTAATTTGTTTTTGTGCAGGTAAAAGAGAAAGAATTCACAATAATATCAGTTTTGTTTTTCTGATTGGAGGAGAAAGAAGTAAATTTTTCCTCCTGAAGTCTTTCAACCTGTAGGATTTTGGCACTTGGTGCAAAACGTTTGGACACTCCTGCCTTTGTTTTTGTTGACCAGATGAAAGATTTCTCCTGAAGGTTTTAATTCATCTTATTTTACATCTGCAGATAAAGAGGCACACGGAGCAAACGTGTTCTCTCCTCGCTCCAAGACTTGGACGTTCCCCAATCTGAAGACTCCAGCCGGACCTGCAGAGGTCTACCTGGCTGTGGAGGAAGAGGAGGAAGAGGAAGACGCAGTAACGTTCGGATCCCCATTCAGAGGGGTGAGCTATCCTTCATAAATCAAAAAAATGTTTGAATAAATTTGCAAAATCTTTACTTACAAATGTATCTCAATAAATCAGAATATCATGGAAGCTTATTCTGATCCATTACAGGCTTTTAGTTTTACTTTGTTTTACTTATTAAACTCAAAATGTCCATATTGCCCTGCAAAAACACAAAATATTACCATTTCTATTTTTGATCTAGTTTCTAATCCAAATATCTTAGCAGAGTTGAAATAAGACTAAATTAACTTGTAAGTAACTTTTCAGCAAGATATAGGAGCTTGTTTTACGATTCTTTAATTTTAGCTGCTTTTCCATCAAAAATGAGCTCAAAACTTTGTTGATGTTCCACTAATATTGAAAAAAACAACACACCATTCTGCAAGCGCGGTGTTTCCATTAAATAAGAAATACAGTTAAAATCATGTGAAAAAAGTCACTTTTTATTTTAATGACACGAGTCATTAAACACGTTGCGCCATCATCCTCCTACCACTTCCTGTCGTGTTCTTCTTCGTGGTTTCCGCCAGTAGTAACATCTGGTTGTTGATCACATGAAGAAGGATGTTTCAGTGATACAGCTGACGGTAACGCGGCTGTTGGTTGAAGAGTAGTAGTTAAACTGGAAGATTTTTAACTTATAACATGGAAAAATTGAGTGGAAAAAATCTGCCACTGAAACCAGAATTTTTTTTATTTCAATATTTTTCATATACTGTATTTATTTTCTGTACACATGTCAAAGACACAAGAACAAACAAGTATAGAAATAGATAAACAATATTTAGATTCCCATCAATGGCAACAACACAAAGTATAGAGCAAAAACGTTTAGGTCGAAGCATAAGCTTGTTACACCTTCACTTTATTAAACATAATAAAGTTGTTTTTATCAAAATCAAAGCAGCAGAATCCTTCCTGTATATTTCCCTAAAACATATTAAGACAAACCTATCAAAGTTTTTTGTTTAGCCAATTATGTTTATGCATTTATTGCATTTAAAGAGTAAAAAACACAATTCTAACAATTATACCACAACCTCTAACTGAAGTATTAATATTCATTTTGATTAATAAGTTGCGTGTAGGCAGAAAAAAACAGCTTTGTGTCTTGTGTGCTGCGTGAATAATCCATGTATTGCTAAAACACAGAATCACATTCTTCCCTTCTGAAATTATTAATGGCTTTAATATTAAAAATTCACAGCTGCAACCCACTTTTGTCTTCTGGACCTGATGCTGTTGCGTAAGATGACCATAAAATGTTTTCTTTCAGAACATGAAAGCCGGCGGCCCGTCCTCCAGTCGAGTGGTGGACCCAGGCAGCCTGCCCGTCCCGACCCAGTCCGGGTTGAGCCGGAGGGGGAAGACACGCGCGCCCAGCGTCCCCGAGATGAGCCGGGAGGCGGGGCTTGAGCTGCTCAGAGAGCGGCCAGAGGAGGCGCTCTCCCCCAGTCGCCCTCAGGTCCTGGAAACCCCCGAGTCTCTGAGCGACTCGCTGTACGACAGTCTGTCATCCTGCGGCAGCCAAGGGTGATGGCAGAGGGGGTCGGCGGGGGGCAGAGGCCCCATCTGTTCACTCTGATGCTACGACGGCATATTGGGGCCATTGTAGGTGGAGAAAATAAAAGGACTAGAGTTTTGTCTAAAAAGGTTTTTGGCTGAAATGTACTCCTCCTTTTATTATTTTGTTATCTACTCTGGCTCTGACACGCCGGCGTACTGATGCTGCTCACCTTAAAGAAGAAAAAAATTTGCTTTTGCTGTCGTCGGTCAGCTGTTGCAACTGGAAAAGACGGATTGATCTCTTCTCCTCAGGATTTCCAAAACACGTGAAGCCAAAATAATTTAGGTTGCTCACTTTTTCACCATCAGACTGAACTGTGGACACTTCTCTTGAACTGATGTATACAAGACTTAAAAAAAAAATAAAAAAATGCATGGCCCAGCTAAAGATCAGCACAAGAGGTTGTCACTTCTGTACGGAAGAGGATAAGAGCCACTGAGAAAAATAAAATAATTAATTTTTTCTCAGAATTCTAGAATTACGACTTTGAGAAAAAGTCTAGGATTCGGACTTTTTTTCTCTAAATTTTAACTTTAATCTTCAACTCTAAAATTTTATCTTAGGTTTTCTGTTTTCTGTGAAAGTCTAGAATTCAGATTTTTTCTTAGAATTTTGACTTTTAAGCTCAAAATTATGATGTTTTTCAGAATTCTTGAATTCTGAGAAAAGTCCAAACTTTTATTTCTTTTTCCAGCGGCCCTAATCGTCTTCCGTACTCCTGCTAGTCGCTCAGAACCGTTTTGTTTTTTCGTTCTCATTCTGGTAGAAAACTCTTCATTCATCGTGAAATACTGTTCTTCTTCTTGACATCATTTCACCGTAGAGTGTTGAGAAAAGATTAAAAACAAAACTTGGGAGCGCCTAGAAAATAATAATAATAAAATAATAATAAAAAAAAACAAAGAATGTTCATGTCCGTGTTCTCTGGTTGCTTCTCATGAATCATCATGTTTTAATGTAAAGAATAATTTTATTGATCACATTGGTATTTGTTTTCACAGCCAGGGACGTGTCTGTTTCTGAATCATAATGCATTTTAAAGGTAATATATGCCAGCAATAATAACATAGACGAGAGAAAAAAAAGGCTACATCATCTGATGGAAATGTATTTTTTATTATTTATTTATTTGAAATCATCTTGACGTGAAATCTGCAGTTCATTTCGCCGAGTAGATTCAGCTCTGATCTTTATGTTTCTCCATCTCCGCCGTTGGTTTCTTAGCAAATAGAAAATCCTTACTGCCGTTTTTCAACTTTCTAAATAAAAGTGTTTTGATTTAAATTTGCTTCAAGTGGTTTTGTTTTTCCCCAAAGTGCAACATTTGGATTTACGCTGGAAAGGCATCCAAAGAGACATTTTGCTTTAGTTTCAATGTTCTGAAATACAGAACAAAAAATATAGAACTTGTTTCCAGATTTCATCCTCCAGGCCAGTTTACATCTGCCCATCATCCATCCATCTGTTCCCATAAAATGCATAATTTTTACGTATTTTGAATACATACTTTTATATGGATTTATGTTTTAAATTACATTTTAATTAATTTCATTATTTAAAATGTGACAGTTCATTTACTTATTTCATAGTATATACTACATTTAACATTTAATTATGAGTATAGTTACTTTTTTTCTTCCTATTTTAGCCCTCATACACTGCAGCACTCACATTATGGTGATTCTGAAAATTATCTTTTGACCCTCAGTTTGGTGTCTCGCGACCCCAGCCGCCTCCCCGCCCCCTACTTTGAGAACCTCTGCTTTAACATTAAACAGCCTTTCATTTATCAATCATCCAAAGAACCAATTATTCCTCTCTGGTTGTTCATCATTTCTCACTTTGATGATCCTCGTTGATCCAAGATATCAATACCAAGTTGGCATTAGTGTTGGATCGATAATTTAGTTTTAGATTCCCTTTTTAAATTGTTTTTTCTTTGTTTGTTTTGTAGTTAATGTTACCATAGGAATATTTTTGTTTTGATTTGCTCTCAAATAGTTTTTTTGCACACCAATTTGTTTTTCTATTGTTTCAGTTTATCATGCATAATAAAAGTTATAAAAGTGCTGTAATCTAAATTCTGTCCCAGTTTTTCAAAATAATTCAAATAAAAATAACTAAACACATCTAAAGGTCAGGAGTTTGATATTATCAAGTATCGATATCGGATTGGTACAGAAATACACATACCTGTAGTTTGGACATTTATCCGTCATTACGCTGCTCTTTTAGATGAATTAACTTGGAAAATTAATGTGATTGTTTTAAATATTTATTTAAAATTTTAATTCTCGTGTAGTTTGCAGATTAGGATTACAGCTGGAAATTTTGTCTGTGATCCAAATTTTTCTGCAGAGGAAGAATTTGAACAAACTTATTCTGAATTTAGCATTTGTGTGGGTGATGGGCAGCAGTAATGGCCGCCGTCCAACGACCTTTAACCTGTCAGGACCAAACCATTTTCAGTTCACTCTGTAAAAATTGTTTTTTCTAGACTGCAACCCAGTTTCTCAGGAAACCCACAAACAGGAACATTTGTTATTCTGTTATAAATGTTCAGTTTCCAACTGGAAGACTGAATTTACTTCACATTTCTTTTCACTGCTCGCTCAGGAACCTTCGTCCTCTCACTCAGTTTCTCATCTGGATTTGAGTTTCACACAAATCTTATAAATTTTTTCTGCATCTCAAAGAAGAATGTTTTTTTTTTAAATTACATAGCAAAGAAACTATTTTTTTTTATCATAATTTTACTTTTTCACCAAATAAACATCCTTAAAAAGTGGGGAAAATGTGCAACGCAGCACCTTACACGTCTGTGTCCAAACAGATTATTATAAACTATAATAATTAAGAAAAAACAGGAAGTGTTAATCTGTTCAACACATTTATTGAGGAAATGTATCAAATTAGTAGTTTTCGTTATACATCAACAAAAATTCTTCACAGTTTACACTTAAAGAAAAAAATTATTTTTGCACTGCTGCCAAATTGCCTGGTTAACATTGTTATTTGGCAGAATAAAGGTTCAACAGCAGATTTTAGGGAAATTTACAAGAGGCGGGTTCCAGATGAAAGACCTGTCACTGTTAAACGAGCAGGGGGGAAATAAAAGAGAAAAAGGACAGATGGGACCGTCTCCTTCCCCAGCATGTCTAAATTTATAAACCAGTCTGTCCAGTGACTTCATGTCCGTCTGGATGAGTTTAATGGGATCAGTTTTTTCTGACAGTTTCTGTTTGAACATTTCTTACACAAAACAGGGAAAAACAAAAAGGGGAAAAAAAAAAACTAAAAAAGGTTATTTTCTCTAAATCATGGGACACTAATTTTACATTTCACCACTGTGAACTGAGGAAAACTATAAATAATAAAATCAAATAGAAATTAAACAGTATTCAGCTTCTGAATCTTACATGAGACTTAAAAGTGAGTCTATTGTCTTAATTTATGGCACTAAATAACAGTAATAGAAACTTCAAGCGCTGCCTATGTTAGGCAACACCCCCCTCTACAGGCCGAGCCTGATCACTGCAGTGTTGTGTTCTCCACAGCCAACATGGAATCAGGGTACCACAAACTTACATTCAACCCTTGTAAGTTTCAAAAATAAGTCAATCAAAAACAAAAACATAAGACCACATAAGAGTTAGATTGAGAAAAAGGAGAAAGTAAAAAAAAAGCACCAAGTGCATCGCAAATTGTGCCTTTTCTGATTTAATATTTGACCACCGATTCCATCAGGTTTTACTTCTTTTCCTTCTTCTTGTCCTAAAAAAAGAAACAAAAGAAATAAATTAGTATAACTACAGAAGCTTAGGGTCAGACTAATTTGTTGTTGTTGAAATTACAAGAAGTCACAAAATTATCACGATGTTAATATTGGCAGAATAATGACCCAACAATACCAGAAGAAAGTCTAAAAAAAAGTTGTGATAATGAGCACAAAGTTTTGATAGTCAGATTTGTCGTTTCCAGCTCGTTAAATCCATTAGATTCATTCTTCAAAATCAAATGTGTCATTTTCACAACAGTTTTAAAGTCCTGCTACTAATAATTTGGTGTTTTACAAAAGACTCTTGTAAAACTGACACCAAAGTAAAACTTCACAAGACGCTCAACATTCCTCACTTTATTTTATTTTTTGTGTAGAAGTATTCATAAAATTACTAAGTTATTCTTCTAAGATTACAATTTTATTCTGGTAATAAGATTGTCGTAGAACTTTCTCTGGAAATATTCTGAATTTATTCTCATAAGAAGATGTTTTATCACACAACTATCCTCATTATTCTGACTTTATTCTTGCATTGTTACGATTTCTGATGACTTTTTGTCATACTATTCTCATTATTATAACTATGACTTAATTCTCATATTATGAATTTATTCTGGCAATATGACTATTCTAATATAATTTTTCATGTAATATTACAACTATTCTCATAATATTAGAGCTTTTTGTTGTATGACTTATCGTATTATGACTACTCTTCTAATACTTTATTCAAGTATTATTACGACTTTATTCTCATAATATGACTTTCATTTTGCATTTTGACTTATCTTGCACTGTTATGACTTAATTTTCTTATTTTTCCCTTATCCTAGCCCAAAGACTATGTTGAACATAACGACATAAAACTTTGTTTATAAATCTCTTCCAAGAGTTCTCATCAAAATTTACTTAAAAGAAACCAAAGAGAAATGTCCAATATGAGGGTTTTATTACAGCTCAGCTGAAAGTTTTCTGTGGTTTGTAAAATTCTTGTTGCCATTATAATCCAGGCTGGATTGTAACCAGAGAAGAAGAAACCAGCTGGTGACAGAAATCCACTCTGACCGATAAATGGCTGAAAACAAAAACCCTGTGTACATGCTTTCTGACAACACTCTTCAGCGTGGAGGCAGTTACAGAGCGAGGAAAACTAGAAGTTAATTATTTCCAGTAGATGTGAAGTGTTTAAAATTTTGGAGGAAGCAGAAATGAAAGGGTTTAAAAGGGAGAATGCATTTTTTCAGGCTGAGAAAGTGCAGCTTTTAGAAGATAACAGAAAGTTGCTACATTTTATCCCTTTCAGCTTTCAACCTCTGTCCTTCTGGAAACAGTCAACGTAAACCTCAACAAGTTGTTACATTCCTGCTGTCGTTTGCAGCTTTTTCACTTCTTGTAAATAGGCTTTTTTTAAAGTACAAATACACATTTTTATTTATTGCCCATCGTCAGCCATCCGTTTCATATTTTTTGGGAGCAGAGGGTGTTTAATAACGTACTGTATTTTCCAAAGCCTTACTGTACAGTCTGTTATTCTTACCTCTTTTACATTTAAACCGGCAGCTGAGAGGAAAGAGGAACATCTTGAACCAGCTGCAAAAATCCCTTCTGACAGTTCCTTCAGAAAGAAACTGTTGGATTTTTAATAACTGCACAGTATTTTCTTATACTGTATATTTACTCTCACTGAACATTATATTATTCTGCTTCTATTTGTTTTAAATCTGTATTCTGTATTGTCCATGGCTTGAAATTGGGCCTCTGTCTCTTTAAAAGCTCCTGCTCTTTCTGAAACTCTGCCTTCAGGAAGTCATCACAACATGGCTCCTCTATGAACCCTTTAACGATGTTTTCACCACTGTTACTCTGAGATGCAGCTCCCATAATGAGCTTAGCAGACACACGGTTCCACCAGGTGTTTGCTAATTGCTACAGGCTAGTCTGAAGGAGCTGAGAACCACAGAGGAAAAAAACATATTTTAATTTCAAAAATGCATGAAAGAATGTTTTTGATGAAAAGGTTCTAAAATGATGTAAAGCTGAAAAAACTTAATTTTACATGATACTGCCCCTTTAAATTTCCTGTCCATTTGCTGCTGTTACACCTGAATTTCCCCACTGAAGAACAAAAAATATTATTTCTTTTCTAATAATATTTTAAAGCAGGGGTGTCAAACTCCAGTCCTCGAGGGCCGCTGTCCTGCAACTTTTAGATGTGCCTCTGCTGCACCACCTGAATAGAATAATTAGGTCATTAGCAAGGCTCTGGAGAACTGATCTGCACAAGGAGGAGGCAATTAAACCATTTCATTCCAGTGTTTTGTACCTGTGGCACATCTAAAAACTGCCGGACACCGGTCCTTGAGGACTGGAGTTTGACACCTGTGCTTTAAAGGAAGTCAGATTATGCTATATTTGGTATACACCCATTAGAGCATTACTATTTACTACTCTTGTGCTATTTAGTCTGTAAAAAGTTATCATCTTGATGCAAAGTGGAACTGCTCAGTTTAGACAGCAGCTGTTAAACATAATGTTTTTACTATATCTTTAGGTTCTGGTGGCCTTTATTGAACAGTAAATTGACAGGAAATTTGGAAAAGAGAGAAGGGAAGAGATGCAGCCACTGATCCGAGACCAGGATTCGCACACGGCGTGCGCGCTCTACCAACCGAGTCACCCAGCGACCTCTGACCTCTCATATTAATGAGTCATCAAGTCCTAGCAACAGCTCAGAATGTTGCAGCCATACCTGTTAATGAATATCTGCAGCCCCATCATCTTCTCTACACATCAGAGGTAGGTTGTGAAATCACTGCACTCCCTCTCTTTCTCTACAAATATAAAACATTTGCCTCGGTCTTTACATTGTGAAGAAGCCTAACCAGCCACATCAGGGAATAAACTTTTAAGATTTTTAATAAGTGTTTGTATTTGTTGCTTGTTTTTAAACACACTGAAAATATTCAGAAAATGATTTGAAGAAGATTTTTATGATACCTTATTTATATCATTAATCCAACAGAAGACGAATGAGATGTTTAACTTGTTTTAAATATGACTATCTTTAGATAAAAAGTAATTTTTTGTGCAGTGGCAGCAGAAGTTGGTAAACCTCAGTAAATAAAACTGAAAGTATGTTTAAAGCTCCATTTGGTGTTGGCTAAATGAAAGCATAAAGAAAATGATTGAAACCTCGTTAGATGACGATGCAAAGGATTCTTCAAAAATAAAAAACTAAATAAAAAATGTGAAAAGAAAAATCAAGAAAATTATGGACAACCCTGACTGTCCTCTGCATGAGTCTCTTCAGCCAGAGGCTTCTTCAAATTCAGTGTGATACAGACTGCTACAGGAGATCTTTCCTGCCAACAATAACTCTTTGAACATTTTGAATTAAAGTGAGTATTTCATTTCCCTTTGGTATCAAGAAAGTATTTTTGATTTTGAACGTGAAATGTGTTTCCTTCCTGTCTGCTGAGCAACTCCAATGATAATTCACAATCGGTTGGTAGATTTTATTTCATTTTCGAGGCAAGGAGACCCAGAGGAGCATTGGTGACACGCTGCAGGAACGTCTCTGCGACCCGACCCATGACTAACGCAGGACGGAGTAACGTTTCTGGAGTTTCTGTACCTTATCATTCAGGGCCAAGATGATCATCAACTTTCTGAAGATTGTGATAAAATCCAGGAACAAGTCCACACAGTGCCTTAAAGAGCAGAACAGACGAGGTTAGGAATATCTGCCTGGGAGCCGATGGCGACTCTCCATGCATTTGCATGTTATTTGGTTAAGAAAACCAGATTAGGAGGCCCAGGTGAAGCGTGTCGAACTCACCACACGTAGTCCTTGTCGCCGTTCTCTGCCTTTTCGATGATGAGCTGAGTGTCAAAGAGGACGAAGCCGCACATGATGAACAGACCGAGGTACATGTGCACCTGGCAGGGACAGAAATACACAACATGATGAACAACACCGTTAACTTCCTGGTCAAATAAAAGAAATAGATAAGACGAGCAAAATGCTGTGGAAAACCTGCTTTTGAAATAAATTAAAAACCACAATCTTGACAATACATGCACAGCACTCAAAGAGGTTGTAATTTTCAACATAACAGAGCAATTAACAATGCATTAGACACCAATAGAAGCAATGAACCGTGAAATCAGAAAACCAGAAGTGGAATGAATTACAGTCTGCAGTCTAAACATAAAATACATCCAGCAATCAGAATGTTGTGTTTTTATGAGCAGAGAGGACACTCCACGTGTTTTATTTTCATTTAAAGGTGACCTACTTTGCTTCTTTTTACAGGTTAGGATACATACAAAAGACATTCTTTACATTTTTTCCACCAAACCATTGTCAGATGTTGAGCTTTTAGTCAGAAGGAGATGTTTTAGGGCCTCCTGTCACTTTAACTTCAAAGCTGCTGCTTTCCAGACATCAAAAATCATTAACTTACTGCCAAAAACAACTTAATGCGTTTTGTTTTTAAACTTTCTGGCTGTTTTTAGATGCAGTTGAAACACAAACAGAAGTACAAAAAGGTGTAAAATGTAAATCCAATTAAAGAAATCAAATTTGATTGAATTAAAAAGGTTTAGAAAGTCCAGATTTAGAAATATTGCCATATTTTTTTTAAAACTCTCACTTGAAATTGTTTTAGCAATCCTAGCTGGTGCATCTGTAATTGTAATTATCTGATGATTACGCTTCCAAAAATAACTGAAAATCATTGAATGGGAGGAAAGACAGAAAGGTTTTCTGTTGTC
The DNA here is from genome assembly GCF_019740435.1 of Gambusia affinis. Classification (NCBI taxonomy): domain Eukaryota; kingdom Metazoa; phylum Chordata; class Actinopteri; order Cyprinodontiformes; family Poeciliidae; genus Gambusia; species Gambusia affinis. Next base: position 39,018,861 of record NC_057868.1, on the reverse strand, counting down.
TGGATGTTTTCCACAATGTTATCAAATACAACAATGAGTCATTCAGCAGTTATGCTCAGCATGGATTTATATGCAAACATGAATGTGAACAGTAATAACATCCGCCGTCAAAGAGGGTGAAAATAAAGAAGTTAGGGCAGAAAAATGTCTCCATGTTTCAAAATTTACCTTGAACAACATCAGAGACCCGAAGAAGATGTTCATCAGAGACATGAGGAAGAGGATGGACAGGCCGGACATCAGAGTGCCTGAGAGCACAGGAAGTGGATTCAGGGTGAGGTTGTAATATTCAACCAAAACAATATGGCTTCCAGCAGAGGCGGCCTTTACCTCCCAGGAACAGGTAGCTCCTGCGCTTCGCATAGAGCGCGCTCAGAGTGAAGCAGACGAAAATCACTGAGGTTCCCAGGAAGGCCGTCATGATGATGCTGGAAGGAAACCAACCAGAGCGAGGAGTTAATTCAGCTGCCAAAAGATCTGGAGGCTAACGGCTAAAGCTTGTTTAGATAATAAACACACATTAATCTTTCACGTACCTCGGGTTGACCGCGATGACAAAGTCCAGTGTGGGGCCAAGGCCGACGCCTGGAGAGGGAGACAGGAGCGTAAACACCGGCATGAACCTTCGCACGATTACAGACCAACTTCCAAATGTACAAATTTAAACTGAAAATAAATCAGTTTACCTGTAAGGAAGGCAAATCCAGCAAGGATTCCCAGTCTCTTCTTCTCTGTCTCAGGGTTGTGGGGTGTCATGGCGAGCCAGAACATCATGGCCAACGAGCCGATCACAGACAACACGCCGCCCTGGAGGGACGGCGCACAGCAAAGTCATCTCACAGCCACGACGTTTGGTCACAGACATTTATTTTACTGTGTTTTGAGTTCCTTTTATCAACTCTGGGAACAGTTTTAACATTAAAACCAATTCAAACACAGCTGAGTGAGTTTTAGGATAGAAATCTGAAGTTCTGGAAGAAACTGAAATGAAATGATGTAGTATGAGGTCATATATTCACTAACTTCTTGTTTAGAGACACTTGAGAAATTTTTAAAACATGTACACCTCAAAGACATCTGAATGAGCTTTAAAGCAACATTCAAAGTTTAGTGCATACAAAACACTTTTATCATGAAGGTCAGAAAGAAGTTGAGTTTTTCATTTCTATTGAATTGTTTAACAATTAGCAAAAAAGATCATAAGACTGCTGGACACAGAAAGCCTCATTATTATAGCAATTTGTTCAAGTATATGCAAACCATTAACAATAATAAACCTAACAACTTAATAACAAGTAAACAGAAAAATAATCCAGCTATTATTTTATCGGGTAAAAGGAAGCAAAGATAGATGGCAGTTCAACAAAATATTCTGCATTATTTCCAGGACAGTTTGCGACCTGAACACAAAAAATAGCATATTGCTTTTAACAAATGTCCATACAAAACATGGCTGCACAGATGGCTCACTGAAACCACGCTGTGGTAGCTTATAGATCACAAAGAAATGGAAACTAAATCAGATATAAGGATTTGGACAAGAAAAGCTTCATCTTTGAAAGTTTTAATAAGACGTATTAAATATCAGAGATGTGCCACAAGGCTCATGTAGGATCTGATAAACAAAGCATGCGGCCTCTTCGGTTTGCTTTCACTTTCTCTGAAAGGTTAAAGTCATCAAATGGAACAAAGAAAAGAAAGAAAACGCATAGCGACAGAATTTAAATGATTTAAAACATCGCCACCCAGACCTCATTAAACCTCTGAGTGTTTCGTTTAGCCGCTGATCCGTCAGCTGTAGAGGTCGCAGGGGAAGGTTCTGTGGACCGGTACCGTCGCTTTTTAAACCAAACCAAGTCTACCTTCAGACAGCAGGCTGCCCATGCGCCTGACATGATACATTTTTCTGGGCTATAAATTGAAAAAGTAAATATTACGATTAGCTAAAATATTGTTGTTTTGAGACCAATTTCAAGTAATATGTTGATAATGGCATAATAATGAAAGTTTGACTTGTACATCAGAATGGAAATGATTATACTCATTTTACTTTATCGTGTGATAATTAATAACTTATTGCTTACATGTACAACCCATATCAGACTTTTCTCTGCAGTTTGAACGGTATGTTGCATGTCATTGGATCGTTGGCATGAGATTATGTGTCGTGATTCTACACCAGAAGAATCTGGACGTAAACAATGCCTGAGGCAAGCGATGCTGACACTTTGAGTGGAACTAATCAATGGAAACTTGATTTAATCAGTATTTAGAATAAAAGTTTGAGTCTTTCATTTTGATTTCAGTAAAAAGTTTGCCACTGCTCTTTTTGGAGCCGGGACCCATTGACAGAAATCTGACAGTGGTCACATTTAACTAGCAGAATGAAGAACCATGCAAAAATAGATTAGATTTTATAAAAATAAACAAAAAATGTAATCAAACATCCAGATCAGCTGTGTGAACGTAGCCCAATGTACAGCAGCCTTATCAGTCCAGACCAGCCTCTTCACACTCATATCTTAGTGAACCTTGACTGCCCATAAACGTCTCTCTAAGCAACTTGTTTTAAACTCTTTAGATCACTTTTTTGAAACACTCGACTTCTGCTAAATCACACTGGACGAACATTTTGTAAATGCTACATATTATCACATTCATATGTCATTTAAAGTCATTCAAATCTAACTTATTCCACCACTGCCAATGCAATTTTAAGGAGTGAAAAGGTTGTTTTTTCAAAGCAAATGAACTGTAATTGGTCATAAGACCATGGCAGAGATGTGGTGGTTGGGGCGTAATCTTTGAAAACTTTTGAAAAGTTTTATTTCAACAAAATTAGCTCAAATTTGTCTGCTTCTGATTAACTTTTCCATTTAAAAGCTCAACCTATTCTTGTTGCATTTCATTCTGACCTACCTGCAAAAGGCGGGTGACCACGTGAACATATGAGCCGGCTGCGGCCACAAACATACAGACAGCCAAGCTGGAGTACACATTCTTCAGGTGCACCTGGGTGGAGTGAGATCTGCAAAGAAGATCCCAGCAAAAGAGGCATGAGAGATGGCGACACGAGTTAAAGTGTATTAGAGTCACTCGCTGAATCGAAAGCAACCTTACATACATTTGGGAGAACTTGAAGAGGGCATCAATGTTGATGTTGCGGTCAAACACGTTCATGATGGTATCAGGTGTTCAGGAGCTTAAGAGTGTTTTGATCCTACAATGCCTCCTGTGAAACAAAATTAACTTACTGCTTAATTTTATTGACCTTGATTTTTATTGTATGGCCATAAAACACTTGTTTGTGTAAGAGAGCACAGATTCAAAGATAGTTAAGGATAAGGATTTGCTGCACATAGATGTTTGCACCTTTTAAAATAAATAATTCCTAGCAAAGATATACAAATAATAAGGCTGTCAAATAATCTAGTTTTGTGAAAGGTTGGGCAGTATGATGTGTTATAATAAATATAACTTAAAATAAATTCAAATTTTCCTCTCCGTTTCTCATCAGAGCCTTAAGCCCTTTTTGAGATCTTTACAATTTTAAGCTCTGTTATTGATCTAACAGGCTGAATACAATTTAGCATGTCAAATGTGAACTTACAATATATCAGCAAACAATAACTGCATTTAAAACAGTCATTTGAAATATTATTAACATTACACGAAGAAAAAGCGTGATTTGACACAGAAGTCAGCTCCTTTGATGCTGTAACCTTTCAAACTTGTAATATGTGTATATGTATTCTATCTTGGGGTTTTCTGAAAATGTTTATTCTAAATCTAAATTAATTGTGTTGACATACATAAAACGTCTATTACAATAAGCCCTAATAAATATCAAATACAAGAGACAATGTCAACAACAGCTGGATTTTCCTTTTTAGTTTTTTTTACTAGTCTGAGTACAAATAGATTTCTGATAATCATGTCTTGTTGATTTATATATTTAAATCATTTTCAGTTGAAATTTAACACTCAATCATACAATACAAACGCAGTGACATTTTCTCAATAAAAAACAACTACTAAATTAAATAGTCTACATTTGGAATCAATCGCCCACTGGTACACCATTAACACAAATTACGACAACATAATTGCGTAATTTAAACAAGACGTTAAACCACTGGTTAACATCAAATGTCAACGGCTAACTAGCACATATACAAATACACCGAACAAATAAAAGCTGTGTAAACAAACCCTAGAGTTCAGTTTGGTCGTTCAAATTTAAAGGTAGCCCAAAAGTTGATTTATAAATAGAGACAAAAAAGCGCTAACGTGGTTATGAATAGCTGTTGTAAAGTCAGCGTTAACTAACGTCGGAAGCCTAGCGCAACCCGCTAGTTAGCTAGCTAGCTAACGGTTGCTAAATCTGTCAACACAACTCGACGTCTTCGGTATTTTTCATTAGGAAGCCGCTGCTATAACCAATGACGATTTTACAGCTAGCATTAAAATACAACCATACAACAAAGCACATTGGGGCCAACACACCTACTGGTCTCTGCCTTCCGAAATCTTCGGGAGCTTTCCTGGATCGCTCGCTGCTACAGTTTCTTAACAAACCAGTACGTGTCAGTCAGATCGAGTCAGTCTGCTGATGTCACCATGGAAACACCCAGAAGACTTCATGACACCGAAGTCGGCACTCGATTTGTAGCTTCAATAAACGACTGGATTCGCCTTTGATTTCTGTAGTTCGGCAACTAAACTGATTAGATTGATCAAACTATAGGTGAATTATTCCATACTGATTATAGTTTCTTTAGAAACATGTAATAATAAATAAAATCTTGAATTTATTTGTGAAAGACAAACAACAAAAAGTCTTAATTCGGGTCGCAGTACCCAAAAGTTGTAATAAAGCAAGAGCAGTATGCATTTTATGTATTTTAGTTCCAGTAAAAGTTAAAACTAGCCGTCCAAGAAATTACTCAAAAAATATTTGGTAAAAAGGCTACTTTTAATTGCTTTTCCAATAACGGATCACAACATCTGACTTAATATTTTATAATGATGCCATAAGACAGAAAAAATACATAGTTCCAACAAGTCTGAACTGGAAATAATCCGCATCACTGAGCTGCCATCTTGGTAGGAAAATGTTGTGCAAAGCATAGAGGAACCTTTGAGACCAACAAAAAGAAAGTATATTGATACTCTTGACCAACAAGAGAAATATATATCAATGAAATAACTACTGTCGGGATATTTAACTTTAGTCAGCTGCAAAGTTCCCAGAAGTGTCACTTCACATGAGAACGTAATGTGCAAAGCTTGATATGCTAAAGACCAAAATGAGAAACAATAACATAATCACAAAATTAACAAACCAAGGCAGAAGAAACAAATTTCCAATCTTTTTCAGTGTAAAACTTTTGAAAACCAGGCTTATTTGTAAAGTATTTAAGTACTTTATAGTAATATTATAGTGTTCACTTGTTCACTGTATCTTTTTGCTCTACTAACAGGCTTGACAGATGGAAGAAGAGTATCACTTAACACAAAGTGATTAGATTTGTATCATTTACAAGAGTAGCAATACTTTCTGAAAATATTACTCATATAAACGTATAAAATATGATATAGTAAAACAACTTCTATAAGTAATGATTTTTTTCAAAAAGTTACTCAAACATGATTGAGTGGAGCTATACCCAAAGTGGCATTAAAACTCTGCAATGCCCCTTTAATAAAGCTCTGAATCGGACGCCAACTTCATCTCCGCTGCAGTGACATTCGCATTTCGGCGACGTTGTTGCGTTTGGTAAATAAATAATCTGCTTTGTTTTACGTGAACATTGCCTGTGAAAACAAATGTGTAATTTTATAACAGAGCCGCTACTCATTGACGAATCTCTTTGCCACTTCCTGATGCGTTAACTGGGAAACGTTCACCTAAAATGGCCGTCATGTAATGAGTCGTTTCTTTGTAACCAGAGACTGCGAAACGACGTCATTGCTTGATTTCTCGACTTAATGTTAAGTCTAATTTTAGTTTTTAGTTTGAAAGTGAGTTAAATATAAGAGGGTTCATATTTTACCGCCAAAAATTACTTTGCCATATAGAAATAAATTAGAGCTATTTATGAATGCACCTTCAGTAGGTTTCATTATGACGGGCATGTAAAAATGTAGATATCACTTTCATTTTGAATTCATTGCCTACGTTGAGATAAATACGCGGTCCAACTGTCTTTTTACCGATACATAATCCTGAATTCAGTTGTTATCCCTAATGCGACTGAACCCAAAATGATCCGTGGAAGTTTTGGTAATTATTTATTTCTCATTCGAAAACATTATTGACAAATTAAAAAAGTTAGGTTATATAATTTTTTTAATGTTTTTATTAAATAAAATCGTTCAATTTTATTACAAAGAGAAATTTTGTGATCCAAAAACGATGAGTAAAAATGTTCACTCAGGTTTACTTTCTTTGCATGTTTCAAAATAATCAAAATGTGAATCCTTAGAAGTGTTATAAAATTAAAAAAATAATAATAAAATGGGCCATTTTTTTTTAAAATTTTGCATCCGGGTTTTTTATTTATTTATTTATTTGCATTTTAAATGTGAAACACAAATCAAACCAAAAAAAAAAAAAAAAAAAACTATTGCTATTTATTTAGTTGTTTTTTTTTATTACTGGTTTGTTAAAAAATAACAAACCATAACAGACAAGAACAGCCCAGTAATGACGAACAAAGACAGAATGATTTGTTTAGTTGATTTTTGTTATAAAATTCTAAATATCAAACTGAAATATAACCCACATTTTATGTTCTTTCCATGTTTAAAATATCAAAAACATAAAATCCCCGTTTTAAACATAAAATTTATTTTATTACTTCTAGACAATCTAATTCTGACCGTAGTAAGAGTTATCTATTTTGTATGCCTTAAATATATATATTGTTTATAGTCTATTGTCTTTTAATGAACAAATTTACAAGCACATTTTGTTAGTGCAAAAAATACAAAAATGTGTAAATATAATAAAATGGACCGATTTTTATATCTCTTGCTAGAGATAAAAAAAATTTAAAGTCATTTAAATACATCAAGTAAAATCAAACCAAATTAAAACAGATTGAAAACAGGCGATATTTTCATTTAACACTTTGTATTTTACCAATGTTTTGTTCTTTATTACTGATTTCTGGCTAATTTAATAAACAAAACATGCATTAACTGTAAGGTGGATGTAAATATTTCAAGTTGTATCTTAAATGAAAATGAAAGGAACACATACAGAATATACCAAGTATATCAAATATAACCAAATTTTATTTTAAAATCAAAGTTGGTAGCACCTTTTTCTCTTTTTTTAGAGTTTTGGTCAGATCAGGTATAAAAGGTTTCTTTTATTCGTATTTTTTGCAACACACACAAAAGAATTGAGACTTTTTCAAATACTTTTGGTCATCACAACATACATTTTCATTTTCATATTTGACTCATCAACATGCAGGCAAGAATCGCATCAGACAAACATCGTAAAAACCATCCTACCAAAGAAAACCTCTTGAAATACGACATGAATAGAAAACATGATGAAAGCACAGATTTGTTACAGAACCAATATAATTGTTCTGTAAATTATATTTGAACAGGTTGAAGATTATTCCATCAGCGAAAGGTGTTATGTAGGCACAGATCAACAGTAAAACACAAGGCCAGCCTCAGTACAGGCAAAATGGATCACAATATAAAATGTTGCGCATTAAGAAATCCTGGACAATTACAAGATTATTTTGGCCAATAAATATATATAGAAAAAAACACTTAGCAATTTCAAAATATCTAATTTGATAGCTTCAAGTGTTGCACTGTAAGTACCAGAGCTGCTGGCATCCCCACCTGTTTGCTCCTGACAGTGTTTTTTCTCACGCTCAGCATGACACCAGGGAGTGTGCAGGCCTCCAAAATCTCTGTTCAGGCGTTTCTCTCTGTCCCTCCGTTTCCAAAAGGCACAGTTTTTACTTTCAGCACTGTCAATATAAAACAAGTGCAAGCTGTTTGTCGTTTGGAAAGAAAGAAAAACAAATGAAGTATTGTCTGAAAACTCTTAACGTTTACGCTCATCCTATGTGCCAGCTTATCCAGTGTAACTGTTTACATCGGACCAAAGATCTTCGCCCGTTTACCCAACTATATCAATTTGAACGTCGATTATTTATATTGCATGTTTGGGAAAAAAAAAAAAGTTTGTTTACAGCACAAATGAGTAGAATCCACTTTGATTTGATGTAAATAAGGATACAGCAACATTTACAGTTCCATAAAAAGTATTCGCCCCCTTAAAGACTTCTCCAGTTTTTGCTTCTTCATCTCAGATCTTCATCCTCTGCTGAAACAACTAGAATAATCGTTCAATAATTGATATCTTAATGAAGCCAACACTTGGGAGACTCAACCAGAGGTGTAAGCATCGCAGCAGCTGTAATAGCTTTATAAGGCTGGAGTATTAAATAATTTGTATCTTTTACATTTTATAGCATAGAAACCTTTTAAAAATATAAACAAGGCTATAGACGTCTGGAAATCATAGATCCACCTGTGCAAAGATTGATGCAGTTCAGGTAAACTGAAGCAAATTTACAGAAGTTTTAGTGAAATAATAGCTACAAAACTGGGGATTTTACATGTCTAAAATCGTTTATATTTCTATCTCGCCTATTGTTGTAAAACAAGAAATTGTAATATTTGATTCCACTTGAAAGGTATTTTATGGAAATCCAGTGTAAAAAAAAATGAAAAATTACAAGAAATTTAGGCACATTTTACTGAAAAGAAATCACTAAAATTTATGCTTTTTTGACACTGACAGAACTCCATACAATGTATTTTTGACGAAGGTTCCTGATCACTGACATTTGTCTTGGGAATAAACTCAAACGCTTTTTATCAGCTTCTAGCCAAGAGTCTGCCGTTGCTATGGATACCAAATATGTCTATGTTTAACAAAGGGGGTGTGCAGTAATGAGTGCAGGGAAACTCATTAAGTTCAAATAAAGCACTTTTAATAACTGGCAGTGATTTTTTGTACAGTGGAAAACAGTTGGCCCAGGCAACAGTTGGCTTGACGATCCAGGATGAAGCCATTGGATGGTCATATTTCTGACCCAATCAGATTCTCAGATTAACTCCTGAGAATCTGGTAGACTTGGTTCGACTGGGGACCAAAACTGCAACATGGCGCATTAGTTTTGGTTGTATTTGCCTAGAATGCCCTGGGGTTTATCCTGCTTCCCAGTTTTGGAGCGGACTCCGGTTCAGAGTTCACTTCAACCGAACCCAGACATGGGTTTTTTTGGCGGACCAGAGTTCGCTTTCGCATTCACATTTCCCAAAACAAACCAAACTTTCTAGGCTAACAAACTGGAGTATGCATCTTTAAAAAAGGCATTGTAACCTTTTCCAAACCGATAGGTGTCAGGAATTGTTTATGTTTATGTCAGGGCATAATGCATGATTTTTGACCTACTTTGTGTCATCAGACAAGCACTATTTAAATTCCTCAATTCTAAAATGTATTTCTAGTAAAATTAAACCTAAAATATATGATTGATCACCGATAATTTCATAAACGTTGGACCAAAGGAATTTGGAAAGCTTTTTCCCCTCAATAATTATTATATAAAAATAGTTTTTGTCTAATAATAAAGTTTTTTTTTGATGATCTGAAACATTTAAGAAGAAAAGCAGAAGAAATCTGTGAAGGGGGTCAAGACTTGTTCGCAGAACTGAACATCTGTCGACCGCAGGAGGTACACCATGTTATTACCGAACTGGGTTGCATAGAGAAACAATGTTCACCATTTAAAAATAGACTTCCTTATATAAAAAAGGAATCTATAAATGTATAAAAATCTGGTGGAATTACAAAACTTTTTTTTTTCACTCTTGTTCCTTAAAAGGCACAATAAAGCAAACCATATCCAAAAGTCCTGTGAGGGCAGGCAGACGTCTGCTTTGGCAAAAGATCCACTTTCATATTTAAACCAGCTGAAGTGATTGTAATGGGATGGCTTTGGTTAATTCCCAGTCTTTTCTTGTAGTGCTTTTATTAAAATAAAAAGAAAAATAGAAGTGGTTGTCATGATCGCCAAGTTTGGGCTAGATCCCCAAACCAGCTGCATGCGAGTGCGAAGGTAAAAAGCGGCGGCGTCTTTTTCTCGGCGAATGCAGACTAGTGAGGAGCAGAACTACTGCTCCCGGAGCTGGTCCAGCCGGGTGTAGACGTTGTCGGCCTTACTGAGCTCCTCGAACACGGGCAGCAGGTTGAGCAGCTCGGCGTCGTCCGCGTCGTCAAACCATGACACCACGGGAATCTGGAGGACAAACAGAAAACAGATCGTTAACAGAGATCAGAAAGTCCTGAATGAAAGGGACAATTTATTTTTCTCAAAAGAATTACAAATGACAGAAAATATGTTTAAAAAGTGGCTTCTATGTGAAGAATTCCTCCTCAGAAGCTGTTTTGTTCTTGTCTTACAATCCAGAAACCATTTGCTGCATTCTTATTGGTTGTGCAGGAGGCTCTACTTCTGCTTATCAAAGATGTACAGTTGTATGATTACAAATCTGTTTGCAGGTATTTTCACGTGAGAGTGTAAACGATGAGTTTGGAAGCATGGCCAGCAGCAGGTTATTTAGATTTAGAGGGACAAGGCGCCCTAAAACAGTAAAACATAGTAGGTCACCTCTAAGCAATGTTGCCCACAATTAAAAAAACAAACAAACAAATGGGTCGGGAAGCAGGAAGAGGAGGCAGGCATGGACTCACAGCATTATTAGGGTGGAAGATGTATGAGGCAGGGGAATTATCCAGGATGAGGGTCCTGTTCAGGTCCCTCCCCAGGCGGCTCAGGTCTTTCACGTAGCAGCCCTGGTGGAACACGCAGGATTCACGGAACAGCCGAGTCCGAAACACGCCGCCCTGATCCAGCAGGTCCGTCACTGGGTCCGCATACTGGAGAAGGAGGGACAAGAGCGAGGACGTGCGAGGACACACTAATGAAGAACTGTCTATGGATTGTTAGAGCTCTGTATGTGTTCAGGGTGTCTAATAATAAGGTTAGGCAGCTCTAAAAAAAAAAAACAGGAACTAAAGGCGAGAGAAAGCAGAACAACATCTGACAGATCAGGGCTTAAATCAGCCACGCAAAACTTCAACTTGCTGAAACATAACAAAAATTAAAGATGGAGTTCAGGATCTGTTTCTGTACCTTAGCAAGACTGGCTGTAAACAGCACACATTCAAACATTTCTCCCATTCTCCGCAGGAACTCATCCACGTACGGCCTCTTCAGGACATACACCTGGAGAGGCACACAGGCTGTAAGCAAAACAGGTTCATGTTCATGTACACACCCCCCCCCCTCCAAATAATGCATCAGCTGCTCATGACCACTTCCTGAAACAAGTAATCAAGAATAGGCCGCGCCAGCATGAACCAGCCTATCCTGGATTACTTGAACCAGGCGGAGGCCCACTGTGGGATTCCTTACCAGCACATCAAGTCCAAAGGAATCACATTTCTGACTTAATCACATTTCCACATGCTCAGATATACAGGGATGCTCAGCTCTAAACCAGGGGTGTCCAAACTTTTAGTTACGTGGGTCGAAATCGGCAAGTCAAAACTAAAAGTCAAACAAATAAAGTCAGTGTCTATTATTAGCTTTGTAATGTTTGGAACTAACAATTATTTAGTTATTGATTATTCTTACGATTAATCAATTAATCTGATACAAAATTGTCGCATTTTACTGATTTTTAATTTAACCACTTAAGTCTTTCCATACATTATTAAAAAACATTGCAATATGCAAATAAATGAATAATTAAATTCATATTTTAAAATTAAAAACAATAAACATTTCATTTCCTTAAATGCAATAACATAGCATGTCCTTAGTGCACGCTGCAGCTGAAATAATATTCCTAACATCAACATGTGAAAAGCTCAGCCCTTTCTGCTGGACTTTACATCAATGTAGGGCTGATCGGTTTTTTCATTATTATTATTATTAACCTATTAACAATAACTAGAGACCAAAAGGGGCTTAATAAGATCTTTTTTCCAGAATCTGAAGCAAAAACAATGTCACTTCTGGAGTTTTGGGAACTTTTTACAGAAGATTTTTTTTTAAATCTTCAAGCCAACATTTATATATTTTTTGTGCAGATGTGGCTTAATTACAGCTCTGATGTTGTTTCTCCAGAAAAATTGCCTTGTTTGAGTTTGTATATACTGATAAACAATTAATGGATTACTAAATTGGTTGATGATTACTTTAATAAACGATCACAATTAAGCTGATTAATCAGGATTTAATTGGATGAATCGTTTCAACTCTTTTCTACTTATTAGAAAACTCTGGTTGTAAACAGACAAATACTTTATGTTGTACTTAACATTTTCCTTTACAAGAAAATGATGTCAATAAAAATGTTTGCCTGATTGAAAACACATTTGTATCATTTTTGAACTGCATATAAAGCCAAGGGACACACTTTGGACACCCCAAGTTTAAACATTTTTTTTTTCTTCTTTTAAAATAAATAGCAGTAACATTTCCTGTGCATGTCAATAAAAACTGTTTTCCTTTGATTCCACTTCCTGTTCAACATCTGGCCAGCAGGGGGATCCGTGGCCACATCTCTGCGTGAAAACCTAAAGGACGGGCTCCACCCCACTCGCCCACAGCAAACATGGCCGTTTACCTGGTGTGTGGTCCCCTCTATCTCCACCGGCACGATGAAGTCTGCATTGCTAATTGGCTGGAGGGGAGAAGACAGAGGGAGAGAGAGGAGGGTTGGCACGCCGCGTACATTCACATGGCATTACATAACAACCAGGCAGCGAGTGGCTCTACAACCACCCTGCATGAAGCAGGGTTGGAGGCTTCAATAAAATAAAAAAATCACTGCTTTTTATGAAGGAAAATGCATCCAAAATGCAAAAAAAGAAAACACCAGAGGCAGATGTACCTTGAAGGAGCTGTGCACCAGGGTCTCATCGAGGTCTATGACCACGCAGACCTTCCCCTGGTCCTCAGCCTTCAGCTCAGGCAGGAGGCTGACTTCTGATGGCTGAGGAGAAACATCAACACTTAATAACAACACAACTCGTCCCTACGAGGCAGAGATTTATCTGGAAATCAATCCTGACTCATTCGATGTTCTCTCTTTGGAGAAAATGAGATTAGATAAATTCAGTTTCAGGAGAACAGGGAGGATTATCTCCTTTAGCTGCAGCTCAGGAGCATCTTTACATGTTGTTGGTTGATTTTCTAAGAGGGAAACAATAGTGTCACTTTTTAAGATCTCCATCTTTCCACGCAGATGGGGATTAATAATTAATTTATTACATAACAGGAATGGCTCATCCACTAGGAAAAGAAAATCAAGTTGGAGAAAGACCCTTTTTGTGAGCCTGTAAAAAGCAAAGTAACACCCAAGCAGGGACTGGTTTTTATTACCAAACGTGATGCTAAACGCTGCAGAATCACTTTGAGGAGCTGATTTCAGGATTCATCTACTCTAATGCAAAGTAAAGCTGCACTGAGGTGCAACGTGAAAATCTGCAAGATCGCTTGATTTTTGGTAGCAGGGCTGCAGATAATAATTATTTCAGTAATCAATTATTCTCCTGATTAATCAAATAAAAATTCATTTCATTTCATTATGTATTCTTTAAAATAAAACACTAAGATTTGAATAAACAAATTATTCAGCTCTTATTTTTTAAATAAAAAAATAAACATTTTATTGCCTAATATCTACTAACAGCATTCCTTTACTCAACTATTGATTATTTGTAGCAAAGAATGCATCTGCAGCTAAAATAAATACTTCCAACATCAATATTTCTGCTTGACTTAACATCAACACAGTGCAGGTTTAAAATACTGATTATTTTTTGGATAAACAACTTAATAATTATATAGAAAAAGTTGCTTAATTTGAGATTTTCTTCACAGAATTTGAAGCAGGTGAAGCTAAAACTGCCACTTGAGAAGTTCTGGCATATTTATGACAAAGAAATGTTTTTTTATCTTAAATGGAAAATGTTTATATTTTTGTACAGTTTTGCCTTATTTACCGCTCTGATGAAGTTGCTCTTTTCAGAAAATTGTCTTTTTTTTTAAAAAGAGTTAAATTCCAGTTAATAATTAATCGCTTACTAAAAGTAGTTGATTATTTCAATAATCGATTAATCCGATTAATCATTTGCATCATGTTATGCATTTATGTTTTTAGTACAGTTGGGGCGACTTTTACTGTCCTAGACAGCAGGACAGTGATTTACATGCAGAATATCACAAAACAAAAAGAGTGAAACAGGAAAGAACATTTAAAGAATCAGCATCTATTACAGAAAATGAAACGAATCCTAAACAACTCTGACGTGAAGATTTTTACATCCATGTTACCTTGACAACCGTCCCATTTTCCTGTGACTCCAGCAGGGCATGCTGGGAAGGCGGCGGCAGTGGCGGCTGAGGTGGTTTGGGCCCATCTTGGACTTTGAGGCAACAGAAGAGGGCTTTGAAGATGCTGCAACTCCGAGGCTGTTTCAGGGCAGAGCGGCTCACCTGGCCTGACGGGCGAACAAGAGAAAAAGAGAAGAAAATCTTAAGTGGGGCCTCAGATTTTAATCCCACAACTCCCAGAAGCTAATTTAAAAATAAAAGCTTAAACAAACCAAAAAAAGTGTTTAATGTAGTGTAACGAGATGCAATTTGCCTGCAAAATCTACTCTGAACGTCCTATTTTTCCTGAAGGCACCGTCCATCTGTCGACATGCATGGCAGAGACCCATGCACAGAAATCTGTTTCTAATGCGCCTGCCGCTGCTGCTTCTGCTGGAAATGGCTGGTAGAGGTTACATAATCGCAGAGGGCGGGAAAACCCACACTTTTCAGCGGAAAACACAGGCAGAAAACATTCCAGCTGTTTTAAGCTCCCAGGGCCCTTTTCGGCCACAAACTGCTAGCCGGACCGGACCACACCGACAACCGCGGCTCGCCTTTGATCAGACCCAAAGCTCCATGCAACACCTGTGCTGCAGACAAAGAAAAGGGGAGGAAGGCATTCTTGCGAGTCCCCCCTGTACTTCCCTCTGGTGCATTTCGTGTGAGGACTTGCAAAGAAACGCGATGAGAGTTTAAAACCCATCAATATTGTGTGATTGCTGGAATAAACATGCAAAGGGGGAGGGAGACTGGAGAAAACCGAGATGCACCAATTAGGCTTTCACTGGCAGAAACCGATTTTTGCTTCTCTTTACAATCTTTTCACATAAAAAAGAACAAAAAGTTGTGAATCAAGCTGAAAACTGCATTATTGTATAAATCAGGGCACATTTCTACTAGTACAAAACTCGTAGGAGGGCTTCATTTTTCTGCATTTAATGAAAAATAATTAGAGCTGAGAAAAGAAAAACAGTCAGAATGCATTCCAAAAATGTATCTGATTATTGTTAAACTAAAAGAAAAAGTGCATCAAAGTGTGTTTATAGTTAATGCTTTTAGAAACTTGAAAATGTGATTTTTCAGTATTTAATCATCCAACCAGCAGCCTGCACCCTGATCAGCGCTGCTCTAAACCCGTAATGCAAACACGGCAACAGCCCTGTTACACAACGCCATGTTGAGACAAAGAGCGCTGCAACTCAATACAGTTACTGCAGATAGGCATGCGACCTTTTTCCCTTTAGAGACGACGTTACGGTTAAAGATTTAACACACACATTTGGCATTTAAATCAGCCTTTTGGTTTCCAGGGAAAAGATAGTATGACATAACACAGCAAAACTCCCCTTCATGTGAAAAGGATGGGAAGATTAATCTCTCAGAGGTTTATCAGTGACAGACAGATGGATCCAAAAAAAATGCTAAATATCACCCAAGCCCACACATTTTAAAAAGATACAAGCCAAAGAATCTGACACACTAAGGCTGGATTATCTTCTATGGATAAAACATGAACCAAGAGGCTGAATTAGTGAAGCAAAGCCTCTTTCAATCCTGAGCAAAGTGTGCAAACAACCAAATGTTTTAGAGCGGCGCTACAATGGGCGTGTTGAGGACGGGGAGTGTTTGTGCATTCCGCTGTCAGCGCACCTGATTGTTCCTTATTGCAACCAGCAAACATCCCAGCGTTCATGAGCGGCAGGATGCACGCCCAGTTCCTGCTCCTAAAAAAACCCTGAAGCGGCGCCGGCATCGGCTGCAGCCAGAGGCGCACATGATGCTTCTGGCGTCCAGAGGACAGAAACAGCGCTGTGCCTGCTGCTGGCAGGGCGCGGGACGGTGCCAAAACAGCAAAACTGAAGCAAAACACATCTGAGAAAAAATTCCTAATTCAGCAGCTTTATCCTGATGTCGATCGATTAAAGAAAACACATAAAAACAGAAATATACTCAGTTTTTAAACAGTTAGCCAAACTCAAAACAGTACCATAAAAGCCAAAAGCAACAACAGAGTTTTTGGAGTTTTGTTTTTGAACTTTTCTACATTTTCAAAATGCTGCAAATTCATATTTTTAATTACAAAGATACAAAAAAAAATTTAAAAAATCAGGTAATTTGACTTGGAAATGTTAAAAACATAGTGTCCATGATTTCAAAATGCCATTTGAAAGCATCTGAGGGCGGAGTCAGGACAGATATTAACAAAAATTAATAAAACAGTGATAAAAATATTTATATTCTTATGTACTATCATAAAGTTAATTATGTTATACTAATTTCTGAACATTTTCACCACACCGTTCATTTAAAATACTTTAAATGAGGAGAAACAATCTACACTGACACATTAAGGAACACAATAAATTCTGTACACTAGCTGTACACTGCATGTCAGCTGGCTGAAAACAAAAAACAATCCAGACTATTTTTTTTATAGATTTTTGGTAGCTCGTTGGTAACAATTGCCATTTTTCCCTTTTAAGTAAAAATAAATGCATATTTATGAGTTAATGTGCTGCTTTGCAATGTAAATATTTGCCAAATATTACAAATATTTCCACTGATTTTACATGTGTGAACTTGACTAATTAAGCCCATGGAAAATTCAGTTTCTATTAGAAGTTAGGAATATATTTTTTAACTCAGTCATAGAAATTAATTATAATGTTTACTTGGAATTTTTCTATGCAGAATATTCTATCTTGTTTTCTTTAATGGTTTAAATTTCCAACATTGAAGTAATAAATCTGAGACACTGGCTGCAAGGATGATTAGCACATATAAATAAGTTGTATTTATTCTAATAATAACTTAAGAAACATAGAATAATCTGAGGTGTCTTAAGTGGGCTGGATTATAGAGGTAGTGGGTGTGTCTCACATTGTGTACATCGTGTTCCTTCCTATAAACACACGCACACACATATATACACTTTATTTTTTTTAAAGAATATTATTTACTTTACTATACTTGTGTTCTTCTAGGTTTTTAATTAGGCTACAATGGTCATTACTAATTCTTTTGATTCTGACTGTGTTTATTGTTATTACTCATTTGTGTACATTTTTGTGACACCTGATAATGTGCTTTTCAAGACTATAACAACTTAACACAATTTAGGTTAGGTTAGATGCATACAATATGTTATTTTTATCTATTTTGTTTATTTTCTTAGAGTTCATACATTTTCTCTTCAAAATTTCCATACAAACAGTTGCAACAGTCATTTTTTTAATAATTAAGCCATTAAATTAAATTAAATTACAATTAGCTTCTAAAATGCTGTAGCTGTTTACACTTTTAATATACTCACATGATATTGAGAGAATTTGAACTTCCTTCCCTTCCTCTTTCAGGCAAAACAGTTTTTTTATTGCTAACATTCCTAATAAAGAGGTTAAAAGCCCCCTTGGCCCCTCCTTAGTGCCGCCACTGACAATAACAAGAAGAGGAGCCACAGATTTGCACCCACTGCAGAAAGAGACCAACAGGATCAACAATAGCTAAGCCCAGGCTGTTATGGACATCGTGAACTATAAAACACATTTTCTGTGTGTTGTTTAAAAAACTAACGCTGGACGTCTTCATTTGTAATTTGATGCTATTTTTTTCCTCTTCCTCCTCTCTGATGATCTCAGAAGGAAAACAGATTTTTTTTGGCGCCATATAAAATGAGCAGGATAAGCGTGGGTATTCCACAGTGATCACTTGCGTGGAGTGGAGTGGAAGAGGAGAGGGGGGGAATGCCAAAACAAGGCAGCGCGCCTTTCAGACCGCAGCCCTCAACTGTCAAATAAAAACAGGCGCTCTTCTTACAAGGTTTTATTAATACACATAAACCCAGCTAGCTCAGGGCTCCGAGCAGTGGGCACAAACACAGCAGCTGCGGGGGGGTTAATGAGCTCACCTGCTTTCGGTGACACTTGGACGTCTTCTTTCTGCACTTGGGTGATAACAGAACTTTCCATCTGACAATCACGGAGCCCTCAAAATCCTCAAATCCTGTCCCCGAGCACTGATGATGGGCGTCCCTCATTGGGGTTTTTTGTTTTTGTTTTGATAAGGCGACTCTAGCAGCAGTATTCACCGAGGTTACCGTCCGTGTGACCCGCCTCAGTTACGGTCCGGATTTATCTCGTCCTGCCTGGTTTCTTTCTTCTCCACACCGATGCTTCTTGTTCTTCAATCGGCTGCCTCGGGAGGAAGGAGGAGGCGAGGCACTTGGATATGTTTCCCGGAGGTTATCCGACTCTCTGCCCGCTCCGTCTCCTCGGGTGTACCGTTACTATTTGGTGGTGATAGCCGCCGAGCAGCCCCCCTCCGCCGTCACTTTTGCACCAACAACATGGAGAATCCAGGCGAGAGAAGGAAAACAACCGAGGAAATGGGGCAAGGGAGATCGGTTTCAAGCCCCCCCTTACTACAGATAAACAACACCGCCCGCACGGCCCCAAAGAGCGGCGAAAACCCGCGTCTGTCGCTGCGAAACGTAAAATCCGACACAGAAAAACGGATTCCGGGCGGTAGTTGGCTGTAAAATGCGGGTTTTGATGTTATGCGGGGTTTTGTTTTTCCACGGACCGCACTCCTCGGGCGCCTTGAAACCGTCACCGCTCTCCGATTGGACGATTCGGATGGAAGGGGGGGTGGGGTGGGGGCGTGGCTAAGGCATTCCTCCCTATCCTGCACGCGCCCAGCCGAACACATTCCAGCGCTTCTCGTGCAAATGGGCGCGCGCCTTGTTAATGAAATGTTAGAAAATAAACAAAACAGAAATCCACGCAAATAATGCGCAAAACCGTTAGCATAGGATCTGTTTTGTTAGTTTAACTGCAAGCTGAATATTTACTACTTCGAAATGAAAGGAGTGCAGTGAAAAATAATTTTTCTTCTGTTATTGCTTTTTTGGGGGGGTCGCACTTAGCTGTTTTAGATAGTCGAAATCCTTTAATAATAGACAAAACTCAGCCGAGGAAATACAAAATTCAGAGTTAAGTGATGATTTAATACATTAAGCTGGGGTAGGAGGGGTTCAAAAAGATATGGAAAAATTAATTTCCCCTCTCATTGAACAATAAAATTAACCCCTTTTTTGGAAATCACACTGAGACCTGACAAAATGAAGTAGGCTACAAGATAAACACACCATACCTTGATTTAAAGAAATTCGAACAACATTGACACATAAATAATAAGAAAATATGGAAGAGTGGAAAACCTTTCCAGAATTGTCCAAAATTACGCCAAGAGCACATCAACAACTGACATAAGAGGTCACAAAAGACAAACACAACTATAGAACCACAGGCTTCACTTGTATTTGTGAACAACTTTGGCCTTTTTGTTCTAACTCAAAACAATTTCTGTCATCTTACGTAGGGTGTGAAAGGCCACAAGTGCCACAATCCAATAAATTAAAAACAAAATCCAAAGGTGATTGGTCTACGGTCAAGTTTCTACCCAGGTTAACCAATAAGATTATATGATTTACTTACTGGACAGATAGATAGATTGAAGTGACTTTTTGGTTCCCCACAGTTCATGCCACCCTGGGGAGAAACCTATAACTCACTTCTTATGAAGTTTGTGGTTGCTCTGTTATTTCTTTTTACATTCTGACCCATTTTCTTTCATCTGAGCTTAACAGTTTGGCCCAGATGTTGAAACTTGGACATAGTTAGGTGTTCCAACAGAACAATGATCCACCTAACCCACATCAAAACTAGTTTTCAAAGTTAAAGCAGGCTAGCCTTAAGATTCTTGAATGGTACTGACTTAAACCATTTTAGAAATGTATGGAATATGCTTACAATATATAGTTTTGACAGGAAACCATATATTGTATTGCATTATTGTTGCTGTACGCTTACATTTGAGTATGAGGCATAATTCAACAAAGAAAGAGCATAGTTCAGATAATTACTAAGTGCATGTAAACTTCTGACCAAATATTATAAATACAGTAAAAATAATACGAGATTTTAAGCTGCTAAAAAGGGGGGGAGGGGGAATAACAAAACCTGTAAATAACAAACATACACGGCAACATTTCGCAAACACCAAATTTATGCTACTTTTTACACTTTTGAAACCTCTATAATAAATATTGAAGATCTTAGCAACAGTCTGTTTATTGATAACTTACAGTAGTAACAGATTTCGAAACACGAGGATCCGTCCAGTTTTCTTTTTTTTTTCTCTATTCGATTCCGAACCTCCCTGTGAGTGAGGGAGGTTCGGTTTGTGGATCTCAGAGTCTCAGAGTTGAGCAAGGAAGGTAAGAGAGGGCAGAGTGAAACCAATGACCCCAGGCTCCTTTCATGCTTCTCTCTCTCTCTTTCCTTTATTGACACAATCATAAAATGAAACTGTAACTTGTTTTGCCAAAAAAGAAAAAGAAAAAAAACAAAAGAAAACAAAAGAGGCTGGAGTGAGTTAGGCTGGAGGGTGTGGGGGTTTATTATGAGGCAATGCATTCCCAAACATTTGTGCAACAGTGCAGCAGATATCTCAATATGACGATCTCTGCATCATATACCAAAGCAGATGGGTTTTTTTATATACCTATACATTGTTTTTTGCTATTTTCTGAGTGTCCGGCAGAAAAAAGCATAACAAATGAATCAGAAATATTTGTTTTTACAAGTATTTTTGGTCCATTTTCTAGTGCAAATATCTTAATGTACTTAGAATAAGAGAAAACTAACTACATGTAACAACTCAGCAAGATATCTGTGCTTGTTTAAAATAAATGATTCCTTAATGTTGACGAAAAAGTTCTATTTCCATTGGCAGATTACTTCACTAGAAACCTAGGAAATACCTTTTTATCAGTAAAATAATCAATGGAACAATTACTTTTTCATCAATATGAAGGATTTTTGACTTTAAACAAGTTCATATTCCCTGCTGAAAAGTTGTTTGTCAGATAATTTTGTTGTATTTCAAAGTTTGCAATAGAAACTATAGACCAAGACTATTTGGTAAGATTTGTGTTTTTGCAGTGTTTTATGGAACGCATCGTCTCCTTCTTTACCTTTAAGAAGATAATTTCTGGAATTTAGAGCATGAAGAGATTTTAAAGATGAAAACAGGGGGGATTAAAGAGTGAAAACTACAGTTTCTGCAGAGTTAAAGTAGTCCACTGAAAGCACGTGTGAGCCCACTACACCACGAGCCCTGCCAGTGCCCACAGCAGCCACAAGGCAAGACATAAACAAGACTGGCCCCGCTGTTTGCATTCCTGGTGTTGGACATTTCAAGGCAGCACTGACAGATGTGTGTAAAAATACACACGGCATAAGTACGGACCGCACAGCTGGAAAATGTCAGGCGGTTTAAAGCTGATGCCGCTGTTTACTACTCCGACTTGAAGTGCATTATCTCTGCTTGCTTTTTCTGCCCAAGGCGAGCCGAGGGGAGACGAAGACGGCTGGACGGGGTCAGGCGTTGTGGAAGAGGCCCCCAAGCTGGGGAAGATGATCCAAACAAGCTACCTCAAACATCACACACCTGTTAAATCCATCATTCACAACATCATCAGGTAATTAACACACTTTTACATGCATGAATGCTGCTTTTAAACAAACAGGAAAATTAAAACTTAATCGGAAAATAAGCATTTTGTACAACAAAATGATATTTGTGAGAGAAAACGTAATAGACAGGAGGACATGTTGGTTATTTATCTCAAATGCACATAACATAATATACTAGAGTTTTCATCTGTAGTCAGTCAAAGTAAAAGTCAATGTAAATATAATATAAAACTGTCCAATACATACAACTTAAGAAGATAATTCCAAAAAATGAGAATAATAACAATAATAATGATAAATCACAAACAGTTTTAACTAAAAGGAGCATATCAAGTTGCTCTTTATATATATATATATATATATATATATATATATATATATATATATATATATATATATATATATATGTATAAATATATATATATATATATATATATATATTTGTGTGTGTGTGTGTGTGTGTGTGTGAGAACCAGGTTTTTGTATCCTCGCGGGGACCTGTTTCTGTCTACGTTATGGGGTTGTGGGGACCACTGCTTTTCATGGGGACATTTCTTGTTCCGTATGGGGGGGAAATGGTGATTTTGGGTCAGGGGTTAGGTATGTGATGGCTATGGTTACGGTAAGGGTGATGATAAAGGTTAGGCTGTGGAAAATGAATGCAAGTCAATATGAAGTCCTCACAAGTCAAGAAAACATGACTGTGTGTGTGTGTGTGTGTGTGTGTGTGTGTGTGTGTGTGTGTGTGTGTGTGTGTGTGTGTGTGTGTGTGTGTGTGTGTGTGTTATAAGTAATTTAAATATGACTAAATATAAAATAAATAGATAAAATAATAGCAATCATGCACATGGAAATATGTTAATCTAAATAAATCTATAAATGAGTCCAGAGAAAATTTAGATTTAGAAACGTTGATAGGAACAAATTTTACAAGATATGTCAACATATTGCTAAATGAAAAGCTTACAGGGATGGATGGACATTAATAATATCGACCGAAATCAAGTTTATTTCAGTAACTAGGCAGTTCAAAGTGCTTTACATAATTCAAACATAATACAGTCACCAATTAAGAAAGATGCAATAAAGATTACATTTTGTCAAATGTCATCAGAAAAATCATCAATACACATCAAATTAATCGATTAATGTTCCATTTATTATGAATCAAAGGTCGTTGTAAACAGGTGAGGTTTTAGCCGTTGTTTCTTTGTTTTGCAGTATTCTGGGAGTTTGTTCCAGATTTGTGGTGCATAGAAGCTGAACGCTGCTTCTCTATTTTTGGTTCTGCTTGGTTCGTAACTAAACTCAGCTTAGGGTCACCAAGAATTTCCTAAATGATAGTTTAGAAAGAAGAAAGAACACTTTAAAATAAAAAGAATTTCAGGTTACTTTGAATTTACTTTTGATTAGAATCCAAAAGTTGTAATAATTCAAAAGAAAATCTTTGTAGTTATGATTAAAAATGTACCAATCAACCAGCCAGAGATCATAATTGGCCTTTTCCCCCCTGCTGATTGGCTCTGATTAGTCATAACACTGAAAAATTGACCTTTTTCTTTTATTCTGTAAATGCATTCAAACTAAAAAGTTCCAATATTTCCAACTATAAACGGCTAGGAAACCTACAGAAAGAGCAGCGTTTTCTTTTAAATTTAACAGAGGGACAAGACACTACCTTGTATTTCTATTTTTTTGTGGTAAAAAGCAAACAAGCTAATATTTAAGTGTAATTAGATTTTTTTTGCTTAAAAATAATGAAACATAAAATTAATGACAGAAAAAACTGGCGGTTTTTCTTTTTGGTTTTTGGCAATTGAAGAAAATGTTATTAAATTTAACATTTCTACTAAACTAATTATGACCACAAGTAAAATGCTTGTATTACGGTTTGTTACTATCCACATTATTTTTTAATATAACCAGCTACCTACTTTCTATTTGGTTGTCATCCTTGGTTTCTGATGAGAAATATTCAAATATAAGCGACGTACCGGTGAGGTGAGAAATGTTTCCATTTATGGAGAGAAAAAAATGTCAAACTAACGCTCAAATTACAAACAGGAATAACAGATTGAATAAAGTAATGTGTTTGCTGATTGCATAGCGGCAGTTTGCATGTTTGGGGAAAATTATTCCGGAAGGATTGTTGTTGCTTTTTCCCAGATGCTTTTTGACAGTTGTTATGATCCGTAACCGTGGCAACAAGGTATTATTTTTAAAACTGGGAGCAGCTGATTAGCATCTCCAAACCTCAAATACCTGAACTGAGAGCAGCGAGAGAGAGAAGGAGGAAGTTCATACCATCTCTTACATTCATGGTAATTCCTCTTCATGAGAATACAGACTGCTACAGGAGATCTTTCCTGCCAACAGTCATTGGCAGGAAAGATAGGTATGTTATAACTCATATTAATCTCTATTAATATAAGTTATAACAACATTTAATTCTCATTTTTAATATATGAAATAGCAGAATTAGAAATAAATTTTTTATACACTTTTGCACCAGTCCTCCTTTACAGGAAAACACACAGAACATGCTAATGTCACTCTCATACTTTATAGTGAGATCAATCAATACTTTATTGATTTGGGATCAATAAAGTATTTTTGAGTTTGAATTTGAAATGGTACCAATCAGATCCCCAACTCCAGCATTTCTCTACTCGGCTTTCTAATCACAAAGAGATGGATTAGCAGTGCTACCCAACAACTGATGGCATCATCCCGGACATGTTACTCTTCAGTCAGAAGCCTCTTTACATTCACTGCTAGACTGACTGATAGTGGAGATCGTTCCTGTTGACTATTTGGGGATAACTGTTTGAGTTAGGACAACATTTAATTTCCCTTTTAAATTATTAAAGCATTTTTAATTGAATTAAAAGATGCGACACATCATTTTTTTAATTGTGTAATTTATTAAAACAATTTGTTTGTGTGTACAAGTGGCTTAGCAAAAAAAAAAAAAGCATTTCAAAAGTATTTCAGTATTTCAATCAAAAACATTTAAAAAACAAATGTTTACATCGGCCGCATGGTGACACAATAATGCACAAGTCATAACATTTTGATCAAAAATAAAAAAGTTAAAAACAATGAAGAGAAACCACTATTTCCATAAAATAATAAAACATCAGGAAGTTTTCTTTCAGGAAGCTTTCCTTCCTGATGTTGGTTGTTTCAAAAATCAAGATCAAAGCAGTGGAAATGGTGATGGAAATGATCTGGATCTCTGTTAAGACTTTCTGTGTAGATAAATAAAGTAAATAAACAAATATCTTTCATCATCTTTAGTGGTTTTCCACAGGCATCCAAACCACCGTCTTCAAGAATTTCATGCACAGGTCTGTCACAATAAGCAACAAATAAATTAATTGCATGATAAATTAAGACAGGCTCAATAATTTCCATTTGCATGTTTCTCTCTTTCTACCAAAAGCTGGATGATAAAACTCTTCAGTTTGGTGCTTCGGTCTCAACTAGCTCAATTTCTGTTTACAGAGACTTCATAATTCAATTTATTAGTTGTTTCTGTTGTTTTGTTTATTTATTTTGAATATTTAAAATGTCTTCCTTTTCCAGTGTTAAAGGAAAAGGAAGCTTGTTGATCTTTCAAAATGAATTATTGTATTATTTTGTCATTATTACCATTTGTAATACTTGAAAATGATCTCAAAACGACAATATTATTATTTATCACTATGATTTCTGGGACAATTTATCATCCAGTAAAATTTGTCATGGTGACAGACCAAGCGGTGCATCAACAAACATTCAGCCTTGTTGAATGCAACCCTAGCTGGTAACATATTGCTGCAGCATCTGAGTTTCATGTAAGGCTGGGGCTGTAGGGTGAATAATCATGTGATTTGCTGGAAGAACCCCCCCACCTCTCCACCCACCCTCCACCCTCGCAGGCCTGCCCCTGACTGGCCTCTGCTAAGGCTCTATTTCCAGGAAAAGGGGCCTACAGGACCGGACCGGCTGTGAGGCCTAGGCAGGGAGACATTGGCTCATTGAGAAAAACAAAAACAGAGAGGGGCGGTGGGAACTCTTACATAACCCGGCCTCCATGACCGGCAGCCACAGAGACACAGAGAGAGTAAAAGAGAAAGAAAAGTTCCTCGTCTCGATGCAAGGAAGAAAACCTGTCCGTCCACCTTCCCTCGTAAAGACCAAATTCCTTCGACGCTGGAATTCAGCTCAATGTTGCTCAATGTTTGCTGCTCCACCGCAGCATTTGTGCAACAGCAGCACCTCTGAATAAAAACCCAAATATTACAGCCGCTGTCCGCTACGTTGGACAGAGAAGAGCCGCCGCTTCTGTCACAACACACAAACATGCCCTTTAATCCCCTGGGTTGGTTGTAAGCTGTGTTTAGATGTTGATGGCATCTCCTTGTAGTGCTCTGCACTGCCTCCTTGTGGGCAAAAACGGAAACAACTCTGAAAGTCTACAAAAATATTCCCTCAAGAGGATATTTAATTGTAAATATCTTATTCTTAATACCACTCGACCTCAAGTGCACCATTTGAAAATACAGTATGCGACTTTTATTAAAAAAAGTTTTGTACATATTTATTAAAACTGTTGTGACAGTATAACATGAGAGATAATAGGTGGAAATGATCAATCTCCTCCACCTTTTCCCTGAGCTACTATTGCAGTCTGAAGAAATGCACCAAAAACAACCAATCAGAAACAGGAGGAGGGTCTTAGCACTGTCAATCAACCTCGAGTAGTTGCTGCTAAATGAGCTGACGGCGGAGAAACAACTCACTGCTAGGAAAGATGTTTATCTGCCGGCTAGCATTCACAACAGGCTATGCTAGCTGCAGCATAGCAGAGAGAAAAGGTGGCAGAAAGAGGGATGATAGACATTGCTAAGATCTACTTCCTGGCTCTGATTGGTTGTTTATATTCAGCTGTGGGAGAAAACACAAGAGCTCGATTTATATCACAGATTATCTGTCTTATTACTAACAGAAAATGGTGGCAGTTTTAACAAACATGTAAAAAAATATATTTTTTTATTATAAAAGTTGCATACTGTACCTTTAATGAACACAATATCTTGTTGATTTTCCTGTTTGTTCATCAGACTAAAATGGAAGACAGGGCAGCAAAAATCCACATAAAAACCTTCAAGTTATTAAAATATTCTTCTTGCTAAAATGCAAAATGTTCTTAATGACATCAAACTTTGTCGTTTTCCAAATTTTGTCATGTTTCAACCACAAATGTTTTTTATTTAAATGTGGACAAGTATTCCTCTTTTACGATGGCCGACATCTTTTAAGATGTTTCTTTTTGTTGTGTTTGCAGCATTTTTCTGCTGCATTTTGATTTTGTGTGTTTTGAAGTTTGTATGAATTGTGTTCATACAATTTTAGCATTTGCGTTTTAGCATTTGCACAAGTCAATAACCACATCATTTTTTACCTGATTCAAACTTCTGACAACTAATTTCCTCCTAAAGTTGCCTAGTTAGTAAATATGCATATCATATTGTCATCTTGATTTAAATAAATCCCGCTGTTCTTTGAAGCCCCTAGAGGTTTAATATGGAAATAAAAATAACGGTCCTGACTGTAATCCAACTGAGAATATTCCTCGAGATTTAAAAGTAGATCTCAACGGAATCCATTCTGAATTAACTTTCCTTCACATTCACAATCCAGACCCAATTTGCATAAAATCTGAATAAATACATTGGAGCTTTAGGTTGTAATGTGACAAAATGTGGAGAAGTCCAAAAAGATGATATTAATTTTGGAAAGTGCTGTATACATGCAACATAGTGAGTGTTAGCGACACGCTAGCACAACATGCTAAGGTGTTGTCCTGTGTCCATGCTCTGCTTTGCACTGAAAAACTTAAAAATTGACTCTCCTTCAGCTTCCTAACATGTCACAATGAAGATAAAAACACCATGAAACAGATTATACATTACAGATGATTAAAAATACTTTAGCACCATCCAACTGGTCAGAGTTAGACCCGGTTCTGGGTTGACCGATGATCCAAAGGTCCAGTTTAATCTACTTCTGGCTCAGGAGTCAAACTCCGGCTGCTCCTGAATCAGGATGGTCGAGTCGTTTCCTCTCCTGGAGCTCGGATCCAAGCAGGACACGCCCAGCGCTATCAGACACAGCCACACCTGCAGCACAGCAACACGCACAGGTCAAAGGTCAGATCAGTCAGACGAGGAAAGGATGAAATATTTTCACTGCTCTGATGGGATTATTTAAATATTCTGCCACACATCCTTGAAAAAAAATTCAAAATCAGATGAACCTGAAGAAACTCATCTCACTGAGTCTAAGCTAATTTTAAATAAATTTATCACTGGACTTATTTTTGTTTTCTTAGTTTATCTTTTTATTAAATTTTTACATTTTGAACTCACTGAACTTCTCATGTGACTGTTTTAGGCTGCTGTGATTGTGGCCAAGACAATCTTTTAAATGTGATTTTGAATATTGAATCTGTTTCTAAAAGAAGAACGACCAAAAAAATCTAAAAAACATTCTATCTATCTATCTATCTATCTATCTATCTATCTATCTATCTATCTATCTATCTATCTATCTATCTATCTATCTATCTATCTATCTATCTATCTATCTATCTATCTATCTATCTATCTATCTATCTATCTATCTATCTATCTATCTATCTATCTATCTATCTATCTATCTATCTATCTATCTATCTATCTATCTATCTATCTATCTATCTATCAAGTGGAATTTCACTGCAAGGCTCCAGCAATAAAATAATGAATAAGATCATGAAAACTAATTAAAATAACTACGTACACAAGCAAATAATAAAAAGTATCAATTTAAATGTATGCAACGAATAAAAAAATATATATAAGAAAATAATATAAATATTTTTAGTGAAACTATTTCTATGCAAAATATTATTTTTTCTCAACATTAAATAATTCTAGTGTTATGTACAGAATCTCAATTTCATAGATACATTAATAACTGCTAAAAAAATAGAAAAAATATTTTAATTTGAAAATCTTTTTTTTTTTTTTAAGTGGATTAACACAAAATAAATGTTCTTTCTTGATGCAAAATAACTAAAACAAATTTTATTGCTAACATTATAAATCAATTTATCTCTGAAGGTTCACCAGAGCACTTAAATATTCTGAATAAACGTTTTATATTTTCAGAAACGTCAACGATTCAAGCTGATCTCACCAAGTAGCCCACGAATGTGAGGTACGCCAAGGAGAGGAAGGCAGCGAGCACGTAGAGCCACACGCTGTTCAGCGCCGTCACGTACACCACCACGAAGTACATGTTGATGGCGCACACGCACAGGATCACCAGTCCTCCCATGATCTTACACGTCCTGCAGAGAGACGAACATGCTGAGCAGGAAGTGGAGCAGGAAGTGATTCAACGGCGACGGTACCGGTCCGCTTACAGTCCGTTGGCAAAGTCGTTCATCAGAGACGGCAGACTGGTGAAGGTGAGGATGGGGATGAGGGCGAACGGCAGCTGGGAGAGAAGAAATCTGGAGTGAGGTCTGTGCTGTTTGTTAGTTTTCATCAGGGGGGCTCAAAGTGTGGTCAGGGGGCCATTTAAGGTTTGCGAATGAATTTCATGCGGCCCCCTGACAATAAAACACAAATCCTGGCTGTAGTGTTAGTTTTATGTAGTTTGTTTCTTTCCTCGACTGGATGCAGATGAGGCAGTTTGAGTCCGTGCCTAACCTGCATGCTCTGGAGCACGTTGAGGAAGTCGTTCATGCCCGTCAGGTGGTGGACGTCCTTAAAAATGGCTACCATCAGCGTGGGAGTGATGGCGATGGAGCGGGTCAGCAAAACCCGAGCAAAACGCGACCAACGCAGGTTCAGGAAACCCTGAGAAACAGGAATCACCAGTAGCTTTAGAGGGGAAATTACACATCTTAAAAGTTAATTGTAAGTTAACTTTTATTTCAAAATTGTTTATTTTTTTATATATTTGTTAAAATTATCACTATGTTGTGACTTCTCCCAGTGCTGGAGGAACACAACGCCGAGCCAGATCAACCAATCAGAGCCAGGACGGTCTGAGCGCTGTCATGATAAAATGTTGCTAGATGATAAATTTCCCAGAAGTCATTGCAATAAACATTAATATTGTTGCTTTGAGACAATTTTCAAGTAATATAATAGCAATAACGGCCTAATAATGCAAAAACACATTCTTAAAGATAAATAAACTTTAAATTCTAATGAACATTTCACACAAACTGGGAGACATTTTAAATATCCAAAATAAATAAACTAAACAACAGAAATAACAAATAACATGAATTATGAAGCCTCGGGAAACAAAGTTGTCCTTAAAAAAAAAAAGGGCTACTTTAGACCAAAACACCAGACCGAAGACTTTTAACGTACAATTTTTGTTAGAAAGAGAGAAAAAAGAAAAACGCTTAATCATGCAAATGGAAATTATTGAGTTAGTTTTCATTTATCATGTGATTAATTGATTTATTGATTATTGTCTCAGCTCCAACTGACCTCCATGACAAACTGGCCAGAGTAGGTTCCGGTCATGGTGGAGCTCTGACCGGCTGCAAGAATCCCGACGGCCCATATGTAGAGCGCCGCGGGCCCGAAGAAGCAGCCCAGAACCACTCCCTGTTACGATGAAACCAAACCATCACACAAACTGACACAACTCACCCTACACATGACCTGGTTCACTGAAAGAATTACAAACGAACCCCTTTATAGATGTCAACCTCCAGAGTTTTGTTGTCCACAGGGAAGAGGTCGGAGTGAGGAATGCTCGACTGGTTGCAGACGTTGCTCTGAAACAAAACAACCAAAATGTTTGAGACAACATCTGGATATGAAGCAGCTGTTGGGCGATGAGAACATCTGCAGGAATACTCACCACCTCGATGTTTGAGCGCTGGTAGAACTCCTCAGCAAAGACGGCGACCACAAACACGTTGATGAGGAACGAGACAAACAGAGCAATGGCCGACTCGATGAAGAAGTACTTGTTAGCCTCTTTTACTTCTTTCTTCTTCGAGCGATCCACTTCCCGAGACTTTAAAGCAGATATGGAGACTCACTAGCTGCAGTTCCTTTACAAATGTGCGCAAAACTATTCCTAGAAAAAAATGCAATTTTGCAATTGCGGTGTTTCCATTTAATAAGGAACGCAATTAAAATCATGCGTGCATGACAGCGTTATCAAGCCTGTGGTAAAAATGGGTTTATTTTACAAAACTGCAATGGAAATTTTTTTTTTTTGCATCACACGAATCACATGATCAACAACCAGATGTTTCCACTGGCGCAAATCATGAAGAAGACGACAGGAAGCAGTTGGAGATGATGGCACGGCATGTTTTACTACATGAACAAACAGCGTATCAGGGCCGCCGAAAGTAGAAAAACAAAAGTACATTTCAGAGAAAACACTTGTGAAATTGTGAGATTCCTCTCAGAATGTTTATAGAAAAAAAGAAACAGAAATTTTCAAGTTTGAAAAGTCAAACAATTGCGAGAAAACACCTAGAAATTCTAAGATTAATGTCAATCAGTCAAATAAAATTTATTTGTATTGTCCCCTTCAGCAACGTGACAGTTTAAAATCATAAAAACACAAAAATACAAAGTCATAGAGGAACCACACAGTCAGCAATTGAGAAAACAATTAAACATTATTTTTAACCATTTATTAAGGTTCATCTATCAGAAATTTTCAAGATTGTAAGATTAATCTTAGAATTTTTGAGTTTTTTCTTGGAAATTTCTTCCTCTGTTTTTTTGTATCTACAACGGTCCTGTCGTACGCTGTCATACACATGAATATGTTTGTTCACATATTAAGTCGTTAAAAGACAAGCTACGCCATCATCCTCCAACTATTTCCTGTCATCTTCTTCTTTGTGGTTTGCGCCAATGGAAACATCCGGTTGTTAATCATGTGATTTGTGTGATGCAAAAAAAGTGTTTCCGTTGCAGTTTTACAAAATAAACCAATTTCATCCTAACGCCAAACCTTTTTATCAAAACACAAAAAACTGTCATCTTTCCATTTAATTTTGAAATGTCATATTGCACCATTATGTGGTCAATGGAATCACAGCTACCGTCTACAGGTTGTTTAGTTTTACTTTAGCCAGTGTCTGACCTTCACCAGAGCAGAGTGAAGGTAAATGTTGTGAGGCATGATGACGGCGCCCACGACGCCGACGGCCTGGGTGAGCTGAACCGCCCCGCAGCCTTCGCAGTACGGCACAAACATCCCCTTCAACAGCTGGCCTTGGTCAGGAGCCACTGTCACGTACTGCAACACAGCAGCTGCATTAACTTTACAGGTGTAGGCAAATACGTCTGATGGTGAAAAATGTTTTCACCATTTTTCACATAAAATGGTGAAAAAAATTCAGAAGAATGAGGCAGATTAGTGGCAGTGATGTTGATGTTGAGTCGTTGAACTCGTATCTCAATGACAGAATATTCTTGTACATTTAGGAAACTATAACGTAAACAATGGCATCCCACAAGGCACAATTTTAGAGCTCAGAATTTTGTAACCCACATGGAATATGGACACATGGCATTAATGTTAACTTCTACGCTGATGACACACAGTTGCATCCATAATGTGAATCACAGTGTCGAATTAAAGTGTTTTAAATTGTTTTCCAGTTAAAAACAACCTAAAGAGGAACGATCAAGCACACAGCTTCAGTTATTACAACTACAAGCTACTGATCAGATCCAAAATCCTGGTGTAGTGATGGACTCATAACATTCAGAGTCACATAAAGACGGTGACCAAATCGGCCTTCTATCACCTGAAGAACATTTCCAGGATTAAAAGACTCAAATCTCTGTAAGGTCTAGAGAAACTTACATTCTCACTAAAATCAGGCTAATAGCACAACGATCAGTGCTGTTGATTAGCTGATGAAGAGTAAAGTAGTGATGATAAACCAGCCTGAGGCAGAGTTGGGTGGGTTTTCACACATAAAGAGTGGGAACAGTGTGGCATGCCGTTTTGCGATAAAATCAACTTAATCTGATTGTTTAAACATGTGTTTTGAATAGAAACAACTGCTTTTGACTATCCTGAGTGGTAACTTAAGACATCTGCATTTACATTCTGATTAGTAAGAATAATAATTCAAGATTTCTTACCTTCCATTTTGACAAATCAAAATCTCTAAGAGATGCCTAATTTATTTGGACATACTCTCAAAGTTGGTTTACCTAGTTATTTTTTTGCTTCCTAGATATTGAATCTTACATATTTCCTATCTAAAAATACAATATTTACATTTTGAAAAATGATTGTCTCTAACTGGAATTAGGACTAGTCAGGAAAAAAAAGTTAAAATTATTGCTCTTTGTTGTGGATAAGATGAGAATGATCAAACTTTAAATCCACCAAGACTATGATCAGCTACAGAAAATAAGAAAACTAAACGTATGTTTTGCACATTTATTCCATGTCTCTGGTTGGCTGAAAAAGTGCAAATATGAAAACAAACCAAAGTCCCTACCTCATATCCAAATGTTATGGCCATAATAGTGATAAGAAAGCCAAAAAAGGCCTCCAGCCTCCTCAAGCCTGCAGAAAAACACACAGAAAGATTTAATTTACTCTTCCTCTCTGCTGTGTGAAGTGTGTTTCAGTGCCTGAAGACGCTGTGATACGTACCGTACTTATCCAGGAAGAGGAAGAAGAAAGTGTCGATAATGGTGATGAGCACACCGGTCCAGAGGGGGATCCTGTCATCAAAACACACACAGCAACTGAAGAAGCTCAATTTTTATGTTTTAGCACCAAACGACCTGTGATTCTGGATACCAAACGGCCTCAAAAAGGCATCAACTTCTCGCCAGAGACCCCCTTTGGAAGCCCACAGACAATGCTACAAAATATGTAAAGAAACATTAAATTAAAAAAATTTTCCCCTCATTTTATTACATTCATTTAGCATAAATGCTGCCCCATTTCTTCAGATTTTAGTTGGGAGTTCTGTGGTGGAAAATCCTCTCCTTTCATGAGAAAATAAGTAATTTTTTTATATTAATCCCGTCAAATGTTATTTAATCTGCATTGCTTGCTATGACAGTTTGAGGAGCAAAGCAACTTGATAAATTTGACTGGCAGCAAATCAAAAAATGAGAATATAAATAACTTTTTTCTAAATTTTTCCTCTGTGGGACAATATACACTATTTGTATTCCATTTCCATTTTCAGTGTTATTTTAACTTAGACTTTATAATAAATGCTGAAAAAAGAGATTCCCCAAAATTTGATGTCTAAATATGTATAGCAATAGATGAGACAATTGGAGTAGGATTTAATAAGCTAAATCTTCTTCATACTCATTTCTGGTCTGGATAAGGAAGTTTTGTTTTTGTTTTTATGTTTAATTACTATCATGGTACATGTATTTTTTTGTTTTCTTTTTTTTTCTCTCACATTTTACTTGTTCAAATTAAATCTCCCTTCTAGCGCCCACTGGTGGCCACCAATTTGAAAAACACTGCCACACCTTTGAGAAGACAGGAGGTTGAACGCGATGGCGCAGCCGATGACCTCCTGCATGTCAGAGCCGATGATCGCCAGCTCCACCATCAACCACAGCAGGATTCTGGGCACCTTCATGGAAAACATGGAGAAGTCAGCGAGTCCGCTTGAATTCTGCATCGCAGGCAGAAAACAAGCATGTTCATGATTTAGGATCGCAGGCAGAAAACAAGCATGTTCATGATTTAGGATGGCCCAGTCAAAGTCCACACCTAAATCCAACCCAGAACATGTGGCGAACCTCATGCTGTACTTCCTGCTCATTTCTGCGGTCTCCAGTCTGCTTGGCATTCACACATGTATTCGAAACGCACCAGAGTTCACGTTAAACGAACGGAGACGAGGTTTGTAGACGGACCAGAGTTACAAACGTTTTAGGCAAACGAAGTGGAGTTGGATTGAAGCGGCCTAAACAGGGCTGGTGTGAATGTACCCTTAAAAATGTACCCTTTACAGGTTTACTTTAGTAAAAGAAATGCTAAAATTTTTTAGGTGTCGACTGGAAAAAAATTTAACAAAATTCAATGAGTTATGTCAAAAGTACATTTAATGAGTTATGTCCATGAAAACACTTGCTACATTTAGCCAAGTTTAATAAATGAATTAAATGGAGAATTGGGTGCACAGGACAAATAAAGCAAATATCATGGTTATTTATAAACATCCATCCATTTTCTGTTCCTGGTCCCTAATGGGGTCAGGAGGGTTGCTGGTTCCTCTCCAGCTACGTTCGGGGCGAGAGGCGGGGGTCACCCTGGACAGGTCGCCAACACAGAGACATACAGGACACAACCATTCACACACACACTCACACCTAGGGAGAATTTAGAGAGACCAATTAACCTGACAGTCATGTTTTTGGATTGTGGGAGGAAGCCGGAGAACCCGGAGAGAACCCACCATGCACAGGGAGAACATGCAAACTCCATGCAGAAAGTTTCGAACCCAGGACCTTCTTGCTGCAAGGCAACAGCTCTACCAACTGCGCCACTGTGCAGCCCTATTTATAAACAAATAATTGCCAATGCATTCTAGTGTAAGATTGTAATTTGATTTTAATTCTTTCGCAGTGGGTGTGGTTGTCTCACAGTGGGGTACTGGCGGTTGCAGACTTCAGCCAGGTGCAGCCCGGTGACGACGCCGAGCCGCGCCGCCAGCCGCTGCAGCAGCAGGCCGATGACTGTGGCCAACAGCAACACCCAGAGGAGCTGAAGGGAGGAGAGAGGAGAAACAGCATCCAAGAATTAGAAACATAAAAATGTAATTATACATTCATCAGGTCAGAGCAGCTCTACTTCAACATGACTTTACTCAAGTAAAAGTAAAAAACTATTTGGTAAAAAGTCTGCTCAAGTAACTGATCAAATTATCAATCATTTAATTGAAAAAAAAATTACATCATCAGACAGACCAAAATATAAAGTGGAAATGTCGGTATTTTAAGGACCAATATGAGAATAATTTAAAAGTACAATCTAGTAAATATAGTAGGTACCTTTTCCCCACAAAAGCTACAAGAACAAAGTTTAAATATGAAAAAATCAAACCAAAAAGAAAATGTCAACCTAATAAAAATGAGAAAAAACTCAAAATGTTGAGAAAAAATTTAATGTCAAAGAAATGAAGATAATTATTAGAGGAAATGGTGGTGAAATGTCAAAATGATTAGCAAAAAGGAAAATTATGTATCATTATGATGAGATTAAAAGAAATGACGACAGAAATGATGAGAGAAAATCAAAATGATGTGGAAATGTTGAGATTGTAAGAAAACAATGAGAAAAATGTGAAAATCAGGAGAACTTAAGAAAAAAATATCAAGAAAAGTCAAAATAATGAGAGTGAAATGTGGACATACCACAATGATTAGAATAAATGATATGGAAAATAAAAATGATGGAAATGATGAGAAAAACATCTAAACAATGAGAAAATTACAAATAAAATGAAAAAAGTATGTCAATGTTGAAGTTGAAATGCGACTGATATAAATATCTGCTCAGCCTCATGATAGAAACTTTATACTCATAAGGTTAAACAACCAAAGAAATTTTCTGTTTTTGCATATAAACTCTCTGCAGACACTGTTTGTGGGAAAAGTCACCAGAAAATATCTTCTCTTCAAGAAACTTTTTCCGGTTTTTCCTCAATATTTTTACTCTAATCATGAAACTGAATTTTGATTTTCTGGTCATAATAATTTGCCTTTACAGCATGTATTTCTGTCTCTGTGTTGACAGAGTGAAAACCTGAATTTTACTTTAATACACCTGGCATAACTTAGAAATTTACATTTTAACAAAATGTCACCTTTCACCTGTCTTCTGAAGGAAGGCACTGTTAATTGTTTTCCAGCAGTTTTATTAGAAGATGTAAAAATTTTGATTTTTTTTTTCTGTTACCTTAAATCCAGCTTTAGCTCCTGACTGCAGGTCAGACTCGATGTTTCCCGGGTCCAGGTAGGCAATGCTCATCAGAAACCCGGGCCCGGTGAAGGCCCAGAGTTTACGCAGACTGAACAATCTCTGTAGGAGAAATACGAGCTGTAAAGTTTAAAAAGTTTAAAATTAAGTAAGTGGGCTGGTTTAGGTTACCTCAGTGTCCTCCTCCGGAACAGGGACTCTCTGCTCAAAGTACGTGGTCGGAGCCGGTTCATTGCTGCGGTTCTGGAGGAAAACCGAAGGCGTGGAGGATCCTCGGTAAGTGTGTGTGGTCTGGATGACAGCTTTCTCCTGGTTTTTCACAGAGTCGTCTGCGGAAACATCATCACATTCATCAGAAAGTGTATTTAAATGTCAACAGTTTGTTAAAAGACTAAAACTGACGTGTCTGCTCCAGTTAAAAATCCTCCAATACATCTACTAATTTGAAAATTGATTAATCACCAACTGGAGAATACAGACACAAAAAATGCCATTTGCTGAAAAAAAATCAACATATTCAGAACAGTAAACCAAAAATGCACAGAAATATCTAGATTCTGCATTTAAAAAAGACAAAAAATTTATATCTCAATTTTTGCTTCACCCTATTCAGATTCACTCATTGAATGCTGTTATTACCTTTTAAGTAATAAAATTTTCATTTTCTTACTGAAAAAAGGAATTAAATTTATTGTTTATATTGACATTTTAATGCATACTTAATGTTGTATAAAAGGCTTAAGAGTTTAAGTGATAAATCAATAGAATGTGTTGATGTTCTTTATTCAATTAATCGATTAATCATCAGAACAAATGGTTAATAAAATAATTGTTAGTTGGAGTCTTTATGTAAGCAAGTAAAACTTTGTTTACAAAGCAAATTTCAAATTCCAGAGTCTGAAAACTGCATTTAATGCCAACAGCTTGTGTCAACATGTCGAAATGATGCGTCTAAATCATAAATTAAGGATTTGCATTGCTTAAAATCAAAGATAATCACCTTGTTGGCCTGGCAGATCAGGTTCTGGATCCAGGGGAATGCTGGGCGGCAGAGAGGAGATGTGGATGTTCTCAGGCGGGGGATTTCTACCTGGAAGCAACCCGGTAATTAAACTGGATTTAAATCCAAGAATAAAAATTACTGCACACACAAAACAAAACCCTGCACAAACACAGAGCCGTGAGAAAATCTTTTCATCTCAACTATTCAGTCAGGGAGAAAAAAAGTTACATTATTTCACCAGAACAACTACAATTTATTCTTATTCCATATTTTTACTTTTCACCAGAATCAAAACTATTTTTTTACTTTTTGCATCTATAAATTCATTCATGATTTACTAAGGAATAGTGTTGCTCCAAAAATCATGTTACTTAAATGTATGTGGTCTTTATGTATTGAGATTAAAAATCTCTTTTTCAAGAGAGACACGCCTCTTAATGGAAAACGATTTGTTGAATTTTGCATTTGCAAAGTAAATAAACAGTCTACATGCAGAATATGGCAAATTAGTCAGTTGATTCATTAGTGATTCTATTTTTCTATTGAGGACTACACCTGTTGCAATAAGTAACAGGTGTAGTCTGGTACTTAGTGCAGACTACAGGTGAAGGTCATGCAGGTCATGCGATTTTTATTAATCGCATGATAAATTAAAACAAGCTCAATAATTTCCATTTTCATGATTTATTGTTTTCTCTTATTTTTTCCCTTTCTACCTAAAACTGGATGATAAAAGCTTTCACTTTGGTGCTTTTGTCTCAACTAACCCTTTTTATAAGGACAATTTTGTTTACAGATACTTAATTCATTTTATTTGTTGTTTTATTTGCTTATTTTGAATATTTGTTCATTAGAGTTTAAAGTTTATAGATTTTTTTAGAATGTGTTCTTGCATTATTATGCCATTCTTATTATATCATTATGAAAATATTCTCAAAACAATAAAATTTTAGTTTATCATGATAACTTCTGAAACAATTTATCATCCAGCAAAATTGATCTGTGACAGGCTTATTGATGACACTGCTTCGTGATTGTTTTGCATGCTTTTAATTCCCAGCAGCCATTTTCATTGTGGGACATTTTGGTCTTATTTAAGTGACAATGTCTCTGGAAGCAGAGACTTACGTATTTCTTCTTTTACAAGCCACCAATAAACAATTTAAGGAATTTAAAGCAACTCCCTGTTTAAAGGACAAAGGAACTGAGTCTGAACTGGGCAAACAAGATCTCCAATCCCTCAGACAGAACCGCTTCAAAACATGAACCACATGGAGTACGAATTATTTGGGTCCTCAGTGTTGCTAGAACCAACAGGCACTGTCCCGCAGTGGAAATGTGGGCTGATGCTATTTGAACCCAGAAGTCTCCAAATCTGCCTTCAAGTTCTGAAGAAATCTATTAATGTCTCCATTCGTTCAACCTAAACATTTTTAATTTGCAAGCTAAATATTTAGTCGGTAACCTAAATATTTAGTTCTGAGCTAGCTAAATTTCTGAGCAAGATATTTAGTTTTGTAAGTAAATATTTAGCTAGCTACCAAAACATGTAGTTACAAAGCTAAATAGCATCAAACTAAAGTTTTAATATTTAGTTTGCATCTTATTTAGTTAGCAAGATATATATTTTGCTTTAAGCTAGCTAAATATTTGAGTGACAAAAGTAAGTTTTACCACAAAATATTTAGCTTGTTACCAAAATATGTAGTAAGAAACTAAATAGCTCCAAAACAAATATTTAGCAAGCAAATAAACTCTGAGTTAGCTAGGGTATCTCAGAGTTTAGTTAAATAACTAGCTAACAAAATATTTAGCTAGCTCAGAGCTAAATATTTATCTTGCTGATAAAATGCTGCTCTCACCATTCTCTACAGAAATCCTGTAATTACAGCAAAAATCCCTACAAATTACAATGAAATACTGCTACTTCCGGTGGGCGCCGGAAGTAAGACCTATAATCGTTTCCCCAGTAAGCCTGCCAAGAATAAGGTGAATAGTTATGTAAAAGACTGTAAATTTGAAAAGTACATGAATCATGACGCAGATTTTCTTTCTTCATTCAAATTTCTTTTTGACGTCCCATTGTATATCATTTGATCTTTGCTGAGTGTCTGTTTCAATTTGATTTGCTCCACTCCCCCTAGTGGTCCGGAGCATTTGGAGCACTTTATATATAGCTATTTGGAGTTTCGTGTTTTGACATTAGCACCTGTTGGTCACCGCAGTCTGATTTAAGAAAACTGCCAGTTTCTGATTTTATGTTGTTTATTAATTAATTTTTTAAATTTTAGATTTAAAAGAAAAAACAAATATGCCAAATTTACAAGAAAAACAACTTGCATTTCGTTTTTAATAAAGTTTAAATAAACTACTTGTTTACAAAGCCAACAGTTGATCATTATTATCTGAATTAAACACACAAAGATCATGCTGATTTTTAAAATTCATATAAGAAATATATGTTTTAAAATATGACCAGTGGTAATTTCATTCAAAACATTTTGACGTCACGGAGTGAACCTCACACGTTAAGGGTGTCAAACTCTAAAATATAACATCATAACTATAAAGTTGGACATTTTCTAACGGGAGTCCTACATCTCTTGTAATTCATTAATACACTTATACTTCAGTAATATCAGTTGCTATTGTTCTGTTATGTGGGTGTTAATGACTTAAAACCTCTTTTTGTTGCTTAATGTAGCCATAAAAACACATTTTCTGCACCGGTCAGCAAACCGGACACAATTTTAAAACATTATTACAGGAAACGAGCATGAACTCCGTCACCTAATCCATTCCTGTAATAAACGTCTAAAAATAAACTGACAAGAAGAAACTCGCCTCGGAGGTTTTTCCGTAAAGCAGAAAAATGTCTGCTCACTTAAAATCGGGTTGAGTTAAAACTCACCTGAGCGCAGGAAGGAGAACATCTTGAGCTGCGTGAAGTTGCTAGAACCGGGCCATGAGTAGAACCGAGTTGGCAATCTTCCTCTGGTAAAACGATCGACTCTCTTTCTCGGTGTTTCCTGCACGCCTCTCGGTTGTGTCAGAGTCTGCGCGGCGCAGGTAGAGCAGCAGGGGGCTGAACTCACCTGACAGGTGAAGGTTTGAGGAACCACCGGAGGACAAAGATAAACCGGACGGCCAAACTCTGCGCCAGTTTCTTCTGTTTCCTGTGACCCAGTTTATACTCTGGGCTGATCCTGGATCAGCAGGAGAGAAGATTAACTTTAAAGAAAAAAAAAATTTTTTTTGAAATTGTTCAAAAAAAAAAAAAAAAAATCACAATTAAGCGTAGGCTATATAAATAGATTCCGACTTATTACACATGATTATAGCTGTTTTTTCCAGTAAATTTCCATCTTCATGCAAAAAGCTTTTACTCCTTGACAAAGTATTCAAACCTACGACGACGTATTTCGGCCCTTTAAATAAATAAATGAGTACATTTCCGCCAGAAAATCTCAGAAAGTTTCAAAAGCCGAAAAAATTCAAAAATCTTAAGATCAATCAAAAATGACTATATATATATATATATATATATATATATATATATATATATATATATATATATATATATATATATATATATATATATATATATATATATATATATATATCAACAGTTTGAACAGTCAAATAAGTGGATTTAAAAGTGGATCTAAAAGAAAATATGTAACCTCCCTTTAATCTGCATTTTTATGATTATGTCATAAATAAAACTTATTTTGAATTTTATATTTAGTTTATTTGTCTTTGGTTGTAATTCCATATTTTTCTACGTTTAACGCGTCTTTCTTGCTGCAAAAAAGCTTGAGATTTTCTGTCCCACAATGGAGTGTTCTGCTGCGACCACTAGGGGGCGACAGATTCCACATGATTCACCCCCATGCATGTGAGCAGCCATTGTTCTTTTATTGCCATTGCTGCCAAAGTTTGGAAACCAAATAGTTTAGCTTCTGATAAACACAGCGGATTCTTTGTTTTTCAATCTTTTAATCCTCCTGACCTGCTTTTACGTTTCCAAACGACAGACTTGA
This sequence comes from Gambusia affinis, assembly GCF_019740435.1. Classification (NCBI taxonomy): domain Eukaryota; kingdom Metazoa; phylum Chordata; class Actinopteri; order Cyprinodontiformes; family Poeciliidae; genus Gambusia; species Gambusia affinis. The sequence goes on along the minus strand of NC_057868.1, from coordinate 38,976,764 downwards.
CTCATAGAAAAATGGTGCAATAATATGAACATTTGCACAAGCTATATAAATCCAGTTTAATTGCCTTTGCTAGTCAAAAATTTTAGATTTAAACCAGAGAATGACAACTTCTGTTGCATCATTCAAAATATGCTACTTAAATATTTCAGCAATTGTTTTTTTTTTTTATTTTTTGATTGATTGCCATCCATACATTTTCAAATCTGAAATTTTCCACGCTACACTTTGTGGTTGTTTTTATCTAAAAGTATCAAGAGATAGATTAATTGTAGTAAAATATAACACCTTCAATTGTGGAAGGGGTTGAACTTTCAAGCCTATCTAGTCAAAATGCCTGTAAGCAAGAAGCTGAGATGCGTAGAATGGCCACCAGAGGGCAGTGTTGGTTTCACACAGGAACCGTAAAATCAGGCAGCTTCTCTAAGAATCCAATCCTCACTTAGAGCAGTCACAGCTGTTTAGCAGACACAAAGGATGACTCAGACACATTAGTAAACATAGTAAGGATAGTTGTACTGTGCGCTGTGTGGTACGTGGGCCAGAGTCTTTACAAAATGGTGTGAGATGATGAGACGAATGTGGGTGTCCATCAGTATGTCCAATGTTTTGGCATCATGAAAACTGAAAATGTCAAAACTTCAATTGTCCATTGTCTCTATTAGGCATCTTCTGTGTCTGGAGAGCTTCAGTCACTGTCAGATGCTCTGGTAGCTGCCTGACAAAAAAATCGCTCAACCCTTTAAAACAAAACGTGCGTCTTTTTGTGCCATTTTCAGACAAATCAGCTCCTTGAAATTTATATTTGCATCCAAATTAATTTGATTAGTTTGGAGAAAAACAATGTCACATGGGCCTTTGGATCAAAGTTATTCAGCAATGTGTGCCGACAGTATTGCCATGAGATTATAACAACATGAAGAGAACTATTAAAATCATAACAATGGTGCGTTTTGTAGCAGTTTTATTTTAACATTATTATAGATGTGAAATTTGTCAAAATTTGTTAATGTGTTCTTTGAATTTATTTTGTTTTGTTTCTCCAGATATTTGTTAGTGTAAGTTCTGTTATGCTGACGGTTGGTGGTTACCATAGTAACCAGTAACTGTCGGCTCCTCCCCCTTTTTTCTGTTGTTCTGTAACTTTGGTAGAAATTGACTCTGTGTTTTCTTCAAAATAATTATATTTTAACATGTATTTTAGATCAATTTAATCATATGGAGAATATCATGTGTCATTTTGACACATTTTCCTTATTTTTTTAAACTTTTATTATGATTAATGTGCATTTTGGCTATGTTCAATTTTACAACTGTTAGCTGCTGCCAGCTGTTCATTGGGAGTTACATCTCTGTAGTTTGTTTAAGGTTATTTATTGTATTTCATTTAGTGTAACCTGCTTTCCTCTTCTGTTAGAATACATACCTTAAACCTGTGTGTGTCTGCTGTTGTGAAATCAACCTACTGAATTTGAGATGAACAAAAGATACACTGACTGTAGATTTTGTTGGAAAGCGTGTTTGGATGCACAGTCGCAGCCAGCAGTGCGGGATTGTTATGTAACTGCTTCACTGATACAAACTGCTTTTATGAGCTCATAATTATAATTTTCAGCCATTGTTTACATCCGTCTTTATCGTATCTGGCTTCTTCTGGTACAGAAATATGAGGCATGTCATAAAACTCAGATGAAATGTGGCAAGAAAACTATCGGATACATGTTTGATTTACTTCCACATATAAAATTGGTACAAATAGGATTTTTTGGGAGGTGAAAAGATCAGAATTGGGACATTCAGACTGATATGAAAAAGTCGGATTTGCATTTGTCTGCTGTGTGAACGTCACCATTATGTTCCACAGAAAAATGACAAAACATTAACTGAAACAAAAAGAAGACACTGAATGAGACTCAGGTTAGAGATCATCTGACCCCAGTTTTTAATCCAATACTTAACTTATCAAATCTGATTCAGCACACAGCAGCAACAACCTGTATTTTAGCTGAAGTAGCTCTAACACACAGCCATTTCTCATTCTGACAAAAATGTGGTGCAATGAAAACAGACGTTTTTAAAGTGTTTATTTTGGCAAGCACCATTTGAAATAGAGCAAATTTGTCATGTGCTTATGTTATGTGATGAAGAATAAAATTATATTCCCATGCAAAAATTCCCTGTGAAATGTACATACGTATTTTTATTGCAGAAAGGTTAAGTATAACTGAAATATTTCTCACTTCTTTTTTTTTTTTTGGTTTTTAAAAATATTTTTTAATAATAACTTATTGTTCTTTGAAAGTTATTTTTGCCCTCATGGATGTTTTTATTCTCAGCTTTCGGTCTGTTTACCGGCATCAGTTGGCTTGTAGAAATTTTAAGCTCGTTACATAGTCGACTGGAAATGTTTGGCATGTGTGAAGTTACCGAACGCGGTTTCTTCTAAACTCAAACATCAGTACAAAATCAAAGTGAGTAAAAAAAAAAAGAGGATAGAAAACAAAGACGAAATGTTCCTGTGTATCCTGATATTGAGTTAAAAAAAAAAACATTTTGTTGTTCAGTTTCAGGTAATAAAGCCTGTCTATAATCCCCCTCCCCCATCACCACCATCATACATTTCATATTTTATGTCTTTTAATACTTCCATGTTTTCATCAGTTCTTTAATTATTGAAAAGGAGCATCTGTCTTCCTTTTGTTGTACGAAACAAGAGGAGAAATCCCCGTGTGTTTTCAGTCTGTTGATGCTCCAGGCACCGTTCGGTCCCACGCGGGGCTCCTGTTGCCAAATGAGTCCGTCGTTTTTTCAAATTGAGGTCCATATGTCCTTCCGCCGCTTGATGCAGGTCCGTCTCATACGGTGGTGACCCTCATCACCACCTCCCGGTTGGCGGCGGCGCTGATCCGCGGGTCGTTGGGCCTGAGCTGGCTCAGGATGTGCAGGATGGTGTATCCGCAGTGGTGATTCAGAATAGTTCTTAGCCGCCTGCTCTGTCGGCCGCCGCCGCCGCTGGCCAGGCCGTGCGGGTTGCTGCGGGAGCTGCGGGCGCCGGTCTTACTGCTGGAGCTCACCGGGTCGCCCAAGTCTTTTGATTTCTCATAGTTCAGTACTTTCCACTGCTGATTGACAGCCTGCCACCGCTTAAATATTCGATACACCGATGATCCTTCGTGGATGATGAGGCCTGGGGCGAGAGGAAAATTTACTTTTCGGGATAGTTCAAGCATTTTCCAAGGAAAGTTTAAAACTTTTCCAGCACCAGATCAAGACAGTACAAATCAATTTACTATTATATGATGTAATATATTGCTGTTATAGGACTGCAACTAACAGTTATTTTTCTAATCAATTATTCTGATAAATAAGATGACAGCTAAAGCTGCAGTATGTAACTTTTATAAAATATTGGTTCTACATATTTGTTGAAACTCTATCTGATTACAGTTTGAAACAAATAAAGATTGATCGGTGAAAGAATGAAGCTCCCCTGCCCTTTCCCGGTGCTAACTAGAAGCAACCAATCACAGTCAGAAGGCGGGTCTTAGCGCTGCCAATCACCACACACTGCCGTGCTCTTTCCTATGCTGCAGCTTACAGAGCCTGATGAATGCTAAGGCTAGTTAGCATGGTCACCAAAAAACTGTTTTCCTGTAATGGTAAATTGTTTCTCTGCCATTAGCATATTTAGCAGCAAGTACATGAGTTTGATTGACAGCGCTAAAACCCGCCACCTGGCTCTGATTGGTTGGTTTTGGTTGGGAGTGAAGCGTTTCTTCAGACAGCAGTAGGAGATGATTGATCTGGTCACAGATTATACTAGCAACAGTTTTAAAATTTCACTTCTTATTTGAAGTGTACTAGGATATTTGCATTAGAAACAACAGCAAAAACACTTTGTTTTTTGCTGTGTATCTGGTTTTAACCGTAAAGTTAGGCTTTTAATCAAATGTTAGATTGCATTTCACTACCAAACTGTGCAGTTGGATTGTCAAGCACTTTAAAGGACTCAGAAATCAAGCACTTTCCAAACCTTGAAAACACCTAACTGAATTGGAGCTGGTGAATTCTCGCTGCCCTACATCAAATATTTTGCTAAATAGATCCGGTAGCTTGAGAGAACTCGTCTGTGGATGAGAATAGACAGTTGGCAAAAATCACGGCGCAGATATCTCGTGCCATCTGTTCTCAGTGTTGTCTGACTGAGGCGGCTCATAATTACGCAAGAACAGTTGACCCAGTCACACCTTAAAAACAGTCTCTTGTACTCTGCAACATCATCAGAATTTGTTTTGCGTTTACGGAGCTTGTTGTCTCCTCCTTTGCACCATCTGCCAACTTGCCTGCGTTTTTTTGCACAGCTCCGAAATGTAAATTGAGAACATGTTTGCCTTATCGCACTAGTTTGTCCTTGCACAATGCAACCTCCGCTGATTAACATTTCAGTTGTGGCTCCTGTTTCTGTGCTACTCTTGTTGTGGTGTAATGCAGCCCTACGGAAGAGGATCACTGCCAATAATGATAAAAAAAATCTGACTTTTTTTTAAATCAGACTTCTGAAATTAATGTCAGAATTATGAGAAACTATCTTTATTCCAATTACATCTAAAACACAGCTTTTCAGAACAGAGTTTAAAAAGCTGTTGTTTTTTGTTGCTTTTTTTGTGTGTTTTTATTTATTTAAATATGCTATGTGTACAAGTTTTTGCCATTTTGTTTTATGCACTATTTTGTTTGTAATTTTAATTAATTCATCTATTGAGTGTCTTTGAGTGTTTAGAAAAATGCGATACAAGTAATAATACAAATATATGTTATTATTACTATTATTTCAAAAAATCTGAATTTTGAGAATAAAGTCAAAATTCTGTGAAAAAGTCAGAATTTCTGAAAGGAATAATAAAAATTTCTGAGAAATTAAGAATAAAGTCAGAATTCTAAAATTAAAGTGAGAATTTTCAAATTAAACTCAGAAATCTGAGATATAAGTTTCACTTCCAAAGAAAAAAAGTCATAATTCTGAGATGCAAGTCAGATGTGATTATCACAGCAACTCATTAGTAATTGTCCATGAGAACTACGCAAAAGTCAGGATTCTGAGATTAAAGTCAGAAATCCTGAGAAAAGAAGTCAGCTGTCTTTTGTTTTTAGAGGCCCTCGTTCTTTTCCCTCTTGGCTCAGCTCCTCAGCTCCTCAGCTTTCTCCCTCTCTTTAAGCCACTAGAGGCTGATTGTACGTTTGTGCCGTTTGGTGTCAGTGTTGCGTCACGCCTTCCTGTTACCTATGCAGACGATGTCCATGAAGCCGTACATGCCATAGCAGATCTGGAAGAGCAGGTCCTGACGCTGCCACTTGGCAGAGGGGCTGAGCGACGACCAGATGAGCCAGGAAATGCTGGCGATGAGGAACAGGGAGCCCAGGATTATCGCTGCAATCTGCACCTTCTCAATCACAGTCAGGGAGATGGCCTGCCACTGAAACACAGAGGAGAGGCTGAGTAAAAGAGCCGGGAAAAACTGATCAAATCACGTATGCAAGAGAAAATTGATACTGTGACAAATATATTAAAAGAATGCCAAGAATTTTAGGTCATTTGATGTACAAGTCTGATCCAGAAATGATCCGTGCCAAATTGGTAGGCAAACGCAGCGCAAAGCATAAATGAACTTGCATGGCTTTAAGACCAACAAAAAGAAAATGTACTAACACTCTTCACCATTAAACAAGATAAATATATATCAACAAAATGGCTGCTGTCGGGATCGACCCGTATGAGACAGAGAATGGAAACATGTCTGACGATAGTTCACTACAAGGAGAGCGTACACCATGGAGGAGTATCACAACATGAAACCCATGGACAGACACAACCAATGTTTAAACAGATTTGTAAAAGAAGGACAAACTCTGTGTGAATAAAACGGTCCTGGTTCAGTTGGTAAGTAGAGTTAGTAACAAACACATAGGCTACATTTCTCTGGTAGCAGATAAAAGCTACACTAGCTGAGCAAAGACCACTCCAAAAGCAGGAGGTGAACTACAGTGCAGGGCATTCTGGGTAAATACAGCCAAAGCAATGTGCTAGCCTGGCGCTAGTGGGAGAAATGGCCTGTGGTCCTTTGCCAAAGACAAAACAGAAATCCTACCACCACTAAAATTTGACGCTTTCTCATTTGTTTAGGACAGGGGTCTCAAACTCCAGGCCTCGAGGGCCGCAGTCCTGCAATTTTTAGATGTGCCACAGGTACAAAACACTGGAATGAAATGGCTTAATTACCTCCACCTTGTGTAGATCAGTTCTCCAGAGGCTTAATTATTCTATTCAGGTGTGGTGCAGAAGAGGCACATCTAAAACTTGCAGGACTGCGGCCCTCGAGGCCTGGAGTTTGAGATCCCTGGTTTAGGAGGAAGTTGCGTTTAGTGTCTCCATGTTCCATGTTGTTTCATGCCTTGTTTCCTCCAGTGATTCATGGTATAGTGCCCCCACAGGTGTGGAGGGGAAAAGGTTGTTCAATTAGTTTACATCATTTAAATCAGTGCAGTGTGAAAGAGAAATGCAGTAGCTAGAAATGCAACAAATGTTTCAAATTTAATCCAGAATTTCAGTTTTTTTCAGCTTCTCTCATGTTTTTATTCTTTGAATTTCTATGGATTTACGCTCAACACTGCCTTTTCTTTCACTCGATCCCTCACTTATACTATTCTTTCTTTTTCTCGGTTTTTACGCCTTGTTTCATGGCTCTTCAAGTTCCTCGTGTAATCCCATGTCCCCTTTTTCCTGTTTAATGCTACTATTCCTGAGTTTACAAGTTTCGTTTCTGATTATTAAAATATTAAATTATACTTGTCTGCACATTGGCTCTGCTTTGGCACCATGAATTATTTCTAGTTGTTTTGGAAAATGTACAGTGTCCAGTTTGGTTTAGTAAGAATCCAAAAACAAAAATACAAAATATAAAATGTACATGTACAATATGAATATGCAGTATTTTGTTCTAAAATGTTAAATCAAAGATTTGTCAATAAGTAGAAACTCTAAAAGTGCATCTTTTGTCAAACTTTTTTCATTTTAAAACCAGCATATTTAAATCAAGAGTCACGTCTTCTCAATAGGTTTTGTTCTGTGCGTCTGAATGACGGGCAGACGGACGGTGACGCAGAGGGAAATTTGTCAGCACAATATGGCAAACAGTCTTCACACCAGGAGAGGCTTGTGATTTGTTCCAGCAAAACTGAAGAGTGTTTTATTATAAAAGGTCATTTCTTTATCTATTCATGTACTCCTGAATGTTTCCTTTGTTTAGTTAGAAGACATGAAAGTTAACAGAGAGTATTTTCCTCAGTTTTTGTGTGTACAGGATTTTTTATTTTCCAATGTCTTTGACCATATTAAAAGCTTATTGTTCTCTTAAGATTTGTTTAAAGCTGAAGAAAAATGTGTTTGTTTGGTTTCCAAATTTTCAGTGATACCTGCAGTGGGTTCTTGGTGCTGATGGCCAGGACCTGGTACTTGAAGTAGCAGAGCTCACAGCTCCAGGAGCCCCTTTCGCTGATCCATCGGATGAGACAAGGCTGGTGAGTGCAGCGCACAGAGCCGTCACAGCGACAGGGGCTCAGCAGCTCCCCCTGCAGGAAACGCAAAAAAACACCAAGAGATTCTCAGATTGTTCCTACAATGAAAAAGCCAGACTTTTGCTGGAAGTCTGGAAAAGCCAGAAAGAAACATTTATTTTCAAATTAAGAAAATACAAAATATGGAGTTTGGTTACTACCTCACACTGCTCTGAGTTTAACATTTTCACCGTTGATTGGAGCGATTTATGTGACTGATTTAAAGATGAACAAATCATCAGTAGTGCAAATAATACTTGGAATAATCAGCTGCCATTACCAGTTTTGGCAGAGATGTATTGTAAATACTAGAAAGAAAGGAGGAGTAAATTTCCACCAAAAAAAATGCTAAAATGTATCTGGAAAAAATCTTAAGAAGTTTTAGTTTCAATAGTCCAAAAATAAAAAAAAATGTCAGAAAAAAAATCCTGGAAATTTCTGAGCTTCAAAATTTAAAAATTTGCACCTTGGGTTAGCTTATCCCAGCACACCTGTAAAAAAGTGGGACATGGCTTCAGTTCTTTGGTTAGCTTAGCGTAGCATACACTTTGAAGACAGAGAGAAAGACATCCAGACATTTTGTTAGCGTAGCTCACTACAACTTGAAAAGAGCAAGAAATGGTTTAAGTCTTTTGGCTAGCTTAGCCTAGAAGACCTGAAAAAGAGCAGGAAGTGAATTTAATTCTTATGTTAGCTTTTATACGCTTTTAACATATTTCTGATAGGAAACAGGATGGTTAAACAATTTATTAAACCAGTGTTTCAGCAAATATTTTAGGAGATTTGACAAATTTGATATGTTTTTGGTCAATACGGTCACTGATATGTGACCATGTTGCTTTTACTAAAGACTGCAGCACCTTGCCAGCAGCTACACCGTTTTTTAATTTGTTTTTGAAAGTTATTAATAACTATAGCGAAATATTAAAGTAAGGGAATTTGTGGCAAAGAGTACAGAAGCAGGAAAAAACAATGGAAAAACGTATTGTTGTCTATTGCCAAACCAGAAAAATAAACGATAAATTGCAACCTTCAAGATTTTGGACATTGTATTTGCAACGGTCAGCAGTAGCTGATTGATTTTGGGATGTTTTGTTTGACAAAAAAATGGAATCTAAGAAGATCTAACAATTTTGTCCTGTTTAAAAATCTTAATTCTGCATCTACGTCAATCCGTACACCACAAAACGTGACAAAAACCTTCCAGAAAACCAAGTCAGGTGTTTATTTTTAAGACTCAGGCTGGAGAGTCTTTAGGATCAAAGTGTCTCTTCAGCACCGCCGCAGCACCTGAAGCCTATTGGCCCGTCCAACACGTTCAGGTTGACTGCATCCAGGCTGTCACCATCGCTCTGCATCACGGCCCTCATGTCCTCGCACGGCTCTGCTTCCACCGCACTTTTACTTTACACTTGACTCCCAGCGCCACTCACTGAAACCGTTTTTAAAAAAGAGCATTGTTCTGGGAGAATAATCATTATGAATCACAAGTGAGTCAATGAAAGGACACAGCTTGATGTGGAGCGAATTTGGCAAAGGGGCAACTGAACACGCTGCACCAACGGAGGGGAGCGCGGAGGCTTCAAGGGCAGGCAGGTGGACCGGGAGGAGCTTCTGAACCCGACATCAATTCCTAAAAACTCAACTTACGCAGATTTCAGAATCAACAATAACACAATTCAGCTCAAAATGAGATAACAATGCTATAAAAAACAGGTATTCCTTCATTCTTTTGGTTTCGTTATCACTTTTCATTGTTTCACATCATAAAACAAATTTTAAAGGAGTCTGAGTAAATACACTTTCCTTGATGATGTTAAAGAGAAAAATTGATCTAATTTAATGAAAACATAACTGCTGCTTTAAGAAATCATTAATTAAAGCTACAGACAAACAGAGATGAGTACACAAAAAATTTACTCAAGTAAAAGTAAAAATTATCCGTTCAATAAATTACTTAAAGAGTAAAAAAGTATTTGGTAAAAAGTATATTCGGGTACTGAGTCAGTGGTCAAATTATCAAACATTTAATATTTAAAAATTACATCATCAGACATACCAAAATATAAAGTTAAGCGGAAATTTTGGTATTTTAATTACTACAAAACTTTAACAAAATCTTTAGGTGTGTGTCTGCGTCAGGTGAATTTTTGGTTCAAACCTTTTCTTTTTTCACTCAGTGGGTAGAAAATACAGAAATTAACTCTAGCAAGAGTAGCGTTGCTTCCTAATAAAATTACTCAAGTAAAAGTAAAAATACTCCTGAAAGTTAATTTTTTCTAAAAGGTTACTCAAGTAAATTTAATTTAGAAACTGGGACTAGTTACTTCCCAACTATGGCAGTATGTGACTTTTATAAAAATATGTTTTTTAATATATATATATATATTTGTTAAAATTGTGACAGTTTAGTATGAGACAAATAACCTATGAAAATGTTTATCTTCTCTTCCTCCTCACTGAGCTACTATTGCTGTCTGAAGAAACTTACGCCTTCCAAAAAAAACAACAACCGATCAGTCAGGAGGCGGGTCTTAGAGCTGTCAGTCAACCTCATGTACTCGCCGCTAATTGTGCTAGCAGTGGAGAAACAACTCACCGTTACAGGAAAACTGTTTATCGTTGGCTATGCTAACTGGCCTCTCTGTTAGCTGCAGCGTAAAAGAGAGCAACAGAGGGTGAGCGTTAAATCCTGGCTCTGATTGGTTGTTTCTAGCTAGCACTGGGAGCACTGGGAGCACTGGAAGAAGGTGGAGGAGCAACACTTTTTTCACAGATGATCTCTATCATAACATACCATAATGACAAAGTGATAGTTTAAACAAATATGTAAAAAAAAAAAAAAAAAAAAAAACTGAAACCAAATTAGCGCTTTAGCTTTAGCATTAGCGTATGCTAATTTCTGTGTTGGTGTAGTGCTTTAGCCCTATGAATTAATGTTAGTTAGCACAACTCACTTACTTTTAGCTAGCAGTGCCCATTACTGTTGTTTTCTTATCACTTATACTGGAAGGGAACTGATTGTTAGCTAAACAAAATGACAGTCAATATAATTCAGATGATTAGATAAACTGAGCCGTGATCCACTTTACTAACTCCTTCAATTTAAATTCAAAAAAAAAAAAAAAAGAAAAAAGTTTGATTTGGAAGGCTCCCGTCTGTTCATTTCTGTCTGGGCCAATTATATAAAAAAACAGAATTTACAGATGGTGATTCAGAAAAAATGAAGCGGCTTCCTATCACATTCACTTTTACTGTACCTGCAGTGACACAAATAACGCTTTTCCTGATCGTCGGCACCCTTGTTCTCCCATCTGGCTCATTTGACCTTCTGACTTATTAAAAACCCCCACAAGTGTCCCACAGTGTCAAGAGAAAGAGTCTGGCAGATGAGCCACATGCCACTTATAAACGTTAAAGCAACTTGCCTGCTGACATTATAAAGATAACATAGAGAAGGTCAGAATATATATGAGGGACTTGATACAAAACATATGAAAGCAAACACTTTTAAAATGTCAAGTTGTCATAGAAAGGTCTGCAAACGAGCATGTAAGAGTGTGTAATAAAAACATAAGAACTCAAAAGCTGCACATTCGTCTTGGCGATAACCAAGAGCAAAATTAAAGCATAAAGTCTTATTAATATGAAGTAATCACTGATTGTATCAAAACAGTAATTCAAGTATCTGAATTTATTTAGAAAATATCACAAACTGTTTTGCTGATGGTGTTAAGTGTTTGGTGACCATTAGAAGTTGAAATCAAGATCATTTCAAAATGTTTTCCATGCAGAGTAAAATTTTTTCAAAAATGTTACTCAAGTAAATGTAACAAGTTACTACCCAACTATGGGATTGAAACTGTTCAAATAAATCCCTAAAAGTACCAAATGAACACATCATTCAGGATAATAATAACTAATCTGAAGGAAAATATCTTTACACCCTAAAATGACTAAGTCTAAATCCTTAAAGCAGAATCTGACCTTTCATAGAGATTGTGTTTGTAAATGATTGTTTTACATTTCCAGTCTCTTCCTTCACTGAAAGGTCATTCGACTTGTAAAACAAGTAAAAGGTCACATCTCGTCTGCTGTGATCAAATCGTATCATTTAAGCAAACAAAACAATAAACAGACGGAGAAAGCAGTGACTTCTTGCTTCAAAATCCCCGGAATATTAATATTTCACAATACAACTCTTCTGTTTTTCAGTGGCACTGAAATGAGCACACAAATCATTTAAAAGGAGCGTCTGAATGCTTTCATTTTTACAAATTCCTTCTTCTTAAAATTGCTTGATCCAAAACAGAAGATCCAGATTTTTAGTGACTATTTTCAGCTGCGATCAAACAGACATTTGTTGTTCGGCTGCGTATTTAGGACAGCAGGATGGCGGATGTGGCAGTCGTTCAAAATAAACCGGGCGCTCATTGTGATGTGGGAACATGTCACCCACTACAACGGTGGGACTTGTTAACCCCCTCACACACTGTTCCCCATCACCGTGTGAATCACTGTAATCTGGAAGAACAAACGCTCAACTTTCAAGTGGAACAAGCCACTTAATGGCGTATAATTAAATTCAGATAATCCACAAAAAGTAAACAAGTGAGTGTGGATTTCTATCCACCTTATTTCTGGCGGAGCTGCAAGAGGATTAATTATTTTATCAACTTCCAGGATGATAACAGCAGCTGCAGTTAAGTGGTTTTGGGATGGAGTTGTCTCTATTTCTCTAGATAACTGCTCTCCATATTTACTTAATTTTCTTATTTTTTCTCAGTTAGGGCAATCACACACCCCTGGTGTACGATGGAGTATTAGAGACAGGCTAGGAATTATTTTTTTAACCTTTAATTATGATAATAAAGTCATAAGATAACAAGGAACAAGGTCACAATTCAGGAGAATAAAATTGTAAGACAATAAAGTAAAAAAATATAGTAATCATGTTATAAATTATAACAATAGTAATGTTTTCCAAGAATAAAATCAGAATTTATGAGAAAAGGTTTGTACAAGAATAAAGGTAAAATAATAAGAGAATAAAATCGTAGTAATATAAAGATACAGCAGCAATGCTACCAGAAAAATATATAAAAACAAATATTATAATAAAAACATCATATTAGAATAAAGTTATGCTAAATAAAGTACATTGCATAAAATCATAACATTACCAGAATAACATCATAATGATGTTATAATATGAATAATGTTATATTAACAGAATAAAGACGTAATAATGCAAGAATAAAGTTGTAATATTAGAATAAGATCATATTATTACAAGAATAAAGTCAAAACAATACCAGAAAAAAACCAGTAATTATTTTTACCAACCAAAAAAATGACTGACTACATTTTTGCAGCGTTAACAACACAGAAATGTAGTTTAACTTTAGCCCTGCATTCATCTTGTGAAGTTATTCTTTAGTATTGGTTTTACAAATCCTCTTAAAACACACCAGCATTAAATTATCATCAGTAGCTGGAGTTTGAAACGTCGGTGCAAACAACTGAATCTATTTAAGAAAAAAAACATGTCAGCTAAGCTATTTTTTCATTAAAATGTCTTTTTTTTGTTGTTATTTTGGGACTTTCTTCTGGTAATATTGTGTTTATTCTGCTAATATTATAACTTTATTCTTGTAAAACAAAAAACATAACAATGATCATGTGTTGTCTGACAACTAAGACGAATTGAACTGAAATGACTTGAATTTTGTGAATTGGAGCTGTATAAATAAACTGAATTGACTTTCTGTAACTGAATACATTTACCCAAATTAAAGGAGAGATATTTTAGTCCCAGTGTGTGTTTAAGGCTGTGAAAATACTAAAATAGGATTTATACTTAAGGTTTTGACTCTTGTTTGGATGCTAAAACTCTTGATGGTTCTGTAATTTTCTTTGTGGGATCTTTTTCGTAACATTTTAATTCGTCTTTTTCCAATAAAGTGCAGCTGAGAAGCTGTTAGTCTTTGGGAAGATATTCTATTCCAGTCAGTTCATTGTGTCTCTCATGTGGTATTTGCTGACCTAAAAAGTGGAAATGAAATACTACAGCAAAAAAAAAAAATCAACCTTAAAATAGCAATAAAAAAAAAACCACAAACGCAGACCCTTTACACATCCATAAAACCCCCCACAGTGGATGATGAAGCGTGGGCTTGTCCCTGGAGGCCACTTCACGGAGCACAAGGGTGTTAATTTGGTGTGTCACTTCATGACTAAGAGAGTGGTCTGCAACCTTTAGACGAGACATTTTTTGTGTGGAAGTGGCCCCCATGAGCTCCAGACTGCACGCTACTGGAAACACGCTGCTGGGAGAAAAGGCCACCTCACACTCCACTCCTCCTCACTCCAGTTGTTTCTCTACCTCTTAGTCTGAAGGAAAAGCTTCAGTCCAGTGGCGAAAGCAAAGGGAGGGCAAGGGGGGACCATGGCCCCCTCTTGAAGCATACACCATGGAAAGGAATGAGTTCATCTCCAATCAATAAATCAATAAATATATACATTTATGTATTGTGTTTATATATATATATATATATATATATATATATAAAGGTGTAGCAATCCTTACTTTGCTACATTTCTATACATACATATATTTTAACATGTACAGTATATATATTGTAAATATATTTTTTAAAATATATGTAAATATTTTCAATATTTTGTTATTTATTTTTGCCCATTTATTTTTATCTGATTACTCGATTAGTCGTCAGAATAAATGACAGGATTTCTTTTTTTGATTTAAGTGTTTTAGAGATTTTCCCGCTCTACCAGCTCTACTGCCCTGTCCTGAACATTTCCTGATTTTTACTGCTTCTTATCGTAGAAGAAGCCGGGTTCAGGCTCGCCATCCAGAGCGCGCGCTGACACCTCTGACAGACAATTAATAAGGCCTCGTGCTCAACGCGGCCCGCAGAGCCGGGCGATTACGTCTGTCGGTAATTGTCCCGCTGACAGCGGCATGATCCCCAGCCCCTGTTGTGACCTACTTGAATAATGAAATAAGAACGAAATGGCAAACGTGAGCTCCTTCTTCCTTGCGCCCAAGGAGGTAAAGAGCTGTGGTGGCAGAAACAAAAGCTGAAATGAGAGCAAGGCGCTGATGTTGTAGTAGCGCAGCTCTGGGTTTTCCCTCGGTGCTTTGTTTGCTCGCTCTTTGTCTGTGAAGCTAAAAGAGGCAGCTAAGAGCCACGTTGCTTGATGAGTCACCTTGCCAGAGAGCCTGAAGCCGAAACAACATGGACCGTTTTATTAAGGGGATGTGTGTGAGTGGGCATGGACAGCAATCCACGGTTGATTCCTGTCTGCATATTCCAAAAACGTAGGTAAGATATTCAAAAAGGCTAACTTCAAATTAAAATTAACCTTATTATGAAGGGGATGTGTGTGAGTGGGCATGGAAAGAAATCCAGACTGGATTCCTGTCTGTAGGTAAGATCTTCAAATTGCATCCTGAGGCTCTGCAATTCAGTGTTTCTCAACCCAAACTCCAGGGCAGATGCCATTTATTAGCACATGGGCTGTAATAACACTGTGTGGCTATCTTTGAGAAGTGACTAAATGGTAATATCCATCTGTGCTCCTGCAGGATTTACAGTGTTTCTAATTATCTCAGTGGATCAGAGCTACCTGCTGATCCAGGCGGCACATCTGGTGCAGCCAGCATTTGGCTGCAGTTCAAAGACGCGCCATGGTTATTGTTTTTCTTCAGACTCGAACACAACGCAGAGAAAAAAGAAGAGTCTGGAGTTTTATCCGGTCTGGATGAGATTCTGCCAACATGATTATCCTGAGTAGAAATATCCCAGCTTTCCTATTTTTAGATTAGCCCTGAAACAATTAATGAGATTAATTGTGATGAATTGATTATTGAAACAATCATCAATTAATTTAGTAACCAAATAATTGTTAACCAAAGAGGAGGCCTTTAGATGAAAGAACAATACAGCAGTAGTTAACTTTTATAAAAATAATAATTTTTTACATATTTGTTGAAACTGGCATCACTTTATGACAGCATGAAGTTAGGTAGATAATCTATGAAAAAGTCAAGCACTTCTGCCTTCTCCCAGTGCTACCTAGAAATAACCAATAAGAGCCAAGAGGCAGGTCTTAGCGCTGTCAATCATGCCCATGTACATGCATCTCTCTTCCCTCTTATTCTCTGCTATGACAGCTTCTTCCCGTAAGCAGAGTTTGCCAGAAATGCTAAGGCTAGTTAGCATGGCCACCAAAGAAAGGGTATAAATAGTTTTGCTGTAACAGTGAGTTGTTTCTCTGCCTTTAGCACATTTAGCATCGAGTACACGAGGATGATTGACAGCACTAAAATTGGTGGTGGAGAGCGCAGCAACCCTTCAGATGGCAATAGAAACACAGGGAGGTGGTGGAGGAGATCGATCTTTTCACAGATTATCTGTCTCATAAAATACTGTAAGGACAGTTTTAACAAATATGGAAAAGAAAACAGATTTTTGTAAAAGTTACATTCTGCAACTGTCTGAACAGCCACACGAAAAATTGGATTTCAGAAAAAGAAATATTCCAAATCAAGCATCAGGATCTTTTGTGTGAATGTTGCCTTTGTGTATCAGCTAAAGCACAAGACTGTTGTCAGATGATACCACTTGCACCAAGTCAGTGGCATAAAATAAATAATAAATGTTGCAGAGCAAATTATTATGACTATATTAATTATAAAACAGTACTTTAGCAGTGGTCGGATTAATTAATGTTTGTATGGGTCAAATATATCAACCTTGTTGTCATTTGTGTTTTTGTCATGTGGTTTTTGTGACAGTGGCAGCTTTGTGGAGAAACTAGTGGAATAAAAGAAGCTAAGCAGGTGGTGTACACGTGTTATGGTGTCTAAAAAGGAGGAAAATATTTATAACATTAGTAAATATCAGTAACTTTGGTCATAAAAGAAATCTTAACATCCATATTGTCCCAAATGTCTTGGGGAATGTCACACAAAGTTAGAAACACAATGTTGGATGCAATGACTGCAATATTTATGCCTCATAAGTTTTGGATCTTTTTTGTGTAGAAATTAATAAATTTCAAGAAATAATTAACTTTTTGAAGAAACTTTTTAAATTGGTGAAATTTAAAGGTTATTTCAGAAAAACTATTTTTACATGACAAGACTGAAAACCTTGAAATTGATGTACTTTTTAAAATCAATTTATTTAATCTTGAATGTTTAAAGGAGACTTATAGATAAGGCTCCAGAATTGAAGCTATACAGTTTTGTACTGCTGCAGTATAAAAGTTTACATCAAACCTGCACTGAATTTTATGTAAATAACTGTAAAAAAAAAAATTATATTTAATTAGTAGTAGAGATTACAATGAATGGAGTAGATTGATTATTGATTTTCAGTTTCAAATATAAGCAGTAAAATTCTGATTGGACACAGAGAATTAGATTGAAGTCTGTACTTTGACTGGGCCGCATGGATACACTTCAATAAAAATTACTGAATTGCAGCAGTGGCTCTGTTAGGATAATTTTATTATCATTGTTACAGCTGTTGTAGTGTTACTAGAGTCATCTATACGTTAATTGAAATAGGTGTGTGGGACAGAGTTGACCTTACTTTAACACTACAAGTGTGATCTTTGATGATGGTCTTTTGAGAGTTTCCCTTAGTCGTAAGACTGCGTCTGCTATGTGTTAGATCCTGGGGGCTCCTAATCTTATTAGCACCAGCCCCTTTTGTTCTTGTTTTGTGTTAATAAAAGACAAGTTCTACTGCAGAACACATGGTGAACTGTTCTGAGGAGCAGTTCTCTGTGTCTTCTCCTTCTGCAGAAGCTTGGTTGAAAACTCATAACGTTATCTGTGGTTCTTTCTTTGTATTTAGGTAAACAAAAATACCTAACAGGCTCTATGTTTAGGATGATTGTCCAGCTAGAAACTCAGGCAGTCTTCCAGGATCGTCTCAGAGTTTAGCTCCTTCCATCATGATTTTTTATTCTTTTATTTTTTTCATTCATATTAATGTTTAAACCCGACCGCAGTCAGACTTCTGAGCTAAAAGTTAATGACGCCAAAGGGACCCACATGCACAGAAGAAGAACGAAGATACTCTGTTTACGGAAAAAATGGACACTGCCATCTACGGATCAATTTTAAAGTTCTTGAGCAATTGGAGCTGACAGTACCGTCACAAGATCATAAGATAAAAGAAGGTAAGAAAACAGAAAGCACAACTAATAGTGATGACATTCTGTAACCTTTTAGTCATTGTTTACACGTTTCACTACTTTTTGTGCACAATTATGAGCCATGTTTCATCAAAAGTTGGAAAATATGTGATGTATGAAAGCGACACAAATCAGATTTTTTTTTAGGGGTGTAAAAGTCGGAATTGGTCCTTTCATACTGTCATGAAAAAGTTGGAAGTGGGTCGCTTTGCCTGCTGTGTGAATATTCCCACTAATGTCACTTTGGATGCATCCCGGCTCCACAACGTCTGAATCAGAAGAAGGAATTTCCTCCTTGGCATGTCATCAGTTTTAAATATGAAGTGGAAACTTTGGCATTTTAAAGGGAAAAAGACAATAATTCATATAAGTTACAAAAAATAAAAAAAATCAGGCAAAATAAGTTTTTCCAAATCAGTTTTCTTCAACATAAATCTTGCAAAACTTTAATAAAAACTGCAGGTGTGTGTCTGTAGCTGGTGATTTTTTTGATTAAAACATGTTTGTTTTTCATTCAGTGGGTAGAAAATCCAGAAGTTTTACTCAAGTAAGAGTAGAAATACTTCATAACAAAATTATAAATTATAAGTAAAAGTAAAAAGTACAACGTAGTAAAAATACTCCTAAAAGTAATTTTTTTCAAAAAAGTTACTCCAGTGGATGTAATTAAGAGAAGGTAACTCGTTACTACCCAATTCTATAATTAGATGACTAATTGGTTGGACATTCAAATGCATGCCGCACTCTTCAGATTTAATTTGTAAAAAATGTGAAAACTACATTTTAAAAATCCTCCCACTTAACAACTTTCATGATATGTGTGATGACAGACCGAAATGCACAGAGGAAGAGGCAGCTTGTAGGTGAGGAATATGTAATAAAAACAAAAAACAAAAATCACAGAAAGCAGAACAAAAACCATAAAACAGAAAAATGAAAACAGGACACAGGGAACAAGCAGGGAAAATAGCAGGCTATAATAAGAGGAACCAGCAAGGAGTGTCTGAGAATGAGTTGCTTGAGTACCGGAAGGTTGAATGCTGAACAAAAGAGCTGCACTGATGAGCTAATGGGTTGCAGGTGAGGGGAGACAGAGAGAAAGAGGAAATGACCAGGGACTCGGAAATTAATTTAAAAAGAATCTAAACACATAAAAAATAAAAACGAGAGCTAAGAAAAGGACTAGACACAAGAAATGAACATAACTAGAATCACTAAGAAGGAACTGAAGCAGGACTAATATCAAGAGCTAATGAACACAAACAATAACAAAATCCAAAACAAACTCAAACGACCCAATAATTACGCACAGTGGTACATTAAATTAATTTGTCATTATGGTCAAACATGAGTGGCCATCATGTGATCCCTGTGACACACGCCGAAACAACACTTCGGAGGATGATTGTGACTCATGTATATTCAGTCGCTCTCACCCGGTTTGTCATCGTGCAGCAGACCTAATTGGCTAACTTTCTTTGTTGCCATGCTGGCCAGATTTCAGATTGTGTGGGAAACATGCTGCCTCTCTCCGCCGCTGACTAGATTACTTATGAAAACAGTGTTATTGAGATAACCGGATCATGTTATTAGAGGAGGACGTGGAAGGAGGTGGTGGGGGGTTGGAGGACGGAGAAATAAAAGCACAATACTGAAGCTGTGCGGCACAGGCTGTACAAGACTCTGGAGGCGAAATCAGAAAAATCAGAAACAAAGCAAATCCTGTTTGGCTTTTTCTCCCCCAATCGGGTGTGTATTTAAGGAATATGTGGGCGTTAGAAGGAGGAATGTAGGACAGAGCTGAAATAAAACCAAAACGCATTGAAAGTGAACAAAACAAATCCCGCCGATGGTGCGGGGGGCGGGAGAGGGGGGTGTTTACCTGCTCGGGGCCCTGGAAGCAGATCCTGCACTGGGGGGTCCGCAGGCTGCTGGCCGTGCTGGTCAGGGACACGGCGTCCAGGCCCACTTGCAGCTTGGGCTCTTTGTCCTCGAACGCCAGGCTCCGGGGCCTCGGGTCGCTGCCGTAGTACTCCTCCTCGTCGTCCCGGGAATGGCAGTCGACAAACGGCGGCCAGCCGCAGCCGCCCATCCCCAGACCCCGCATGGCGGTGGAGCGTCGATCTGTGTCTGAGCCGGACTGTCGTGAATCGGATCGCATAAACACCAGGACCTTCAGTTCATTGAAAAACATGCGGATCCGATACTTGAACATTATTATTACCCTTATTATTTTTATTATTATTATTGATATTATTGTTATTATGAATCCTTTATCATCCCCTCTGATGGCATGTGTGTCTAAGCCAATGCGGACGAAAGATTTTCCCGACACACTCTTTCAATATTCATCACTCAAACAACTCAGCAAGCGCCGTCTATACATGCATCTCCCACCGCACCCCAGTAAACATCACAAACTGGTGTCCATTTTCTTCCACCTCTCCTTCTTTCTTTCTTTCTGTTCTCTTTCTTTCCCGCAGAAACGCTGCAGCAACCGATATTTATGTATATACAAAACAGCCTACATGTTTTGCTACCCGAAGCAGAAGACAGCGAGAGAGCGGACTAGTGGAAGAGAGAGCCGCGCAGAGCCAGGGAGCAGAAACAACGACATGCCATCCACACAGTCACATCTGGGACTCCCAACAAGAAACATAATCCAAAAAAAGATCAAATACAAGTGTGCTTCGGATGTGGTTTTGCTGCCTTATTGTCTCTCGGTGTCAAATCGTGTTCCTCCCTATTTCGTCGTCTCGTTGCAGCGCCCCTGGTCGGTCCACGAAGAAGAATCGGAGCCATTCCCCTCGACGATCCACGTCGAGATGAAAAACACGTCCCTCAGCGTCCGCATCTTCAGGAGCCCCGTGTTTTCCGCCTCGGCTCCATGTCCGTTTCTGCGGGATCCGCGTCGAAAGAGAGGCGGCAGGGAGGCAAGAAGGAAACGGGACGCAGCGTGGAGGAGAAATCACGCAGCGTGATTATTGGATCAGATATGTGGTGCTGATGAGGCTGCTGGCGCTGGGTTTCTTCCTCGAAATGGTCGGCTTGGAGGTTGAACGGAGCGCAGCCGCTACTTCCGGAACAGGGAGGGAGGGGGGCAGCGGTCCGTCGCCTCTCCGCGGCCGTCCGTCCATTCCTCCGGAGGGGGGCGAAGCGCCTCTCGCTGCGCGCCGGCAGGGGAGAAGGGAAGCCGGGCTGGAGGTTCTGCTGCTGACCGGCGGCCGCTGTCCAGGGTTCTGAAAGCTTATCGCCCCCCCCAACTGATGACGTACACGCCACATGAAATGGGAGCCCCCCCTCACCCCACCATGCTGCTTTCACACAGCGCTGTGATAAAAGTTTTCACACCCCACGAATTAGAGACAAGATTCAAGATCCATCCATCCATCCATCCACCCATCCATCCATCCATCCATCCATCCATCCATCCATCCATCCATCCATCCATCCATCCATCCATCCATCCATCCTTTCATCCAACATTCCATCCATCCATCCATCCATCCATCCATCCATCCATCCATCCATCCATCCATCCATCCATCCTTTCATCCAACACTCCAACACTCCATCCATCCATCCATCCATCCATCCATCCATCCATCCATCCATCCATCCATCCATCCATCCATCCATCCTTTCATCCATCCATCCATCCATCCATCCATCCATCCATCCATCCATCCATCCATCCATCCATCCATCCATCCAACCATCCTTTCATCCAACATTCCATCCAGCCTCCATCCATCCATCCATCCATTCGTCCATCCATCCTTTCATCCAACACTCCAACACTCCATCCATCCATCCATCCATCCATCCATCCATCCATCCATCCATCCATCCATCCATCCATCCATCCTTTCATCCAACACTCCATCCAACACTCCATCCATCCATCCATCCATCCATCCATCCATCCATCCATCCATCCATCCATCCATCCATCCATCCATCCATCCATCCATCCATCCATCCAGAAATAGTTTTCCATGTTGCTCAGATTCACGTTTTGATTTTTTCTGACCTTCCTGAACTGCAGTGATTTCTTTAGGCTTTATTTCATTAATGATTGTTTTCTCGTCTCTTTTCCATAAAATCCATCCCTGTGGATGATTAAAACTTGTTCTGTCAGCAGATTCTCCCACCTGAGCTTTGGATTTCTTCAGCTGTTCACTTTGTATTACCACTGAAACTCCCAGTAAATAAGGTGACAACCAACCAGAGTTCCCAGTATAAAGCGATCATCACCAAGGACAAAAACATGCACACAAAATATGCAGTAATAGCAGTAATAGTAAACTCACTGGAGTTTAGTGTATCAGCCCAGGCAGTTCCTAAAACTCTAAGGTCAAAAGGTCACATTAATTAGCATATTAAGAGCTGCAGCTGCCTGTTTTTCATTTGCTCAGTATTCCCCACCATGGCAACACCTCCTACAAA
The DNA here is from genome assembly GCF_019740435.1 of Gambusia affinis. Taxonomy (NCBI): domain Eukaryota; kingdom Metazoa; phylum Chordata; class Actinopteri; order Cyprinodontiformes; family Poeciliidae; genus Gambusia; species Gambusia affinis. The sequence continues at coordinate 38,954,471 of NC_057868.1, read as the reverse complement.
GATCCCCTGCCTCATTGATCCTGATTGATTACTCCCATTCTGCTTGTTTCAGGCGTTTCATTTATACTGAGGAAAAGTCCTGTTGCTGCAGGTCTCACGTTTTGTGTACGACGCTGCGTTGAGTCGTGTTTAAGCGAGAGGAACCAGGGCTGTGGGATTATCCTGATAGTTTATTCATCGACCTTCAGCCATTCAGACGGAGGAGCAACGAGTTTATTCAACTCACAGTGATCTCACGGGAGATTTCATCCGACAACAACAAAAAATGTCGTTCCACGTAGAAACGAACAGCTTTAGTAGTGTGAGTAATACATGTTTATACTGTGTGGGAGGGCTTTTGTAATCTATTATGATGCTTTGGGACGTTTGAGTAGCAACATTTATTGGTGATGTGTGGAAAAAAATTATTTTCCAAGCAATTTCTCCTTTATTCTCTGTTAATTCATCATCTCTTGCATTTTCTCATCAGCGTTTCCTTCGTATTACTCACCAGCTGAAACCAACTAGGAGCTGTATTCACTCCAAAAAATGTCAACAAGTTTAGAGAAAGGGACTTAGCTCGGTTAAATGCTAGGCTAAATGAGGCTAAAAGCTACTTAGCATTTAATCTCTGACTCGGGTTGAAAGTTTAACGTGTTCTAGAGGTACAGTCTGAAATATTGTGACGATTAAGAACTTTCTTTCAAACAGAGACTTAAAAACTGCTACATAATTAAATTTTTCAGGAGTTTAGATCAGCGAGTTTCAAATGTTTCACCTTCTGACCTGCAAAATAACAGAAGAAACAAAAAAGACAAAGATTTAAAAAATGATTAGCAGCAACTGATGACATCATCCAGGACATATTATCGTCTCTGCTGCCTTAAATGGAGATGGTGGCATGTCTTCACAAAGATGAGACTGTCATATAGGAGCAGTCTTCAGTCAGAGGCTTCGTTAGATTCGTTGAAAGACTGACTGCTACTGGAGATCCTACCTGCCTACAGAATCACTATTTATTTTTATTAAAGATACGTGGATGATATGAGTTGTGACAACATTTAATATGAATATTTGGACAAATAAAGTATTTTTTAAATTGAATTTGACTTGTTTGATTTAATTTGAAATGTTTGAAAACTAAAAACCTTTTGTTTCAGTTCAGTGGATGTGATTCCTGGGAAGGAGGATTCCAAGTTTGACAGTTTCCACCTTTATAGCAGCACTACGGCTGAAACAATTAATCAAATTAGTCACGATTAATCGATTATTAAAATAGTCGTTAACTAATGTAGTAATTGATTAATCCTCAACTGGAATACACATATGCAAAAGTAAGCCAAAGAACGACACATTAAAAGCAGTAATTAAGCCAAGTCGGTGCAAAAAAAACAAAAAACAAACAAAAGATATAAAAAAAACCATTTTCTAAATATGCTCTACTAAAACTCCTCAAGTGGCAGATTTAGCTTCACCTGGATTAAATGATGCAAAAACAAAAATCTCCTTTAAGAACATTTTTCTATCCAATTATTAAAGGGTTAATCCAAAATAACTGCATTGATGTTAAGATTTTCACAAGTGGAAGTATTTTTGTGCTGCAGATGCATCCTTTGCTACTAATTATCAAATATTGTTATTGCTGTTTAGTGAATAAAATTTTAATTTCTTATTTAAAGAAAGAATTGAACTATTTATTTATTTCCATCTTTAAACGCTTAAATAAAAAATGTTTAAGCTATCTATCCCTGACAACATCTGCATTTCAGTAGCTGCATTAAAGCAACATTTTAAATTTAAATATCTTTAATTTGTTGCCTGCCTATGAAACATTTTGTTTTAAAGTTGTGACAAAGAATTTAAGTTTTCCCACCTCCTTTCAGCCAGCATCACATTACTGATAGCCCTTATTGACCTGTTTCTCTCTTCACTGATGGGAATGATTTACTTTCCTGTTTGTCTTCACAGCGTGAGAGAAGAATTCAGTCACTACTCCTTTAAATCTGCACAGGTTGATCCGGTTTGCAGTGTTGATGTGAACAGGAAGAAGCAACTAAACAAACCACATTCCTGTTTCTGCAGCTGAACTTTCACTCCAGAGCTTCAGCTTTACTCTCAGTCGTTTGGTGAAACCTGAACAGTTTCACAGAACTGTGCTCTGGCAGCCAACTTTAAAGAGTCAGAACTAAATAAAATTAAACATGGAGCGTAAACAGAGTCAGCCTGATTTATCCATTAAGACAATAAAAGAAACAGCAAATAAGCAATTAACTGAACACAGATAATTAAAGCAGACCTGACCTGAGAAAACAGATGTTTATGGTTGGATCTGAAACTCTGGCAGTAAAGAAGACAACCTTAGTTTGTTAAAGGCTGTTGAACGGTTTAACGGGTCTAAGGGATCGCTACTGAAGGTAATTGAATCATTTCTGTGTAATTAAGCAGATAATTAATGTATTACTGACAGAGGAGGGGAAATGTTGCTCAGAGCTTTGCATAAAACTGATCTGTCACCAAAATATGTTTAGATCTTTATCTTAAAATAAAATAATAAAAAAAAAACTTTCACTATATTTTTGTATAAAAGGCTGATTTTAGCACAGCCTGGCTGTTCTAAAATTGCATTAGATGGTTTTTGAAAAATAACTATGAAGTCATTTTTGCAGCAACATGCAGGAGAAAGAATAGTTTCTGAATTATGAAGAATTTTTAACAGTCAGGAAGGTTTCAAAGTTTCCACAACCTTTTCAGGACAATCTCCTTGACAGAAGGCAATAAAAAATCAAAGTGCCACCAGTGCAGAGCTTGTTGAATCTGGTGACTCCTGAGTGTGAGTGTGAAAATGTAGTTAAAGAAATGGTGAGAGCTCACAACTGTCTTGATAAATCCACCGATTAGCTTTCTCATCCAAACAAGTAATTTATTAGTTTAAAAATGTCGGCTTTATAATAAATATACTGCATATTATATTAAATTTTTACACAAAATAATCAGCTGAAGGTGAAGGAGTTTAACTGAAACCAAATAAATCTGTGGGTCTTAATAGTTGACTGATTTGACAATTATCAAAAACATTTATTTAAAAAAAATCAAAAATAATCAAAAGTGGAAAATACATTTTTGCCATGTTTGTATAATCAAATACAGTCTTTTATTGTAAAGTGAGAAACATCATTTTCCTTGAATAATAAACAGAAATGATTGAATCTCTGCATTTTATTGAGAGTTAAGAAACATTTTCAGCATATATTCATCAAGTAGATGCTGCAACTTAAAACAGAAAGAAACAAAAACTGAAATCTGCTGAGAAGCTGAAACATTATATTTAAAAACTGTCTTCAGGTTTTATGGTTCTGTCCATCTGGAGAACCGGGACGTTTCCCAGTGGCCTGGATTTGGTTCTACTAGAGCCTCTTATCCAACTTTTTGTGAGATAATTTGCTAGTGAGACTAATAATTTTTCTTGCCAGTTATTAAGGAATTATTGACTTGAAAAAAGCTCTGATATCTTTCTGAAAACTTACTTATAAGTTAATTTTGTCTTATTTTAAGTGTACAGACGTATCTGCTCTAGAAACGAGTCTATAATACTTTTTGTTCTTTTTCAGTGTAAGTTCACTGATCATTATATGGAGCTGATATTTTAACTTTCCTCATGACAGGTCTGAACTCAACTACTGAAAAATACATATTAGTGGCATTGTCTTGTTCTTGTATTATTTCCTTATTTTCTTAAAAAGTTACAACTTTACCTTTGCTGCATTGTTTACTAATATAATCTTTTTCATGTGATTTTGAAGTAAACTCCCTTCTTCTAAAATACTTTCGATATGTCATGTCCCAGACTCAGATATTCCTGTTCTACCTGCTCTGAAAAACACCTTGAAGATAGGAGGATCAAGAATGTGCTGAAGGTGACATCTGATTGGCTGTGACGTCTCTGCACTTAGAGGAAGAGACTAAACAAAACCTCTTTATATTTTCAGGAAGTGAAACTCACACAGTCATTCTGACTGAGAGGAGAAATGGAGCAGAGTGAGGTGGACAGAGAAAGTATCTTGTGTTCCATCTGTCTGGATCTACTGAAGAATCCGGTGACTATTACCTGTGGACACAGCTTCTGTATGAACTGTATTAAAACCCACTTGGATGAAGAGGATCAGAAACGATTCCACAGCTGTCCTCAATGCAGGAAGACATTCATACCGAGGCCTGTACTAAACAAGAACACCATCCTAGCAGCTTTAGTGGAGCAGCTGAAGAAGACTGGACTCCAAGCTGCTTCTGCTGATCACCGCTATGCTGGACCTGAAGATGTGGCCTGTGATTTCTGCAGTGGAAGAAAACTGAAAGCCATCAAGTCCTGTTTGGTCTGTCTGGCCTCTTATTGTGAGAAACACCTTCAGCCTCATTATGATTCAGTTACATTTAAGAAACACAAGCTGGTGGAGCCGTCCAAGAACCTCCAGGAGAACATCTGCTCTCGTCATGATGAGGTGATGAAGATGTTCTGCCGCACTGATCAGAAGTGTATCTGTTATCTCTGCTCTATGGATGAACATAAAGGTCATAACACAGTCCTAGCTGTAGAAGAAAGGACTGAGAGGCAGAGAGACCTGGAGGAGAGACGAGGAAAAATCCAGCAGATGATCCAGGACCAGGAGAAAGATGTGAAGCTGCTTCAACAGGAGGTGGAGGCCATCAATCACTCTGCTGATAAAACAGTGGAGGACAGTGAGAAGATCTTCACTGAGCTGATCCGTCTCCTCCAGAAAAGAAGCTCTGAGGTGAAGCAGCAGATCAGATCCCAGCAGAAAACTGAAGTGAGTCGAGTCAAAGATGTTCAGGAGAAGCTGGAGCAGGAGATCACTGAGCTGAAGAGGAAAGACGCTGAGCTGGAGCAGCTCTCACACACAGAGGATCACAACCAGTTTCTCCTCAACTACCCCTCACTGCCAGCACTCAGTGAGTCTACACACTCATCCAGCATCAACATCCGTCCTCTGAGACACTTTGAGGACGTGACAGCAGCTGTGTCACAGCTCAGAGAGAAACTACAGGACGTCCTGAGAGACTCATGGACAAACATCTCACTGATGGTCACTGAGGTGGATGTTCTACTGTCAGAACCAGAACCAAAGAGCAGAGCTGGATTCTTAAGATATTCATGTGAAATCACTCTGGATCCAAACACAGCAAACACACATCTGGTTCTATCAGAGAAGAACAGGAAGGTGAGATGGACGGATAACAATCTGTCTTATTCTAGTCATCCAGACAGATTCATTTATCAGTGGCAGGTTCTGAGTAGAGAGAGTCTGACTGGACGTTGTTACTGGGAGGTGAAGTGGAGCGGGTCATGGTTTTATGTAGCAGTCGCTTACAAGAATATCAGTAGAGCAGGAAAAGTGAATGAATGTGTATTTGGACACAATGACAAATCTTGGTCATTAGATTGTTCCAATTCTAGATTTGGTCACAACAACATCTGGACCTCCGTCTCAGGTCCAGTTTCCTCCAGAGTCGGAGTGTACCTGGATCACAGAGCAGGTATTCTGTCCTTCTACAGCGTCTCTAAAACCATGACTCTCCTCCACAGAGTCCAGACCAGATTCACTCAGCCGCTACTGGCTGGAGTTAATGTTGAAAGTTCTGCAGAGTTCTGTAAACCCAACTAGATTTTCTCTGATTGTTGATCAGGTTTCATGGTTCTGATGTTTCCGCTCTGATGTTCTGTTCTTTGTTTTTCTAGTTAAATTGTTTTTATTTTTATTTCCAGGAGTCTTAAAGGAAATCACTGCTGATGTTTTCTTTCATCCTTTTATGACAGAAATATTTCTCTACATTTAAATCTAAACTTTTCTCTACTCTATTTTTTCCTTTCATATTTTATTCACATATTTGTATGTTCTTGTTTAAATTAATTCAGACTGTAGTGAAAACTAATCTTGCTAATATTTGTTTTTTGTGATCCAAAGAAGAAACTGAAACTACCATAAAATCAGAACAGATTATATTTACTTTTAAATACTTTATATTTAGATCAGAATAATGAATGTCTGCTGTTCTGTGTCTCTGAATTTCTTCAATAAAATAAATTATTTCAAAGAAATTTGCAAAGTTTCCCTTCATTATAATAATAAGTTGTGAGTTTTATCATCTGAATTGCCAAAACATTTCCTTCAAAGCGTCTCATGTTCTTCTGGTTTCGATCAGATGTTTGGTTTCTCCTTCATTCATCAAGAACACTCTGCTTCCTCCACTGCAGAGAGATTACAGAAAGAAAGCTGAGCTGGAGATCCTGGTAGCAGGAATGAAGACGAGGTTGAAGCTCCTCCACTGGCAGTTTGTTGAACATTGAGCTTTAAACCTGTCAGAAACCATGGAGACATGTCATAAAACACAGAAGAGCTGCTCAGATGTTCAACCTTCAAATAAATGAACATGAAATGTAGAAATGAACCTCTGACAGAAACGTTTCCATTCTATTCAGGCTTCATTTACAAAGCATTTTAAAACCAATAAATTGACCGAATTGCTGTAAATACCAAGATATAATCACAGTAACTGTAAAAACTCACACTTAAACCTGAGTTAAAAGTCTATGAGAAAAAGTAGCTTTAAGAGGAAACTTGAAAACCTGAAGAGACTCAGATTGTCTGAAACTGTGAAACCTTTCCACAGTTTTGGGTCAGAACCAGAGAAAGTGCGGCCATTTAAAACCCTTAACTGTTCTGACTCTGTATTGTGACGGTTCGTAATCCCAGATTAAAACACTTCAAGGATTGTTGCACCTTGAAAAGAACTGAAAAACTCAGAGAGATTTTGGCTTTTGTGCAACTTTATTAAACTAAATCCACAGTTGGAGCTCACAGCGTGAGAGAAGAATTCAGTCACTACTCCCTTAAATCTGCACAGGTTGATCCGGTTTGCAGTGTTGATGTGAACAGGAAGAAGCAACTAAACAAACCACATTCCTGTTTCTGCAGCTGAACTTTCAGAGCTGCAGCTTTACTCTCAGTCGTTTGGCGAAACCTGAACAGTTTCACAGAACTGTGCTCAGGCAGCCAACTTTAAAGAGTCAGAACTAAATAAAATTAAACATGGAGCGTAAACAGAGTCAGCCTGATTTATCCATTAAGACAATAAAAGAAACAGCAAATAAGCAATTAACTGAACACAGATAATTAAAGCAGACCTGACCTGAGAAAACAGATGTTTATGGTTGGATCTGAAACTCTGGCAGTAAAGAAGACAACCTTAGTTTGTTAAAGGCTGTTGAACGGTTTAACGGGTCTAAGGGATCGCTACTGAAGGTAATTGAATCATTTCTGTGCAATTAAGCAGATAATTAATGTATTACTGACAGAGGAGGGGAAATGTTGCTTAGAGCTTTGCATAAAACTGATCTGTGACCAAAATATGTTTAGATCTTTATCCTAAAATGTTTCATTCATAAAACAAAAAACAAATTTCACTATATTTTTTGAATAAAAGGCTGATTTTAGCACAGCCTGGTTGTTCTAAAATTGCATTAGATGGTTTTTGAAAATAACTATGAAGTCATTTTTGCAGCAACATGCAGGAGAAAGAATAGTTTCTGAATTATGAAGAATTTTTAACAGTCAGGATGGTTTCAAAGTTTCCACAACCTTTTCAGGACAAAGTCCTTGACAGAGGGCAATAAAAAACTGAAGTGCCACCAGTGCAGAGCTTGTTGAATCTGGTGACTCCTGAGTGTGAGTGTGAAAATGTAGTTAAAGAAATGGTGAGAGCTCACAACTGTCTTGATAAATCCACCGATTAGCTTTCTCATCCAAACAAGTAATTTATTAGTTTAAAAATGTCGGCTTTATAATAAATATACTGCATATTATATTAAATTTTTACACAAAATAATCAGCTGAAGGTGAAGGAGTTTAACTGAAACCAAATAAATCTGTGGGTCTTAATAGTTGACTGATTTGACAATTATCAATAACATTTATTAAAAAAAATCTAAAATAATCAAAAGTGGAAAATACATTTTTGCCATGTTTGTATAATCAAATACAGTCTTTTATTGTAAAGTGAGAAACATCATTTTCCTTGGATAATAAACAGAAATTATTGAATCTCTGCATTTTATTGAGAGTTAAGAAACATTTTCAGCATATATTCATCAAGTAGATGCTGCAACTTAAAACAGAAAGAAACAAAAACTGAAATCTGCTGAGAAGCTGAAACATTATATTTAAAAACTGTCTTCAGGTTTTATGGTTCTGTCCATCTGGAGAACCGGGACGTTTCCCAGTGGCCTGGATTTGGTTCCACTAGAGCCTCTTATCCAACTTTTTTGTGAAATAATTTGCTAGTGAGACTAATAATTTTTCTTGCCAGTTATTAAAGAATAATTGACATTAAAAAAGCTCTGATATCTTGCTGAAAACTTACTTATAAGTTAATTTTTTCTCATTTTAAGTGTGCAGACGTATCTGCTCTAGAAACGAGTCTATAATAGTTTTTGTTCTTTTTCAGTGTAAGTTCACTGATCATTATATGGAGCTGATATTTTAACTTTCCTCATGACAGGTCTGAACTCAACTACTGAAAAATACATATTAGTGGCATTGTCTTGTTCTTGTATTATTTCCTTATTTTCTTAAAAAGTTACAACTTTACCTTTGCTGCATTGTTTACTAATATAATCTTTTTCATGTGATTTTGAAGTAAACTCCCTTCTACTAAAATACTTTCGATATGTCATGTCCCAGACTCAGATATTCCTGTTCTACCTGCTCTGAAAAACACCTTGAAGATGGGAGGATCAAGAATGTGCTGAAGGTGACATCTGATTGGCTGTGACGTCTCTGCAATAAGAGGAAGAGACTAAAATAAACAAGTTTATGTTTTCAGGAAGTGAAACTCACACAGTCATTCTGACTGAGAGGAGAAATGGAGCTGAACCAGCTGGACCCAGAAACTTTCTCCTGTTCCATCTGTCTGGATCTACTGAAGAATCCGGTGACTATTACCTGTGGTCACAGCTTCTGTATGAACTGTATTAAAACCCACTGGGATGCAGAGGATCAGAAACGAATCCACAGCTGTCCTCAATGCAGGAAGACATTCATACCGAGGCCTGTACTAAACAAGAACACCATCCTAGCAGCTTTAGTGGAGCAGCTGAAGAAAACTGGACTCCAAGCTGCTCCTGCTGATCACCGCTATGCTGGACCTGAAGATGTGGCCTGTGATTTCTGCAGTGGAAGAAAACTGAAAGCCATCAAGTCCTGTTTGGTCTGTCTGGCCTCTTATTGTGAGAAACACCTTCAGCCTCATTATGATTCAGTTACATTTAAGAAACACAAGCTGGTGGAGCCGTCCAAGAACCTCCAGGAGAACATCTGCTCTCGTCATGATGAGGTGATGAAGATGTTCTGCCGCACTGATCAGAAGTGTATCTGTTATCTCTGCTCTGTGGATGAACATAAAGGTCATGACACAGTCTCAGCTGCAGCAGAAAGGACTGAGAGGCAGAGAGAGCTGGAGGAGAGACGAGGAAAAATCCAGCAGATGATCCAGGACCAGGAGAAAGATGTGAAGCTGCTTCAACAGGAGGTGGAGGCCATCAATCACTCTGCTGATAAAACAGTGGAGGACAGTGAGAAGATCTTCACTGAGCTGATCCGTCTCCTCCAGAAAAGAAGCTCTGAGGTGAAGCAGCAGATCAGATCCCAGCAGGAAACTGAAGTGAGTCGAGTCAAAGATGTTCAGGAGAAGCTGGAGCAGGAGATCACTGAGCTGAAGAGGAAAGACGCTGAGCTGGAGCAGCTCTCACACAGAGGATCACAACCAGTTTCTCCTCAACTACCCCTCACTGCCAGCACTCAGTGAGTCTACACACTCATCCAGCATCAACATCCGTCCTCTGAGACACTTTGAGGACGTGACAGCAGCTGTGTCACAGCTCAGAGAGAAACTACAGGACGTCCTGAGAGACTCATGGACAAACATCTCACTGATGGTCACTGAGGTGGATGTTGGACTGTCAGAACCAGAACCAAAGAGCAGAGCTGGATTCTTAAGATATTCATGTGAAATCACTCTGGATCCAAACACAGCAAACACAGAGCTGGTTCTATCAGAGGGGAACAGGAAGGTGAGATGGACGCTTAACAATCAGTCTTATTCTAGTCATCCAGACAGATTCACTGATCATTATTATCAGGTTCTGAGTAGAGAGAGTCTGACTGGACGTTGTTACTGGGAGGTGGAACGGAGCGGGTCATGTGTTTATGTAGCAGTCGCTTACAAGAATATCAGTAGAGCTGGAAGAGAGAATAAATGTTTTTTTGGAAATAATGACAAATCTTGGGCATTAAATTGTTCCAGATCTACATTTGGTCACAACAACATCTGGACCTCCGTCTCAGGTCCAGTTTCCTCCAGAGTCGGAGTGTACCTGGATCACAGAGCAGGTATTCTGTCCTTCTACAACGTCTCTAAAACCATGACTCTCCTCCACAGAGTCCAGACCAGATTCACTCAGCCGCTACTGGCTGGAGTTTGGGTTTATAAAACTGGAGACTCTGCAGAGTTCTGTAAACCCAAATAGATTTTCTCTGATTGTTGATCAGGTTTCATGGTTCTGATGTTTCCGCTCTGATGTTCTGTTCTTTGTTTTTATACATAAAATGTTTTTTTTATTTCCAGGAGTCTTAAAGGAAATCACTGCTGATGTTTTCTTTCATCCTTTTATGACAGAAATATTTCTCTATATTTAAATCTAAACTTTTCTCTACTCTAATATTTTTTCCTTTCATATTTTTATTCACATATTTGTATGTTCTTGTTTAAATTAGTTCAGACTGTAGTGAAACTAATCTTGATGTTTGTTTATTGTGATCCAAAGAAGAAACTGAAACTACCATAAAATCAGAACAGATTATATTTACTTTTAAATTCTTTATATTTAGATCAGAATAATGAATGTCTGCTGTTCTGTGTCTCTGAATTTTTTCAACAAAATAAATTATTACAAAGAAATTCACAAAGTTTCCCTTCATTATAATAATAAGTTGTCAGTTTTCTCATCTGAATTGCCAAAACATTTCCTTCAAAGCGTCTCATGTTCTTCTGGTTTCGATCAGATGTTTGGTTTCTCCTTCATTCATCAAGAACACTCTGCTTCCTCCACTGCAGAGAGATTACAGAAAGAAAGCTGAGCTGGAGATCCTGGTAGCAGGAATGAAGACGAGGTTGAAGCTCCTCCACTGGCAGTTTGTTGAACATTGAGCTTTAAACCTGTCAGAAACCATGGAGACATGTCATAAAACACAGAAGAGCTGCTCAGATGTTCAAACTTCAAATAAATGAACATGAAATGTAGAAATGAACCTCTGACAGAAACGTTTGGTAGCAGAACCTCAGTTTGCTGTGAGTAGAGTTAAAGTTTTACAGCTTTTATAAAACTACACCTTATAAGCAACAAAAAAATTAAATAGATAAGGATATGATGCAAACTTTCAACTCTCTGTGTCCTGCTGCCATTTCAGTTCAGTGAGGAAAAAGGCAACAGATTTTCCTGAGCAACAAAGACCTCCACACTGTGAAGAAATCACATGATAGAGATCTGAGTTTTGGTGACTCAGTCAGTTGTTTTGATCAGAAATCTGTTGTGAAGACCTTTACGTGTTTTACGTTCAGAGCCTTCCTCTTCCTGTAATCTGATATCCCTCCCTCTTCTTTCTGGTTTCAAACACGCCTTAAAGCTGAAGGTAGAAGCTGATTGGCTGCAGCCTCTCTGCACTGACACCTGATTGGTAGATCAGAGCTCAGCCTCGTTTCTCTGATGAGGAAACGAAACTAACACACTCACTCTGACTGAGAGGAGAAATGGAGCAGCAGGCAGTTCAGCTGGACCCAGAAACTTTCTCCTGTTCCATCTGTCTGGATCTACTGAAGGATCCGGTGGCTATTCCTTGTGGACACAGCTACTGTATGAACTGTATTACAAACTTCTGGGATGGAGGTGAGAAGGAGAAAAGCTACCACTGTCCTCAGTGCAGGAAAACCTTCACACAGAGGCCTGACCTGCAGAAAAACACCATACTAGCAGCTTTAGTGGAGCAGCTGAAGAAGACTGGACTCCAAGCTGCTCCTGCTGATCACCGCTATGCTGGACCTCAAGATGTGGCCTGTGATTTCTGCACTGGAAGAAAACTGAAAGCCATCAAGTCCTGTTTGTTCTGTCTGGCCTCTTATTGTGAGAAACACCTTCAGCCTCATTATGATGTGGCTCCTTTGAAGAAACACAAGCTGGTGGAGCCGTCCAAGAACCTCCAGGAGAACATCTGCTCTCGTCATGATGAGGTGATGAAGATGTTCTGCCGCACTGATCAGAAGTGTATCTGTTATCTCTGCTCTGTGGATGAACATAAAGGTCATGACACAGTCTCAGCTGCAGCAGAAAGGACTGAGAGGCAGAGAGAGCTGGAGGAGAGACGAGGAAAAATCCAGCAGATGATCCAGGACCAGGAGAAAGATGTGAAGCTGCTTCAACAGGAGGTGGAGGCCATCAATCACTCTGCTGATAAAACAGTGGAGGACAGTGAGAAGATCTTCACTGAGCTGATCCGTCTCCTCCAGAAAAGAAGCTCTGAGGTGAAGCAGCAGATCAGATCCCAGCAGGAAACTGAAGTGAGTCGAGTCAAAGATGTTCAGGAGAAGCTGGAGCAGGAGATCACTGAGCTGAAGAGGAAAGACGCTGAGCTGGAGCAGCTCTCACACACAGAGGATCACAACCAGTTTCTCCTCAACTACCCCTCACTGCCAGCACTCAGTGAGTCTACACACTCATCCAGCATCAACATCCGTCCTCTGAGACACTTTGAGGACGTGACAGCAGCTGTGTCACAGCTCAGAGAGAAACTACAGGACGTCCTGAGAGACTCATGGACAAACATCTCACTGATGGTCACTGAGGTGGATGTTGGACTGTCAGAACCAGAACCAAAGAGCAGAGCTGGATTCTTAAGATATTCATGTGAAATCACTCTGGATCCAAACACAGCAAACACACATCTGGTTCTATCAGAGGGGAACAGGAAGGTGACACGGACGCTTAACAATCAGTCTTATTCTAGTCATCCAGACAGATTCACTGATTATTATCAGGTTCTGAGTAGAGAGAGTCTGACTGGACGTTGTTACTGGGAGGTGGAACGGAGCGGGTCATGTGTTTATGTAGCAGTCGCTTACAAGAATATCAGTAGAGCAGGAAGTGGGAATGAATGTGTATTTGGAAATAATGACAAATCTTGGTCATTAAATTGTTACAATTCTAAATTTGGTCACAACAACATCTGGACCTCCGTCTCAGGTCCAGTTTCCTCCAGAGTCGGAGTGTACCTGGATCACAGAGCAGGTATTCTGTCCTTCTACAGCGTCTCTGAAACCATGACTCTCCTCCACAGAGTCCAGACCAGATTCACTCAGCCGCTACTGGCTGGAGTTTATAACTTTGTAGGTTCTGCAGAGTTCTGTAAACCCAAATAGATTTTCTCTGATTGTTGATCAGGTTTCATGGTTCTGATGTTTCCGCTCTGATGTTCTGTTCTTTGTTTTTCTAGTTAAATTGTTTTTTTAGTTCCAGGAGTCTTAAAGGAAATCACTGCTGATGTTTTCTTTCATCCTTTTATGACAGAAATTTTTCTCTACATTTAAATCTAAACTTTTCTCTACTCTAATATTTTTTCCTTTCATATTTTTATTCACATATTTGTATGTTCTTGTTTAAATTAGTTCAGACTGTAGTGAAAACTAATCTTGCTAATATTTGTTTATTGTGATCCAAAGAAGAAACTGAAACTACCATAAAATCAGAACAGATTATATTTACTTTTAAATGATTTATATTTAGATCAGAATAATAAATGTCTGCTGTTCTGTATCTCTGATTTTCTTCAATAAAATAAATTATTACAAAGAAATTCACAAAGTTTCCCTTCATTATAATAATAAGTTGTGAGTTTTCTCATCTGAATTGCCAAAACATTTCCTTCAAAGCGTCTGATGTTCTTCTGGTTTCGATCAGATGTTTGGTTTCTCCTTCATTCATCAAGAACACTCTGCTTCCTCCACTGCAGAGAGATTACAGAAAGAAAGCTGAGCTGGAGATCCTGGTAGCAGGAATGAAGACGAGGTTGAAGCTCCTCCACTGGCAGTTTGTTGAACATTGAGCTTTAAACCTGTCAGAAACCATGGAGACATGTCATAAAACACAGAAGAGCTGCTCAGATGTTCAACCTTCAAATAAATGAACATGAAATGTAGAAATGAACCTCTGACAGAAACGTTTGGTAGCAGAACGTCTGTTTGCTGTGAGTAGAGTTAAAGTTTCACAACTTTATAAAACAATACTTTATCAGCAACAATAACAATAAACAGATAAGGATATGCAAACTTTCAACTCTCTGTGTTCTGTTGCCATTTCAGTTCAGTGAGGAAAAAGGGTAACAGATTTTTTTTCATGTTGCATCTTTAAAGATCTTACAAAACCTCAAAGGTTTTCGGTTTTGGCAACTTTATTAAACAAAATCCACGGTTCGAGCATAAACAGCTATGTAGTTTTCTCTTTCGTATATATTCACAGGTCATGAACTTTCAACTCCCATCATGCATTGTGTCATTAAAGGTATTATCATGACAAAATCTATAAAATAAAACAAAATAAACTAAAGTATGAGCACATATTTAGTCATAAACCAAATGAACTGTTCTAACTAAACTAAAACTAAATCAAATAATTTCTTGCCCAATATTAAAATCCTATTTATTTAACATCACGTTCTTAACATATTTTCAGGGCTCTACACCCTCCACTACTAAAATAATAAAATGTTTTCAGAACATTTTACACTTTAAAACTTAAAGAATATATCCTTACTACTAGCTTCTAACATTGAACTCATCCAGGTACCATTTAGTTACAAGTTGCTCTTCAAAAACAATAACAAATATTTCACATCAAATGACTACAAATGCATGTATACAGAAAAGTACATTTACTTATATTCCTGTTTCAGTGCATTGACTTAAATTGTCGGTACATTGGTAAGCCTCCCAAGTCCATTAAGTCACATATGGATAAATCTACCATTCCACCTTATTAAATGGATCCACATTAAACATACTTTGAATGTAGGACGACTTCTTACAGACTACTTTTGTGTTACCTTACAAAACACCTCCTTCCTTCTGTAAACGCATCGATAACTTTAGTGTAGTTGTAGTCACTAGAAATACATTTCTGCAAATGACTCTTACTTGTAACTGAATATTTTGTACCAAATGAATAATAAAACATTTTCAATTGTTTAGCTGTAACTGGAACTATATATGGTTGAAAATAAAATTCCTGTTTCTTCAAAGATATGAAACTAGGTTTCCTAACTCATCATCATATGTAAAGATGGATTTTGGTTGGACGTGATCTTGAGGAACGCCGCTTCCTGCTCCACCTCCTGATCGTCCTCTGGAAGAAGCATTGATGTCTTCCTCAGGCATTTCAAGATCACATGGTTGATTTTCAGGATCCATGTCCGGATTTTGACTTGGGTCTTGGTTCTGCATCTCTCCTTCCTCCACGTCTCTCGTCCATTTGATTCCTGTCGTCAGCAGAATAATTCTCATCCTGAAACTGGCTTTGTCTTCGCCCAAGTCTCCCAGTTTGGGTTTCTTCTGCAGGTTGGCTGGATCTGGACCGAAAGACTGGGCCTTTGGGTTGAGAGACTGGTAGTCTGGCTTTGATGGGTAATCCACACAGAATACTCGTCCTCACTACAGCTGTCAGAATCCTCATGAACTTGGTCTCTTTTGGTTTGGCATGTTTGTCTGTTTACTTGTCTCTTTTGGTTGTTTTTTCTTTTGGTTCTTTAGTGTCTTGTCCATCAATAAGATAAGGGACAGGGTAGTAAGACATTCCTATGAAGGATTCTTTCCTCCTTCACCATCCAACGGTGTCACCACATAAACTGGACTGTCTTTGCCCTCTTCTTTCTTTTTTATAACATGTGTTTTGTTTTCCCAGTAAGCACGTATTTTTCCAGGTCCTCCTCTTTCAGAAAGGTTTTGGACAAGAAACGTGGTCTCCAGGTTGAAGTTCTGAACTTTTCTGTTGTAATACTTTTGTCCTCTCTTACTTGCTTTTCTCATGTTTTCTTGTGCGATGCTGTAAGCTTCCTGCATTGACCTTTTGCCATTTGTCTGCATAGCCTTGATGAGACTGTGACTGCTTTTGTTCTTTTGGAAACAACAGGTCAATAGGTAGGATTGGCTCTTTTTCCAAATAACAGGAAAAAAGGTGAAAAGCCAGTCGATTTGTGCACTGTAGAGTTATGCATGTACTACTTTGTTCAAATAGTCTTTTCCAGTTAGGTTTCTGTGTCTCTTCCAGTGTTCTGAACATGCTTAACAAAGTTCTGCTGTCAGACTGAGGTGTAAGGTGTGAGGGTGGTAACCTGTTGTTGTATCCTGTAACTCTACTTTCTGAACAGCTCATTCTCAACAGCTCATTCTCAAATTCTTCCTAGTCACGATGGATTCCAGCAGGGTATCGAATCGCTTCCAGAATAAATTCGCTAAAGATTCTGCGTGCAGCTGTCTTTCCAGACTTGTTAGATGTTGCATAAGCCTCATAAACTTGGTAAAATGATCTACCTTGGCTGGAAACAAAGTGGGAGTGGAACCTTCAACTCCCCACTCCTTCAACATCTACTGGGAGGCAAGGTTCTCCATCAAGGTCCGGACAGCTCAGCAGAACTTATGTCACCTGATCTGATGATTCTTCACTTGGGCAGAAAACGGGTCGTCAGGTTTCACTTGGTACTTTTATCCCCAGAATCCAGAAGCTTGTTTCATAGATAAAATGATCAGATAAGTTCTGCTGGCTGCTTCTCTTCTTTGAGCCCACAAACTTCACCTCATCAGAACCACCTGGTTCTGAGAGACCGGAGCGACCTCCACTCTGAGTACCTGAGATCTGAGACCCGGGTCCAGATTTTACTTCTACACCTGTCTTCCTTGCAATGCATCTGGTCCCCAGCAGTTCTATATGGAACGGTACCGATCCGGATCGCTAAGAGAAAATTAACAAAAACCACAGAAACTAAATGCAAAGTTTCTAAAATCAAACCTTCAATTCACAGCAAATTTGCCACCAAGTCCCATAAACAGGCTTTGCTAAATATAAAGTCACTATCAGCAAAAGGACAGTTTGTTAACGACTTCATCACTGAGCATAATATCGACATTATGTTCCAAACATAAACATGGTTGGATGACATTAACGGATCACATGGGGTCGAACATCAATGGCGTAAAACACGCCTTCATGTTTCCTGTGACATCAACACAGAAAGACTATGAAGCTGTCGCTCAACACTAAAACATGAAAAGGACACTTTCTCAGCAGAAATCACAAACAAAAACTTTAGCAACAATTGTGTTTTATTTCTGACTTTTGACAGGCTCACAAACTCTTCTGTGACTTTTCCACCTGAACTCTAATCAAACACGACCTGCAGCGGATTTATCAACTTCTCTGCAGAGAAAATTCAAAAACTTAGAGGATTAATCTGCACATCCACACTAGCATCAATGCTAAACCAAAACATAACACATGAAAAAATGACTCAATTTCAACAACCAAACTATAAAAACTTTAAAGAAATGATTAATAAATCAAGCTTTTATTCAGACTGTATTGATATTATGTCTACAACTTTTCTGAATAAAGCTCTGCCTGTCATTAGATCTGATCTGATTGAAATAGAAAACTCTTTGCTCTCATCAGCAGCTATCAAACCACTGATAAAAACAACAATCTGGAGAAATTACTGCTGCAGAATTACAGGTTGATCTCCAACCTCACATTCATCGCAAAATTATTGAAAAAACGGTTCAAACAGTTAAATAGCTGGTTCTGTTCTGCATCCACAGAACCAGAACCAAACATGGAGAAGAAACATTTGGCTTCTGTGCACCACAGATCTTGAATAAACTTCCAGAAAACTACAAAACAGCAGAAACACTGAGTGCCTTTAAATGTCTATGAAGACCCCACCTGTGTAGAGTTGACTTTGAATCACAATAAATGAAACATTGATCAACATATTTGGTGTTTATTGATGATTTTCATGAAAGCTCTCGATAAAATGTGATGTTTGTTCCTAGTGACTGTGTTGTTTTTATGACCTTTTATCTTTGTGTTTTTATGATGTGAAGAACTTTGTGTTTCTGGAATTTGCTATAAAAATAAACTTCAGTGGCTGATTAGAGACCAACCTACAATTATCAGGCATGGAGTCCAGATCAGGCTTCTTGATCAGTGGTGACATGATGGCAAGTTCAAAGCTTGCAGAGACAATCTCATTCTCCAAGCTGGAGTTTTGAATCTGGTCACACATGATGCCAAAGAACTGAAGTCCTCTTAAAAAACACCAGGTGGGACTGGATGGATGGGAAGGCTTCATTTGATGGACTGCTTTGGTTGCAGAACCTGTGTTCATGTTAAAGTTTTACAGCTTCATAAAATAAGATTATAATGCAAACTTTGAACTCTCCATGTCCTGCTGACGTTACAGTGCAGAGAGGAAACAGGCAACAAATTTAACTCAACAACTAAACACGTCCAATTTCTTTAGCAGCAATGACACTATTTTATTTTCTGATACTGTGAAGAAATCACATGTTAGAGATCTGAGTTTTGGTGACTCAGTTGTTTTGATCAGAAATCTGTTGTGAAGACCTTTATGTGTTTCACGTTCAGAGCCTTCCTCTTCCTGTAATCTGATATCCCTCCCTCTTCTTTCTGGTTTCAAACACGCCTTAAAGCTGAAGGTAGAAGCTGATTGGCTGCAGCCTCTCTGCACTGACACCTGATTGGTAGATCAGAGCTCAGCCTCGTTTCTCTGATGAGGAAACGAAACTAACACACTCACTCTGACTGAGAGGAGAAATGGAGCAGCAGGCAGTTCAGCTGGACCCAGAAACTTTCTCTTGTTCCATCTGTCTGGATCTACTGAAGGATCCGGTGACTACTACCTGTGGACACAGCTTCTGTATGAACTGTATTACAACTTCTGGGATGCAGAAGGATCAGAAAGCTACCAGCTGTCCTCAGTGCAGGAAAACCTTCACACAGAGGCCTGACCTGCAGAAAAACACCATACTAGCAGCTTTAGTGGAGCAGCTGAAGAAAACTGGACTCCAAGCTGCTCCTGCTGATCACCGCTATGCTGGACCTGAAGATGTGGCCTGTGATTTCTGCACTGGAAGAAAACTGAAAGCCATCAAGTCCTGTTTGGTCTGTCTGGCCTCTTATTGTGAGAAACACCTTCAGCCTCATTATGATTCAGTTACATTTAAGAAACACAAGCTGGTGGAGCCGTCCAAGAACCTCCAGGAGAACATCTGCTCTCGTCATGATGAGGTGATGAAGATGTTCTGCCGCACTGATCAGAAGTGTATCTGTTATCTCTGCTCTGTGGATGAACATAAAGGTCATGACACAGTCTCAGCTGCAGCAGAAAGGACTGAGAGGCAGAGAGAGCTGGAGGAGAGACGAGGAAAAATCCAGCAGATGATCCAGGACCAGGAGAAAGATGTGAAGCTGCTTCAACAGGAGGTGGAGGCCATCAATCACTCTGCTGATAAAACAGTGGAGGACAGTGAGAAGATCTTCACTGAGCTGATCCGTCTCCTCCAGAAAAGAAGCTCTGAGGTGAAGCAGCAGATCAGATCCCAGCAGGAAACTGAAGTGAGTCGAGTCAAAGATGTTCAGGAGAAGCTGGAGCAGGAGATCACTGAGCTGAAGAGGAAAGACGCTGAGCTGGAGCAGCTCTCACACACAGAGGATCACAACCAGTTTCTCCTCAACTACCCCTCACTGCCAGCACTCAGTGAGTCTACACACTCATCCAGCATCAACATCCGTCCTCTGAGACACTTTGAGGACGTGACAGCAGCTGTGTCACAGCTCAGAGAGAAACTACAGGACGTCCTGAGAGACTCATGGACAAACATCTCACTGATGGTCACTGAGGTGGATGTTCTACTGTCAGAACCAGAACCAAAGAGCAGAGCTGGATTCTTAAGATATTCATGTGAAATCACTCTGGATCCAAACACAGCAAATACATATCTGGAACTATCAGAGGGGAACAGGAAGGTGACATTGACGGATAACAATCAGTCTTATTCTAGTCATCCAGACAGATTCACTGATCATTATTTTCAGGTTCTGAGTAGAGAGAGTCTGACTGGACGTTGTTACTGGGAGGTGGAATGGAGCGGGTCATGGGTTTATGTAGCAGTCGCTTACAAGAATATCAGTAGAGCTGGAAGAGAGAATAAATGTTTTTTTGGAAATAATGACAAATCTTGGGCATTAAATTGTTACAATTCTAAATTTGGTCACAACAACATCTGGACCTCCGTCTCAGGTCCAGTTTCCTCCAGAGTCGGAGTGTACCTGGATCACAGAGCAGGTATTCTGTCCTTCTACAGCGTCTCTGAAACCATGACTCTCCTCCACAGAGTCCAGACCAGATTCACTCAGCCGCTACTGGCTGGAGTTTGGGTTGGAGGTTCTGCAGAGTTCTGTAAACCCAAATAGATTTTCTCTGATTGTTGATCAGGTTTCATGGTTCTGATGTTTCCGCTCTGATCTTCTGTTCTTTGTTTTTCTAGTTAAATTGTTCTTTTTTTTAGTTCCAGGAGTCTTAAAGGAAATCACTGCTGATGTTTTCTTTCATCCTTTTATGACAGAAATATTTCTCTACATTTAAATCTAAACTTTTCTCTACTCTAATATTTTTTCCTTTCATATTTGTATTCACATATTTGTATGTTCTTGTTTAAATTAGTTCAGACTGTAGTGAAAACTAATCTTGCTAATATTTGTTTATTGTGATCCAAAGAAGAAACTGAAACTACCATAAAATCAGAACAGATTATATTTACTTTTAAATGATTTATATTTAGATCAGAATAATGAATGTCTGCTGTTCTGTATCTCTGACTTTCTTCAATAAAATAAATTATTACAAAGAAATTTGCAAAGTTTCCCTTCATTATAATAATAAGTTGTGAGTTTTCTCATCTGAATTGCCAAAACATTTCCTTCAAAGCGTCTCATGTTCTTCTGGTTTCGATCAGATGTTTGGTTTCTCCTTCATTCATCAAGAACACTCTGCTTCCTCCACTGCAGAGAGATTACAGAAAGAAAGCTGAGCTGGAGATCCTGGTAGCAGGAATGAAGACGAGGTTGAAGCTCCTCCACTGGCAGTTTGTTGAACATTGAGCTTTAAACCTGTCAGAAACCATGGAGACATGTCATAAAACACAGAAGAGCTGCTCAGATGTTCAACCTTCAAATAAATGAACATGAAATGTAGAAATGAACCTCTGACAGAAACGTTTGGTAGCAGAACGTCAGTTTGCTGTGAGTAGAGTTAAAGTTTCACAGCTTTTATAAAATGATACTTTATCAGCAACAATAACAATAAACAGATAAAGATATAATGCAAACTTTCATCTCTCTGTGTTCTGCTGCCATTTCAGTTCAGTGAGGAAAAAGGCAACAGATTTTTCTCAGTGTTGCATCTTTAAAAAGATCTTACAAAAACCTCAAAGCTTTTCGGTTTTGTGCAACTTTATTAAACAAAATCCACGGTTCGAGCAAACAGCGTGTGTAGTTTTCCTCTCTTTTCGTATATATTCACAGGTCATGAACTTTCAACTCCCATCATGCATTGTGTCCTTAAAGGGGTATTATCATGACAAAAATCTATGAAATAAAATAAAATAAAGTAGTATGAGCACATATTTAGTCATAAACCAAATGAACTGTTCTAACTAAACACTAAATCAAATAATTTCTTGCCCAATATTGTACCTATTTATTTAACATCACGTTCTTAACATATTTTCAGGGCTCTACACCCTCCACTACTAAAATAATAAAATGTTTTCAGAACATTTTACACTTTAAAACTTAAAGAATGTATCCTTACTACTAGCTTCTAACATTGAACTCATCCAGGTACCATTTAGTTACATGTTGCTCTTCAAAAACAATAACAAATATTTCACATCAAATGACTACAAATGCATGTATACAGGAAAAGTACATTTACTTATATTCCTGTTTCAGTGCATTGACTTAAATTGTCGGTACATTGGTAAGCCTCCCAAGTCCATTAAGTCACATATGGCTAAATCTACCATTCCACCTTATTAAATGGATCCACATTAAACATACTTTGAATGTAGGACGACTTCTTACAGACTACTTTTGTGTTACCTTACAAAACACTCACTTCCTTCTGTAAACGCATCGATAACTTTTAAGTGTAGTTGTAGTCACTAGAAATACATTTCTGCAAAATGACTCTTACTTGTAACTGAATATTTTGTACCAAATGAATAATAAAACATTTTTAATTAAGTTTAGCTGTAACTGGAACTATATATGGTTGAAAATAAAATTCCTGTTTCTTCAAAGATATGAAACTAGGTTTCCCTAACTCATCATATGTAAAGATGGATTTTGGTTGACGTGATCTTGAGGAACGTCGCTCCTGCTCCACCTCCTGATCGTCCTCTGAAGAAGCATTGATGTCTTCCTCAGGCATTTCAAGATCACATGGTTGATTTTCAGGATCCATGTCCGGATTTTGACTTGGGTCTTGGTTCTGCATCTCTCCTTCCTCACGTCTCTCGTCCATTTGATTCCTGTCGTCAGCAGAATAATTCTCATCCTGAAACTGGCTTTGTCTTCGTCCAAGTCTCCCAGTTTGGGTTTCTTCTGCAGGTTGGCTGGATCTGGACTGAAAGACTGGGCCTTTTGGGTTGAGACTGGTAGTCTGGCTTTGATGGGTAATCCACACAGAATACTCGTCCTCACTACAGCTGTCAGAATCCTCATGAACTTGGTCTCTTTTGGTTTGGCATGTTTGTCTGTTTACTTGTCTCTTTTGGTTGTTTTTCTTTTGGTTCTTTAGTGTCTTGTCCATCAATAAGATAAGGACAGGGTAGTAAGACATTCCTATGAAGGATTCTTTCCCTCCCTTCACCATCCAACGGTGTCACCACATAAACTGGACTGTCTTGCCCTCTTCTTTCTTTTATAACATGTGTTTTGTTTTCCCAGTAAGCACGTATTTTTCCAGGTCCTCCTCTTTCAGAAAGGTTTTGGACAAGAACGTGGTCTCCAGGTTGAAGTTCTGAACTTTTCTGTTGTAATACTTTTGTCCTCTCTTACTTGCTTTTCTCATGTTTTCTTGTGCGATGCTGTAAGCTTCCTGCATTGACCTTTGCCATTTGTCTGCATAGCCTTGATGAGACTGTGACTGCTTTTGTTCTTTTGGAAACAACAGGCCAATAGGTAGGATTGGCTCTTTTCCAAATAACAGGAAAAAAGGTGAAAAGCCAGTCGATTTGTGCACTGTAGAGTTATATGCATGCACTACTTTGTTCAAATAGTCTTTCCAGTTAGGTTTCTGTGTCTCTTCCAGTGTTCTGAACATGCTTAACAAAGTTCTGCTGGGTCAGACTGAGGGTGGTAAGGTGTTGTCCTTGAATGTTGTATCCCACTGTAACTTTGCAACTTTCTGAACAACTCATTCTCAAATTCCCTTCCCTGGTCACGATGGATTCCAGCAGGGTATCCGAATCGCAGAATAAAGTTGTCAAAGATTCTGCGTGCAGCTGTCTTTCCAGACTTGTTAGATGTTGCATAAGCCTGAGCAAACTTGGTAAAATGATTTACTATTACAAGAATATACTCTACTCCACCTTTACTTCTCTCTAGATGCAGATAATCAATCAAAATTAGTTCAAAAGGTGCAGAGGTTGTAATAGTTTGTAGTGAGGTTCTAGTTTTTCTGTTGGGTTTTTTTTGTTTCAAACAACAGCAGACTCTTGTAACAAAATGTTCAATCTCTTCTCGCATTTTTGGCCAAAAGAACCTCTCTCTGGCCAATGAGATTATTCTGTCTGCGCCTAAATGACCCATTTCTTCATGAAGTTGCTGATTATTCAGTGTCTTGAGCTCAGCAGGAACTGCAAGTTGATTTCTAGTTTTCGTCTTTCGTCGTAAAACTCCATCTTTGTCTAGGTAAAGATGAGGCCATTCTCTCAAAAGTCGTTTTACTTCAGTTGGCTCTTTCACTTTATCTCTGTATTTAACTTTCTCATTTTTCTGCTTTAATGTGATTACTCATTGTGTCACTTGTTCTTCTTGTTGAGCAGTTTGAATGTCTTTGATTGCTGTTGGCTCAACTGGAGTTGTACAGGGAACAGTTAGTTGTGACAGTACATCTACATTGCATGTAACAGCTGAAATCCAGTCAGTATCACCACTGTGATCTGCTTTGAGTCCTTGCTGCAGTGCTGTTATGTCATCAGCTTTACATTCCTCTGTACATGCTGACATCATTTTGTCCATTTCTGCAGGTTTGCGAGATAGAAAATCTCGGTTCACTTTACCAGGTCTGAACTTAGGAGTAAAACGGAAATCGGCTAATTCTGAGACCCAGCGATGTCCTACCGCATTCAGTTTAGCACTTTTCATCACATATTTCAAGGGATTGTTTTCACTGTACACTGTAAAGTGAGGGGCATGGAAAAGATAATCTCGAAATCGTTCAGTGACAGCCCACTTCAGAGGTAAAAATTCAAGCCTCCCTGAATGAAATTTGTAGTTTTTCTCAGTTGGAGTGAATGTACGTGAACCATAGCCTATTACTCTTAATGCTCCCTCCTGCCTTTGGTACAGAACAGCCCCAAGACCTTCCTCTGACGCGTCCACCTGTAAAACAAACCGTTTTTCCAGGTCTGGGTAGGCCATTACTGCTGGATCCGATAAAGCATCTACAAGCCTTTCAAGTGCCTCCTGCTGTAATGTTGTCCGTTCCACAGACTGAGATGGTGGAAACTGTGAAGAACCTTTCTTTGAGGATTTGTTCTGTGTCTTTGGATGCAACAAGAGATCGTAAAGCGGTTTTGCTATCCTAGAGAAGTCGGCTATGAATGATCTGTAGTAGCCTAGAAAGCCTACAAGGGATCTAACTTCCCTGACTGTTTTAGGATTTGATTTTTTCAAAGCTTGCACAGCTTCTACTTCTTTTGGATTCATCCTGTATCCATCTTTTGAAACGACACGGCTGACGTAACACACTTCCCTTTTTAAAAAAAAATCACATTTCTTTGCTCCGAGTTTGATTCCACATTCTTTTTGTCTTTGTAAAACTTTTCTCACATTTTCCACATGTTGGTCAAAATCTTTGCTAAAAACTAAAACATCATCGAGGTATGGCACACATATCTCATCCCTCAGATCTCCAAGACAACCTTCCATATACCTCTGAAAAGCAGCTGGGGCATTTGTTAGTCCGAAGGGAATCCTCAGCCATTCATAAAGACCCCATGGCGAGATGAAGGCAGTGCATGCTGGGCTCTCTGGGCTAACAAAGCCTTGGTGGTAGGATTTTCCTTGGTCTAGCACAGTAAACCAGGAATTTCTGACAAGATTTTCCAAAATTTCCTGAATTCTTGGAATGGGATGTCAGTCGGGGTGAGTCTGTTCGTTTAATTGTCTATAGGCCACACAAAGTCGGATGGTAGAATATTTTTTTCTCACAATATCTATTGGTGATGAGTAAGAAGAAGTTGACTCCTGTATCCACCCCCTGCTAAGTAGATCTTGAATGTGCTTTTTCACTTCCTGATACAAATGATGAGGGATTGAATTGTATGTTTTTGTCACTGGAATGCTGTCTTTGAGATGTATTTTCATCTGCAGATCAGGAATACATCCTGTGTCCCACTCATTTTGTGCAAAAACGTCACTTTCCTCTCTTAACATTTTTCTCACTTTGTCTTGCTGTTCTGCTGTTGAGTGTGAAACATCAACTGGTGGATCCCATGTTTGTTTGTTTGTCAGTTTTTCCTTCATTTTCTGGTGTCACTTTCATGTCTTTGGTGTGTACATGTCCACTTTCACTCTGTGACCTCTTTGTGATTTATTTTACATCTTGTATGTTATCCACTGTGAATAATGAACCAATTATTGTCCTGTTTTGTAGTCTGACATTGTTGTCTGTGTTGTTTTCGACCACAACTGAAATTGTGGCTCCCTCATCAGTTGGTATGTTTATTAGCTGCTGTTGTATTTATGATCCTTCTGGCCATGGTGTGCTTTCATTTGGTTCTAAAACTGCATATTGTCCCTTTAGCACATTTTTCTTGAATTTTCCACAAATTACTTTGAACATTTGATGTTTTGGGATAATAACATCTTGTCTCCCTAGCCTTACTGTTTGATTCTGCGACATAGATTTGTCTTTACTTAACACAGAGAACACTGCTTTTGCTTTTTTGTGTCCTACATCTAATGCTGACCCAAGACTTTGCAAAAACTTGTTGGGAAGATTCCTATCTGTTGATATGTTAGACTTTGCAAGTTCTTCTATGACATTGAAACCCACTATTGGCTTGGTAATTGGCTGAGAGCTTACAAGAAATGGTACAAACAGTTCACTGTCTCTGTTCTCTGTAAGACTGAACTCAACTCCTACCCAACCCTCATAAGGTATTTCAGTCCCATTTGCTGCAGAGAGATCTAACATACCTTCCTCCAGAAGCTCTTTCACTGATCGAACCTCGGCGTCTGGTAGATGTTCTCTTTTCCAGTTTAGATCCACGATTGACACTTGTGATCCCGAGTCCCAAAGAGCTGTGACTGGAACACCTCCAATGTTGCACTGGACAAGGTTTTTGCGTCCTATTAGTTTTGCTGTCTTTTCCTGTTTTTTTGACAAAGGCACATCCTTTTGTGGAACAACACTGTCAATAACATTTGCAATATGTACTTCAATTTTATTGACATTAACTTTTGAGTCTTTCTTTTTCCGACAACCAACAGCCCAGTGTTCACTGCTTCCACATTTAAAACAGTGTGTACACTTTCCTTCTGGGTTTGACTGTTCACATTGAGGACATTTTCTGGGGTTCTTTCTGGTAGCACTTGGATAGTGTGGCTTACTTCTGATGTTTTTGTCTTCAGTTTTCACTTTTGCCTGAGTCAAATTAGCAACTTGTGTTGAAAGATTTTGGATAGCCTCACAAATAACTTTGTTATTAGCTTCTAGCTTTTCCACAATGGGGTTTTGCTTTTCTGTCTGGTTTTTGCTTTTCTTTCAGCTTCCAACATTTTCATTTTTGCAGTTATCCTCTTCCTGAACTGAAGCCACTTTGATGCTCTTTTGTCTGGTCGACAGTTTATTCCTTCTTTCGAGTTCAACACTGTAGGCAGCGCTCATTTTCTCAAGAAGCACTTCATCACTAACAGTTGGGTCCTGCAAGTGAGGTTTAATATCCACTATTACAGAATCATCTTGTAGTCCAATCAGAATAATTTGCAAAAACTGTATCTGCACAAGCTCAGGATTGTATTTTAGTCCAGCTTTGGCTCTATCAGAAACAGGCAACACTTTTTGTCTAAGGTCCATTGTACGTATAAGAAACTGAACAGGAGTTTCTCTGGGATCTTGTACTGCACGTGTCAAAGAATGATAGAGTTCTGTTGCATCTTCTGCACTGGCAGTTTGTTGAACATTGAGCTTTAAACCTGTCAGAAACCATGGAGACATGTCATAAAACACAGAAGAGCTGCTCAGATGTTCAAACTTCAAATGAATGAACATGAAATGTAGAAATGAACCTCTGACAGAAACGTTTGGTAGCAGAACCTCAGTTTGCTGTGAGTAGAGTTAAAGTTTTACAGCTGTTATAAAACGATACAATATCAGCAACAAAAAAACTAAAAAAAATAAGGATATGATGCAAACTTTCAACTCTCTGTGTTCTGCTACCATTTCAGTTCAGTGAGGAAAAAGGCAACAGATTTTTCTGAGCAACAAAGACCTCCACACTGTGAAGAAATCACATGATAGAGATCTGAGTTTTGGTGACTCAGTCAGTTGTTTTGATCAGAAATCTGTTGTGAAGACCTTTACGTGTTTTACGTTCAGAGCCTTCCTCTTCCTGTAATCTGATATCCCTCCGTCTTCTTTCTGGTTTCAAACACGCCTTAAAGCTGAAGGTAGAAGCTGATTGGCTGCAGCCTCTCTGCACTGACACCTGATTGGTAGATCAAAGCTCAACCTTGTTTCTCTGATGAGGAAACGAAACTAACACACTCACTCTGACTGAGAGGAGAAATGGAGCAGCAGGCAGTTCAGCTGGACCCAGAAACTTTCTCCTGTTCCATCTGTCTGGATCTACTGAAGGATCCGGTGACTACTTCCTGTGGACACAGCTACTGTATGAACTGTATTACAAACTTCTGGGATGGAGGTGAGAAGGAGAAAAGCTACCACTGTCCTCAGTGCAGGAAAACCTTCACACAGAGGCCTGACCTGCAGAAAAACACCATACTAGCAGCTTTAGTGGAGCAGCTGAAGAAGACTGGACTCCAAGCTGCTCCTGCTGATCACCGCTATGCTGGACCTGAAGATGTGGCCTGTGATTTCTGCACTGGAAGAAAACTGAAAGCCATCAAGTCCTGTTTGGTCTGTCTGGCCTCTTATTGTGAGAAACACCTTCAGCCTCATTATGATTCAGTTACATTTAAGAAACACAAGCTGGTGGAGCCGTCCAAGAACCTCCAGGAGAACATCTGCTCTCGTCATGATGAGGTGATGAAGATGTTCTGCCGCACTGATCAGAAGTGTATCTGTTATCTCTGCTCTGTGGATGAACATAAAGGTCATGACACAGTCTCAGCTGCAGCAGAAAGGACTGAGAGGCAGAGAGAGCTGGAGGAGAGACGAGGAAAAATCCAGCAGATGATCCAGGACCAGGAGAAAGATGTGAAGCTGCTTCAACAGGAGGTGGAGGCCATCAATCACTCTGCTGATAAAACAGTGGAGGACAGTGAGAAGATCTTCACTGAGCTGATCCGTCTCCTCCAGAAAAGAAGCTCTGAGGTGAAGCAGCAGATCAGATCCCAGCAGGAAACTGAAGTGAGTCGAGTCAAAGATGTTCAGGAGAAGCTGGAGCAGGAGATCACTGAGCTGAAGAGGAAAGACGCTGAGCTGGAGCAGCTCTCACACACAGAGGATCACAACCAGTTTCTCCTCAACTACCCCTCACTGCCAGCACTCAGTGAGTCTACACACTCATCCAGCATCAACATCCGTCCTCTGAGACACTTTGAGGACGTGACAGCAGCTGTGTCAGAGCTCAGAGAGAAACTACAGGACGTCCTGAGAGACTCATGGACAAACATCTCACTGATGGTCACTGAGGTGGATGTTGGACTGTCAGAACCAGAACCAGAACCAAAGAGCAGAGCTGGATTCTTAAGATATTCATGTGAAATCACTCTGGATCCAAACACAGCAAACACAAATCTGGTTCTATCAGAGGGGAACAGGAAGGTGACATTGACGGATAAAAATCAGTCTTATTCTAGTCATCCAGACAGATTCACTTATTGGGTTCAGGTTCTGAGTAGAGAGAGTCTGACTGGACGTTGTTACTGGGAGGTGGAATGGAGCGGGTCATTGGTTTATGTAGCAGGCGCTTACAAGAATATCAGTAGAGCAGGAAATGGGAATGAATGTGCATTTGGAAATAATGACAATTCTTGGTCATTAGATTGTTACAATTCTGAATTTGGTCACAACAACATCTGGACCTCCGTCTCAGGTCCAGTTTCCTCCAGAGTCGGAGTGTACCTGGATCACAGAGCAGGTATTCTGTCCTTCTACAACGTTTCTGAAACCATGACTCTGATCCACAGAGTCCAGACCAGATTCACTCAGCCGCTACTGGCTGGAGTTTTTGTTGGAGGTTCTGCAGAGTTCTGTAAACCCAAATAGATTTTCTCTGATTGTTGATCAGGTTTCATGGTTCTGATGTTTCTGCTCTGATGTTCTGTTCTTTGTTTTTCTAGATAAATTGTTTTTATTTTTTTTTTCCAGGAGTCTTAAAGGAAATCACTGCTGATGTTTTCTTTCATCCTTTTATGACAGAAAAATTTCTCTACATTTAAATCTAAACTTTTCTCTACTCTAATATTTTTTCCTTTCATATTTGTATTCACATATTTCTATGTTCTTGTTTAAATTAGTTCAGACTGTAATAAATTAATCTTGCTAGTATTTGTTTATTGTGATCCAAAGAAGAAACTGAAACTACCATAAAATCAGAACAGATTATATTTACTTTTAAATTCTTTATATTTAGATCAGAATAATAAATGTCTGCTGTTCTGTATCTCTGACTTTCTTCAATAAAATTAATTATTACAAAGAAATTCACAAAGTTTCCCTTCATTATAATAATAAGTTGTGAGTTTTCTCATCTGAATTGCCAAAACATTTCCTTCAAAGCGTCTCATGTTCTTCTGGTTTCGATCAGATGTTTGGTTTCTCCTTCATTCATCAAGAACACTCTGCTTCCTCCACTGCAGAGAGATTACAGAAAGAAAGCTGAGCTGGAGATCCTGGTAGCAGGAATGAAGACGAGGTTGAAGCTCCTCCACTGGCAGTTTGTTGAACATTGAGCTTTAAACCTGTCAGAAACCATGGAGACATGTCATAAAACACAGAAGAGCTGCTCAGATGTTCAACCTTCAAATAAATGAACATGAAATGTAGAAATGAACCTCTGACAGAAACGTTTCCATTCCATTCAGGTTTTATTTACAAAGCATTTTAAAACCAATAAATTGACCAAATTGCTGTAAATACCAAGATATAATCACAGTAACTGTAAAAACTCACACTTCAACCTGAGTTAAAAGTCTATGAGAAAAAGTAGCTTTAAGAGGAAACTTGAAAACATGAAGAGACTCAGATTGTCTGAAACTGTGAAACCTTTCCACAGTTTTGGGTCAGAACCAGAGAAAGTGCGGCCATTTAAAACCCTTAACTGTTCTGACTCTGTATTGTGACGGTTCGTAATCCCAGATTAAAACACTTCAAGGATTGTTGCACCTTGAAAAGAACTGAAAAACTCAGAGAGATTTTGGCTTTTGTGCAACTTTATTAAACTAAATCCACAGTTGGAGCTCACAGCCTGTGTAGTTTTCTCTTTTCCATACAAAATCAAAGGTCATGAACTTTCAACTCCCATCATGCATTGTGTTGATTTTAAAGAGGCATTATTACGAAAGAAATCTATGAAATAATGAAGTAATTTTAGCACCTATTTATCCATAAACCCAATAAATAGTTTAATCTAAATACTAAATGAAATAAATTCTTGCCCAATCAGATTATTAAACCTGTTAATAGAACATTTTCACATTCATAACATATTTTCAGGGCTCTACACCTGCTGTTTTCCTCTAAACATGATGATTTCAGATGAAGGTCTATAATTTTCTCTGAGTTTTCAGAGAGAAAATGGAGCTTAGAGAAAAGCATCAAAGGAGGAAAAGCTTTCCCTGCTCTCCCATCCTCTGATTCTTCTGCCTGTTAAAGTTTCTTCATTTTCCCAGTTTTTATAGTTGCTTTTACATCATCAACTCTCATCGCTGAATTACTTCAGATTTAAGGTTTGAGGACTGTGAAATTTTTATTTTTTATTTTTATTGTTTACTTTAACTCCATTTTTTCTACTTCCTGTCTGATCCAGAGCAACATTTCACTGGTTGGCACTGAGGACTTTAGCAATACATGTAAAGACTTCAGTTGATGGAACTGAGGGTTTCTGGACTGAATCTCAGAAACAACACAGGTTCTGATAATGAATCCACTCAACAACAAACAACTTCCCAGCAGCTCAGCAAGCAGCTCGTCGCCTGGAACGACCTCAGAGCAACGCTGAGAAATAAATCTCAGACAAGACTTTCATTTATCTGTTACAAGGTTAAAAATGACTTCATGTGGTACAAAAGATATTCTGAGTTGGAAATAAGAACATGCATGTAAAATATTACTGTGGTAATACGAGAACTCAAGAACAAAACTATTTCTGTGAGGATGAATGAAGGAAAAACTGATTTTATTATCTGAATACAATAATCTCATTATTGTTTGTAGGTTTTTTACTTTTGCTGGATTGGATTTCTGGATTCTCTCCGGATGGAGATGACGACCCAGTGCCCAGAGAAGAACTAACAATTCATGAAAACCTTCCATCCTCTCTCCAGCGTGAACATTGTGGTGGTAATAAATCAGATGAGACGACTGACGGGACGGACCGCTGACCGAGATGATTCAGCTTGGCCAGCTTTGAGCCCAGTGACACCGTAATCAACACAAGCTGCACCGAAGAAACATGGACAAGCAGCTGGAACCGACATGATCAGCCAGTTAGAGCCGTCACACATCCCATCATGTCTCCAACTGGAAACCCACTAAACTCTACTGGGAAACCAGTTTGCTGCTCTTCAGCAGGAGGGGAAGGCAAACACCTCGACCCCAAACATCAACAAGAGGTTTGAGGTAAGATCAGCACAACGGCCTCCCAAAGTCACCTGGAAACCAAAATTCATGCAATTCTTATTATTGTAGGTGGATTTAATCACCATTTTTCCAGTGCAAAGAGAACGAAGGTTCTCTGCTTTCTGAATGACACAATGACTGATTTAACAGAGAAAATGCTTCCAATAATCAATAATCATCCAAATATCCAAAATCTAAATTACATATTGGAGGTAAAGATCTGGCCAAACAAAATCAAAAATGACTTCCAGAATCTTCTAAACACAACAGACAATCTGAAAACAAAGATGTTTATCAGTGGACCAAAACCGAAAGCTGGACATGGAGATGAGAGTTACAGCAGACTGCTCATAGTCAAGAAATGTATCATTACAGCCTGCTGTGCCAGCTCAGTGACCCTCATTGACAACCACAACATCTTTGGGAGCTCTATCCATTCAGACGGGACGGAGTCGCTCTGCATCAAGATGGAAATTACATTTCACTGCTAATCTCTTCAATGTTTTTAACGCCAGGCCTCAAACTCATGTAGCAAACAACAAGATCACTGTCCCAGCAAAGATTGTAGAAGGACCAGAACAAAGCCAGCAGGCGCACACTGTCCCCAACAAACTGATACGGACTTCAAGGCTTCGGCTGGAAACAAAGTGGGAGTGGAACCTTCAACTCCCCACTCCTTCAACATCTACTGGGAGGCAAGGTTCTCCATCAAGGTCCGGACAGCTCAGCAGAACTTATGTCACCTGATCTGATGATTCTTCACTTGGGCAGAAAACGGGTCGTCAGGTTTCACTTGGTACTTTTATCCCCAGAATCCAGAAGCTTGTTTCATAGATGAAATGATCAGATAAGTTCTGCTGGCTGCTTCTCTTCTTTGAGCCCACAAAGCAAACTTCACCTCATCAGAACCACCTGGTTCTGAGAGACCGGAGCGACCTCCACTCTGAGTACCTGAGATCTGAGACCCGGGTCCAGATTTTACTTCTACACCTGTCTTCCTTGCAATGCATCTGGTCCCCAGCAGTTCTATATGGAACGGTACCGATCCGGATCGCTAAGAGAAAATTAACAAAAACCACAGAAACTAAATGCAAAGTTTCTAAAATCAAACCTTGAATTCACAGCAAATTTGCCACCAAGTCACATAAACAGGCTTTGCTAAATATAAAGTCACTATCAGCAAAAGGACAGTTTGTTAACGACTTCATCACTGAGCATAATATCGACATTATGTTCCAAACATAAACATGGTTGGATGACATTAACGGATCACATGGGGTCGAACATCAATGGCGTAAAACACGCCTTCATGTTTCCTGTGACATCAACACAGAAAGACTATGAAGCTGTCGCTCAACACTAAAACATGAAAAGGACACTTTCTCAGCAGAAATCACAAACAAAAACTTTAGCAACAATTGTGTTTTATTTCTGACTTTTGACAGGCTCACAAACTCTTCTGTGACTTTTCCACCTGAACTCTAATCAAACACGACCTGCAGCGGATTTATCAACTTCTCTGCAGAGAAAATTCAAAAACTTAGAGGATTAATCTGCACATCCACACTAGCAACAATGCTAAACCCAAACATAACACATGAAAAAATGACTCAATTTCAACAACCAAACTATAAAAACTTTTAAGAAATGATTAATAAATCAAGCTTTTATTCAGACTGTATTGATATTATGTCTACAACTTTTCTGAATAAAGCTCTGCCTGTCATTAGATCTGATCTGATTGAAATAGAAAACTCTTTGCTCTCATCAGCAGCTATCAAACCACTGATAAAAACAACAATCTGGAGAAATTACTGCTGCAGAATTACAGGTTGATCTCCAACCTCACATTCATCGTAAAATTACTGAAAAAACGGTTCAAACAGTTAAATAGCTGGTTCTGTTCTGCATCCACAGAACCAGAACCAAACATGGAGAAGAAACATTTGGCTTCTGTGCACCACAGATCTTGAATAAACTTCCAGAAAACTACAAAACAGCAGAAACACTGAGTGCCTTTAAATGTCTATGAAGACCCCACCAGTGTAGAGTTGACTTTGAATCACAATAAATGAAACATTGATCAACATATTTGGTGTTTATTGATGATTTTGATGAAAGCTCTTGATAAAATGTGATGTTTGTTTCTAGTGACTGTGTTTTTTTTATGACCTTTTATCTTTGTGTTTTTATGATGTGAAGAACTTTGTGTTTCTGGAATTTGCTATAAAAATAAACTTCAGTGGCTGATTAGAGACCAACCTACAATTATCAGGCATGGAGTCCAGATCAGGCTTCTTGATCAGTGGTGACATGATGGCATGTTCAAAGCTTACAGAGACAATCTCATTCTCCAAGCTGGAGTTTTGAATCTGGTCACACATGATGCCAAAGAACTGAAGTCCTCTTAAAAAACACCAGGTGGGACTGGATGGATGGGAAGGCTTCATTTGATGGACTGCTTTGGTTGCAGAACCTGTGTTCATGTTAAAGTTTTACAGCTTCATAAAATAAGATTATAAAGCAAACTTTGAACTCTCTATGTCCTGCTGACGTTACAGTGCAGAGAGGAAACAGGCAACAAATTTACCTCAGCAACTAAACACGTCCAATTTCTTTAGCAGCAATGATACTATTTTATTTTCTGATACTGTGAAGAAATCACATGTTAGAGATCTGAGTTTTGGTGACTCAGTCAGTTGTTTTGATCAGAAATCTGTTGTGAAGACCTTTACGTGTTTTACGTTCAGAGCCTTCCTCTTCCTGTAATCTGATATCCCTCCCTCTTCTTCCTGGTTTCAAACACACCTTAAAGCTGACGGCAGAAGCTGATTGGCTGCAGCCTCTCTACACTGACACCTGATTGGTAGATCAGAGCTCAGCCTCGTTTCTCTGATGAGGAAACGAAACTAACACACTCACTCTGACTGAGAGGAGAAATGGAGCAGCAGGCAGTTCAGCTGGACCCAGAAACTTTCTCTTGTTCCATCTGTCTGGATCTACTGAAGGATCCGGTGACTACTACCTGTGGACACAGCTACTGTATGAACTGTATTACAAACTTCTGGGATGGAGGTGAGAAGGAGAAAAGCTACCACTGTCCTCAGTGCAGGAAAACCTTCACACAGAGGCCTGACCTGCAGAAAAACACCATACTAGCAGCTTTAGTGGAGCAGCTGAAGAAAACTGGACTCCAAGCTGCTCCTGCTGATCACCGCTATGCTGGACCTGAAGATGTGGCCTGTGATTTCTGCACTGGAAGAAAACTGAAAGCCATCAAGTCCTGTTTGGTCTGTCTGGCCTCTTATTGTGAGAAACACCTTCAGCCTCATTATGATTCAGTTACATTTAAGAAACACAAGCTGGTGGAGCCGTCCAAGAACCTCCAGGAGAACATCTGCTCTCGTCATGATGAGGTGATGAAGATGTTCTGCCGCACTGATCAGAAGTGTATCTGTTATCTCTGCACTGTGGATGAACATAAAGGTCATGACACAATCTCAGCTGCAGCAGAATGGACTGAGAGGCAGAGAGAGCTGAAGGAGAGACGAGGAAAAATCCAGCAGATGATCCAGGACCAGGAGAAAGATGTGAAGCTTCTTCAACAGGAGGTGGAGGCCATCAATCACTCTGCTGATAAAACAGTGGAGGACAGTGAGAAGATCTTCACTGAGCTGATCCGTCTCCTCCAGAAAAGAAGCTCTGAGGTGAAGCAGCAGATCAGATCCCAGCAGGAAACTGAAGTGAGTCGAGTCAAAGATGTTCAGGAGAAGCTGGAGCAGGAGATCACTGAGCTGAAGAGGAAAGACGCTGAGCTGGAGCAGCTCTCACACACAGAGGATCACAACCAGTTTCTCCTCAACTACCCCTCACTGCCAGCACTCAGTGAGTCGACACACTCATCCAGCATCAACATCCGTCCTCTGAGACACTTTGAGGACGTGACAGCAGCTGTGTCACAGCTCAGAGAGAAACTACAGGACGTCCTGAGAGACTCATGGACAAACATCTCACTGATGGTCACTAAGGTGGATGTTCTACTGTCAGAACCAGAACCAAAGAGCAGAGCTGGATTCTTAAGATATTCATGTGAAATCACTCTGGATCCAAACACAGCAAACACATATCTGGTTCTATCAGAGGGGAACAGGAAGGTGACATGGACGGATAACAATCAGTCTTATTCTAGTCATCCAGACAGATTCACTGATAATTATCAGGTTCTGAGTAGAGAGAGTCTGACTGGACGTTGTTACTGGGAGGTGGAACGGAGCGGGTCATTTGCTGTAATAGCAGTCGCTTACAAGAATATCAGCAGAAAAGGTCAGAATGAATGTATATTTGGAAATAATGACAAATCTTGGTCATTAAATTGTTACAATTCTAAATTTGGTCACAACAACATCTGGACCTCCGTCTCAGGTCCAGTTTCCTCCAGAGTCGGAGTGTACCTGGATCACAGAGCAGGTATTCTGTCCTTCTACAGCGTCTCTGAAACCATGACTCTCCTCCACAGAGTCCAGACCAGATTCACTCAGCCGCTACTGGCTGGAGTTTATAACTTTGGAGGTTCTGCAGAGTTCTGTAAACCCAACTAGATTTTCTCTGATTGTTGATCAGGTTTCATGGTTCTGATGTTTCCGCTCTGATGTTCTGTTCTTTGTTTTTCTACACAAAATGTTTTTTTTAGGTTCCAGGAGTCTTAAAGGAAATCACTGCTGATGTTTTCTTTCATTCTTTTATGACAGAAATATTTCTCCACATTTAGATCTAAACTTTTCTCTACTCTAATATTTTTTCCTTTCATATTTTTATTCACATATTTGTATGTTCTTGTTTAAATTAGTTCAGACTGTAGTGAAAACTAATCTTGCTGATATTTGTTTATTGTGATCCAAAGAAGAAACTGAAACTACCATAAAATCAGAACAGATTATATTTACTTTTAAATTCTTTATATTTAGATCAGAATAATAAATGTCTGCTGTTCTGTATCTCTGATTTTCTTCAGTAAAATTAAGTATTTCAAAGAAATTTGCAAAGTTTCCCTTCATTATAATAATAAGTTGTGAGTTTTCTCATCTGATTTGCCAAAACATTTCCTTCAAAGCGTCTCATGTTCTTCTGGTTTCGATCAGATGTTTGGTTTCTCCTTCATTCATCAAGAACACTCTGCTTCCTCCACTGCAGAGAGATTACAGAAAGAAAGCTGAGCTGGAGATCCTGGTAGCAGGAATGAAGACGAGGTTGAAGCTCCTCCACTGGCAGTTTGTTGAACATTGAGCTTTAAACCTGTCAGAAACCATGGAGACATGTCATAAAACACAGAAGAGCTGCTCAGATGTTCAACCTTCAAATAAATGAACATTAAATGTAGAAATCAACCTCTGACAGAAACGTTTTGTAGCAGAACGTCTGTTTGCTGTGAGTAGAGTTAAAGTTTCACAACTTTTATAAAACAATACTTTATCAGCAACAATAACAATAAACAGATAAGGATATGATGCAAACTTTCAACTCTCTGTGTCCTGCTGCCATTTCAGTTCAGTGAGGAAAAAGGCAACAGATTTTTTTCAGTGTTGCATCTTTAAAAAGATCTTACAAAAACCTCAAAGGTTTTCGGTTTTTTGGCAACTTTATTAAACAAAATCCACGGTTCGAGCAAACAGCGTGTGTAGTTTTCCTCTCTTTTCGTATATATTCACAGGTCATGAACTTTCAACTCCCATCATGCATTGTGTCATTAAAGGGGTATTATCATGACAAAAATCTATAAAATAAAACAAAATAAAGTAGTATGAGCACATATTTAGTCATAAACCAAATGAACTGTTCTAACTAAACACTAAATCAAATAATTTCTTGCCCAATATTGTACCTATTTATTTAACATCACGTTCTTAACATATTTTCAGGGCTCTACACCCTCCACTACTAAAATAATAAAATGTTTTCAGAACATTTTACACTTTAAAACTTAAAGAATGTATCCTTACTACTAGCTTCTAACATTGAACTCATCCAGGTACCATTTAGTTACAAGTTGCTCTTCAAAAACAATAACAAATATTTCACATCAAATGACTACAAATGCATGTATACAGGAAAAGTACATTTACTTATATTCCTGTTTCA
Organism: Gambusia affinis; assembly: GCF_019740435.1. Classification (NCBI taxonomy): domain Eukaryota; kingdom Metazoa; phylum Chordata; class Actinopteri; order Cyprinodontiformes; family Poeciliidae; genus Gambusia; species Gambusia affinis. Next base: position 38,915,850 of record NC_057868.1, on the reverse strand, counting down.
GTGCATTGACTTAAATTGTCGGTACATTGGTAAGCCTCCCAAGTCCATTAAGTCACATATGGCTAAATCTACCATTCCACCTTATTAAATGGATCCACATTAAACATACTTTGAATGTAGGACGACTTCTTACAGACTACTTTTGTGTTACCTTACAAAACACTCACTTCCTTCTGTAAACGCATCGATAACTTTTAAGTGTAGTTGTAGTCACTAGAAATACATTTCTGCAAAATGACTCTTACTTGTAACTGAATATTTTGTACCAAATGAATAATAAAACATTTTCAATTAAGTTTAGCTGTAACTGGAACTATATATGGTTGAAAATAAAATTCCTGTTTCTTCAAAGATATGAAACTAGGTTTCCCTAACTCATCATATGTAAAGATGGATTTTGGTTGACGTGATCTTGAGGAACGTCGCTCCTGCTCCACCTCCTGATCGTCCTCTGAAGAAGCATTGATGTCTTCCTCAGGCATTTCAAGATCACATGGTTGATTTTCAGGATCCATGTCCGGATTTTGACTTGGGTCTTGGTTCTGCATCTCTCCTTCCTCACGTCTCTCGTCCATTTGATTCCTGTCGTCAGCAGAATAATTCTCATCCTGAAACTGGCTTTGTCTTCGTCCAAGTCTCCTAGTTTGGGTTTCTTCTGCAGGTTGGCTGGATCTGGACTGAAAGACTGGGCCTTTTGGGTTGAGACTGGTAGTCTGGCTTTGATGGGTAATCCACACAGAATACTCGTCCTCACTACAGCTGTCAGAATCCTCATGAACTTGGTCTCTTTTGGTTTGGCATGTTTGTCTGTTTACTTGTCTCTTTTGGTTGTTTTTCTTTTGGTTCTTTAGTGTCTTGTCCATCAATAAGATAAGGACAGGGTAGTAAGACATTCCTATGAAGGATTACTTCCCTCCCTTCACCATCCAACGGTGTCACCACATAAACTGGACTGTCTTGCCCTCTTCTTTCTTTTATAACATGTGTTTTGTTTTCCCAGTAAGCACGTATTTTTCCAGGTCCTCCTCTTTCAGAAAGGTTTTGGACAAGAACGTGGTCTCCAGGTTGAAGTTCTGAACTTTTCTGTTGTAATACTTTTGTCCTCTCTTACTTGCTTTTCTCATGTTTTCTTGTGCGATGCTGTAAGCCTCCTGCATTGACCTTTGCCATTTGTCTGCATAGCCTTGATGAGACTGTGACTGCTTTTGTTCTTTTGGAAACAACAGGTCAATAGGTAGGATTGGCTCTTTTCCAAATAACAGGAAAAAAGGTGAAAAGCCAGTCGATTTGTGCACTGTAGAGTTATATGCATGTACTACTTTGTTCAAATAGTCTTTCCAGTTAGGTTTCTGTGTCTCTTCCAGTGTTCTGAACATGCTTAACAAAGTTCTGCTGGGTCAGACTGAGGGTGGTAAGGTGTTGTCCTTGAATGTTGTATCCCACTGTAACTTTGCAACTTTCTGAACAGCTCATTCTCAAATTCCCTTCCCTGGTCACGATGGATTCCAGCAGGGTATCCGAATCGCAGAATAAATTCGACAAAGATTCTGCGTGCAGCTGTCTTTCCAGACTTGTTAGATGTTGCATAAGCCTGCGCAAACTTGGTAAAATGATCTACTATTACAAGAATATACTCTACTCCACCTTTACTTCTCTCTAGATGCAGATAATCGATCAAAATTAGTTCAAAAGGTGCAGAGGTTGTAATAGTTTGTAGTGAGGTTCTAGTTTTTCTGTTGGGTTTCTTTTGTTTCAAACAACAGCAGACTCTTGTAACAAAATGTTCAATCTCTTCTCGCATTTTTGGCCAAAAGAACCTCTCTCTGGCCAATGAGATTATTCTGTCTGCACCTAAATGACCCATTTCTTCATGAAGTTGCTTATTATTCAGTGTCTTGAGCTCAGCAGGAACTACAAGTTGATTTCTAGTTTTCGTCTTTCGTCGTAAAACTCCATCTTTGTCTAGGTAAAGATGAGGCCATTCTCTCAAAAGTCGTTTTACTTCAGTTGGCTCTTTCACTTTATCTCTGTATTTAACTTTCTCATTTTTCTGCTTTAATGTGATTACTCATTGTGTCACTTGTTCTTCTTGTTGAGCAGTTTGAATGTCTTTGATTGCTGTTGGCTCAACTGGAGTTGTACAGGGAACAGTTAGTTGTGACAGTACATCTACATTGCATGTAACAGCTGAAATCCAGTCAGTATCACCACTGTGATCTGCTTTGAGTCCTTGCTGCAGTGCTGTTATGTCATCAGCTTTACATTCCTCTGTACATGCTGACATCATTTTGTCCATTTCTGAAGGTTTGCGAGATAGAAAATCTCGGTTCACTTTACCAGGTCTGAACTTAGGAGTAAAACGGAAATCGGCTAATTCTGAGACCCAGCGATGTCCTACCGCATTCAGTTTAGCACTTTTCATCACATATTTCAAGGGATTGTTTTCACTGTACACTGTAAAGTGAGGGGCATGGAAAAGATAATCTCGAAATCGTTCAGTGACAGCCCACTTCAGAGCTAAAAATTCAAGCCTCCCTGAATGAAATTTGTAGTTTTTCTCAGTTGGAGTGAATGTACGTGAACCATAGCCTATTACTCTTAATGCTCCCTCCTGCCTTTGGTACAGAACAGCCCCAAGACCTTCCTCTGACGCGTCCACCTGTAAAACAAAACGTTTTTCCAGGTCTGGGTAGGCCATTACTGCTGGATCAGATAAAGCATCTACAAGCCTTTCAAGTGCCTCCTGCTGTAATGTTGTCCGTTCCACAGACTGAGATGGTGGAAACTGTGAAGAACCTTTCTTTGAGGATTTGTTCTGTGTCTTTGGATGCGACAAGAGATCGTAAAGCGGTTTTGCTATCCTAGAGAAGTCAGCTATGAATGATCTGTAGTAGCCTAGAAAGCCTACAAGGGATCTAACTTCCCTGACTGTTTTAGGATTTGATTTTTTCAAAGCTTGCACAGCTTCTACTTCTTTTGGATTCATCCTGTATCCATCTTTTGAAATGACACGGCTGACGTAACACACTTCCCTTTTAAAAAAAATCACATTTCTTTGCTCCAAGTTTGATTCCACTTTCTTTTTGTCTTTGTAAAACTTTTCTCACATTTTCCACATGTTGGTCAAAAGCTTTGCTAAAAACTAAAACATCATCGAGGTATGGCACACATATCTCATCCCTCAGATCTCCAAGACAACCTTCCATATACCTCTGAAAAGCAGCTGGGGCATTTGTTAGTCCGAAGGGAATCCTCAGCCATTCATAAAGACCCCATGGCGAGATGAAGGCAGTGCATGCTGGGCTCTCTGGGCTAACAAAGCCTTGGTGGTAGGATTTTCCTTGGTCTAGCACAGTAAACCAGGAATTCCTGAGGGGATTTTCCAAAATTTCCTAAATTCTTGGAATGGGATGTCAGTCGGGGTGAGTCTGTTTGTTTAATTGTCTACAGGCCACACAAAGTCGGATGGTAGAATATTTTTTTCTCACAATATCTATTGGTGATGAGAAGGAAGAAGTTGACTCCTGTATCCACCCCCTGCTAAGTAGATCTTGAATGTGCTTTTTCACTTCCTGATACAAATGATGAGGGATTGAATTGTATGTTTTTGTCACTGGAATGCTGTCTTTGAGATGTATTTTCATCTGCAGATCAGGAATACATCCTGTGTCCCACTCATTTTGTGCAAAAACGTCACTTTCCTCTTTTAACATTTTTCTCACTTTGTCTTGCTGTTCTGCTGTTGAGTGTGAAACATCAACTGGTGGATCCCATGTTTGTTTGTTTGTCAGTTTTTCCTTCATTTTCTGGTGTCACTTTCATGTCTTTGGTGTGTACATGTCCACTTTCACTCTGTGACCTCTTTGTGATTTATTTTACATCTTGTATGTTATCCACTGTGAATAATGAACCAATTATTGTCCTGTTTTGTAGTCTGACATTGTTGTCTGTGTTGTTTTCGACCACAACTGAAATTGTGGCTCCCTCATCAGTTGGTATGTTTATTAGCTGCTGTTGTATTTATGATCCTTCTGGCCATGGTGTGCTTTCATTTGGTTCTAAAACGGCATATTGTCCCTTTAGCACATTTTTCTTGAATTTTCCACAAATTACTTTGAACATTTGATGTTTTGGGATAATAACATCTTGTCTCCCTAGCCTTACTGTTTGATTCTGCGACATAGATTTGTCTTTACTTAACACAGAGAACACTGCTTTTGCTTTTTTGTGTCCTACATCTAATGCTGACCCAAGACTTTGCAAAAACTTGTTGGGAAGATTCCTATCTGTTGATATGTTAGACTTTGCAAGTTCTTCTATGACATTGAAACCCACTATTGGCTTGGTAATTGGCTGAGAGCTTACAAGAAATGGTACAAACAGTTCACTGTCTCTGTTCTCTGTAAGACTGAACTCAACTCCTACCCAACCCTCATAAGGTATTTCAGTCCCATTTGCTGCAGAGAGATCTAACATACCTTCCTCCAGAAGCTCTTTCACTGATCGAACCTCGGCGTCTGGTAGATGTTCTCTTTTCCAGTTTAGATCCACGATTGACACTTGTGATCCCGAGTCCCAAAGAACTGTGACTGGAACACCTCCAATGTTGCACTGGACAAGGTTTTTGCCTCCTTTTAGTTTTGCTGTCTTTTCCTGTTTTTTTGACAAAGGCACATCCTTTTGTGGAACAACACTGTCAATAACATTTGCAATATGTACTTCAATTGTATTGACATTAACTATTGAGTCTTTCTTTTTCCAACAACCAACAGCCCAGTGTTCACTGCTTCCACATTTAAAACAGTGTGTACACTTTCCTTCTGGGTTTGACTGTTCACATTGAGGACATTTTCTGGGGTTCTTTCTGGTAGCACTTGGATAGTGTGGCTTACTTCTGATGTTTTTGTCTTCAGTTTTCACTTTTGCCTGAGTCAAATTAGCAATTTGTGTTGAAAGATTTTGGATAGCCTCACAAATAACTTTGTTATTAGCTTCTAGCTTTTCCACAATGGGGTTTTGCTTTTCTGTCTGGTTTTTGCTTTTCTTTCAGCTTCCAACATTTTAATTTTTGCAGTTTTCCTCTTCCTGAACTGAAGCCACTTTGATGCTCTTTTGTCTGGTCGACAGTTTATTCCTTCTTTCGAGTTCAACACTGTAGGCAGCGCTCATTTTCTCAAGAAGCACTTCATCACTAACAGTTGGGTCCTGCAAGTGAGGTTTAATGTCCACTATTACAGCATCATCTTGTAGTCCAGTCAGAATAATTTGCAAAAACTGTATCTGCACAAGCTCAGGATTGTATTTTAGTCCAGCTTTGGCTCTATCAGAAACAGGCAACACTTTTTGTCTAAGGTCCATTGTACGTATAAGAAACTGAACAGGAGTTTCTCTGGGATCTTGTACTGCACGTGTCAAAGAATGATAGAGTTCTGTTGCATCTTCTGCACTGGCAGTTTGTTGAACATTGAGCTTTAAACCTGTCAGAAACCATGGAGACATGTCATAAAACACAGAAGAGCTGCTCAGATGTTCAAACTTCAAATAAATGAACATGAAATGTAGAAATGAACCTCTGACAGAAACGTTTGGTAGCAGAACCTCAGTTTGCTGTGAGTAGAGTTAAAGTTTTACAGCTTTTATAAAACAACACCTTATTAGCAACAAAAAAACTAAACAGATAAGGATATGATGCAAACTTTCAACTCTCTGTGTCCTGCTGCCATTTCAGTTCAGTCAGGAAAAAGGCAACAGATTTTCCTGAGCAACAAAAACCTCCACACTGTGAAGAAATCACATGTTAGAGATCTGAGTTTTGGTGACTCATTCAGTTGTTTTGATCAGAAATCTGTTGTGAAGACCTTTACGTGTTTTAAGTTCAGAGCCTTCCTCTTCCTGTAATCTGATATCCCTCCCTCTTCTTTCTGGTTTCAAACACACCTTAAAGCTGAAGGTAGAAGCTGATTGGCTGCAGCCTCTCTGCACTGACACCTGATTGGTAGATCAGAGCTCAGCCTTGTTTCTCTGATGAGGAAACGAAACTAACACACTCACTCTGACTGAGAGGAGAAATGGAGCAGCAGGCAGTTCAGCTGGATCCAGAAACTTTCTCTTGTTCCATCTGTCTGGATCTACTGAAGGATCCGGTGACGATTCCTTGTGGACACAGCTACTGTATGAACTGTATTACAAACTTCTGGGATGGAGGTGAGAAGGAGAAAAGCTACCACTGTCCTCAGTGCAGGAAAACCTTCACACAGAGGCCTGACCTGCAGAAACACACCATACTAGCAGCTTTAGTGGAGCAGCTGAAGAAAACTGGACTCCAAGCTGCTCCTGCTGATCACCGCTATGCTGGACCTGAAGATGTGGCCTGTGATTTCTGCAGTGGAAGAAAACTGAAAGCCACCAAGTCCTGTTTATTTTGTCTGGCCTCTTATTGTGAGAATCACCTTCAGCCTCATTATGATTCAGTTACATTTAAGAAACACAAGCTGGTGGAGACGTCCAAGAACCTCCAGGAGAACATCTGCTCTCGTCATGATGAGGTGATGAAGATGTTCTGCCGCACTGATCAGAAGTGTATCTGTTATCTCTGCTCTGTGGATGAACATAAAGGCCATGACACAGTCTCAGCTGCAGCAGAAAGGACTGAGAGGCAGAGAGAGCTGGAGGAGAGACGAGGAAAAATCCAGCAGATGATCCAGGACCAGGAGAAAGATGTGAAGCTGCTTCAACAGGAGGTGGAGGCCATCAATCACTCTGCTGATAAAACAGTGGAGGACAGTGAGAAGATCTTCACTGAGCTGATCCGTCTCCTCCAGAAAAGAAGCTCTGAGGTGAAGCAGCAGATCAGATCCCAGCAGGAAACTGAAGTGAGTCGAGTCAAAGATGTTCAGGAGAAGCTGGAGCAGGAGATCACTGAGCTGAAGAGGAAAGACGCTGAGCTGGAGCAGCTCTCACACACAGAGGATCACAACCAGTTTCTCCTCAACTACCCCTCACTGCCAGCACTCAGTGAGTCGACACACTCATCCAGCATCAACATCCGTCCTCTGAGACACTTTGAGGACGTGACAGCAGCTGTGTCACAGCTCAGAGATAAACTACAGGACGTCCTGAGAGACTCATGGACAAACATCTCACTGATGGTCACTAAGGTGAATGTTGGATTGTCAGAACCAGAACCAAAGGGCAGAGCTGGATTCTTAAGATATTCATGTGAAATCACTCTGGATCCAAACACAGCAAACACATATCTGGTTCTATCAGAGGGGAACAGGAAGGTGACATGGACGTGTTTCAATCAGTCTTATTCTAGTCATCCAGACAGATTCACTGATTGGGTTCAGGTTCTGAGTAGAGAGAGTCTGACTGGACGTTGTTACTGGGAGGTGGAACGGAGCGGGTTATTTGTTTCTGTAACAGTCGCTTACAAGAATATCAGTAGAGCAGGAAGAGGGAATAAATGTTTTTTTGGAAATAATGACAAATCTTGGTCATTAGATTGTTCCAGGTCTAGATTTGGTCACAACAACATCTGGACCTCCGTCTCAGGTCCAGTTTCCTCCAGAGTCGGAGTGTACCTGGATCACAGAGCAGGTATTCTGTCCTTCTACAACGTCTCTAAAACCATGACTCTCCTCCACAGAGTCCAGACCAGATTCACTCAGCCGCTACTGGCTGGAGTTTATGCTGAAGGTTCTGCAGAGTTCTGTAAACCCAAATAGATTTTCTCTGATTGTTGATCAGGTTTCATGGTTCTGATGTTTCCGCTCTGATGTTCTGTTCTTTGTTTTTCTAGTTAAATTGTTTTTTTTTGTTCCAGGAGCCTTAAAGGAAATCACTGCTGATGTTTTCTTTCATCCTTTTATGACACAAAAATTTCTCTACATTTAAATCTAAACTTTTCTCTACTCTAATATTTTTTCCTTTCATATTTTTATTCACATATTTGTATGTTCTTGTTTAAATTAGTTCAGACTGTAGTGAAAACTAATATTGCTAATATTTGTTTATTGTGATCCAAAGAAGAAACTGAAACTACCATAAAATCAGAACAGATTATATTTACTTTTAAATTCTTTATATTTAGATCAGAATAATAAATGTCTGCTGTACCGTATCTCTGAATTTCATCAATAAAATAAATTATTACAAAAAAATTTGCAAAGTTTCGCTTCATTATAATATTAAGTTTTGAGTTTTCTCATCTGAATTGTAGAGTAGAGTTAAAATTTTACAGCTTTTATAAAACAACACCTTATCAGCAACAAAAAACTAAACAGATAAGGATATGATGCAAACTTTCAACTCTCTGTGTTCTGCTGCCATTTCAGTTCAGTGAGGAAAAAGGCAACAGATTTTCCTGAGCAACAAAAACCTCCACACTGTGAAGAAATCACATGTTAGAGATCTGAGTTTTGGTAACTCAGTCAGTTGTTTTGATCAGAAATCTGTTGTGAAGACCTTTACATGTTTTACGTTCAGAGCCTTCCTCTTCCTGTAATCTGATATCCCTCCCTCTTCTTCCTGGTTTCAAACACGCCTTAAAGCTGAAGGTAGAAGCTGATTGGCTGCAGCCTCTCTGCACTGACACCTGATTGGTAGATCAGAGCTCAGCCTCGTTTCTCTGATGAGGAAACGAAACTAACACACTCACTCTGACTGAGAGGAGAAATGGAGCAGCAGGCAGTTCAGCTGGACCCAGAAACTTTCTCCTGTTCCATCTGTCTGGATCTACTGAAGGATCCGGTGACTACTTCCTGTGGACACAGCTACTGTATGAACTGTATTACAAACTTCTGGGATGGAGGTGAGAAGGAGAAAAGCTACCACTGTCCTCAGTGCAGGAAAACCTTCACACAGAGGCCTGACCTGCAGAAAAACACCATACTAGCAGCCTTAGTGGAGCAGCTGAAGAAGACTGGACCCCAAGCTGCTCCTGCTGATCACCGCTATGCTGGACCTCAAGATGTGGCCTGTGATTTCTGCAATGGAAGAAAACTGAAAGCCATCAAGTCCTGTTTGGTCTGTCTGGCCTCTTACTGTGAGAAACACCTTCAGCCTCATTATGATTCAGTTACATTTAAGAAACACAAGCTGGTGGAGCCGTCCAAGAACCTCCAGGAGAACATCTGCTCTCGTCATGATAAGGTGATGAAGATGTTCTGCCGCACTGATCAGAAGTGTATCTGTTATCTCTGCTCTGTGGATGAACATAAAGGTCATGACACAGTCTCAGCTGCAGCAGAAAGGACTGAGAGGCAGAGAGAGCTGGAGGAGAGACGAGGAAAAATCCAGCAGATGATCCAGGACCAGGAGAAAGATGTGAAGCTGCTTCAACAGGAGGTGGAGGCCATCAATCACTCTGCTGATAAAACAGTGGAGGACAGTGAGAAGATTTTCACTGAGCTGATCCGTCTCCTCCAGAAAAGAAGCTCTGAGGTGAAGCAGCAGATCAGATCCCAGCAGGAAACTGAAGTGAGTCGAGTCAAAGATGTTCAGGAGAAGCTGGAGCAGGAGATCACTGAGCTGAAGAGGAAAGACGCTGAGCTGGAGCAGCTCTCACACACAGAGGATCACAACCAGTTTCTCCTCAACTACCCCTCACTGCCAGCACTCAGTGAGTCTACACACTCATCCAGCATCAACATCCGTCCTCTGAGACACTTTGAGGACGTGACAGCAGCTGTGTCACAGCTCAGAGAGAAACTACAGGACGTCCTGAGAGACTCATGGACAAACATCTCACTGATGGTCACTGAGGTGAATGTTGGATTGTCAGAACCAGAACCAAAGAGCAGAGCTGGATTCTTAAGATATTCATGTGAAATCACTCTGGATCCAAACACAGCAAACACACATCTGGTTCTATCAGAGGGGAACAGGAAGGTGAGATGGACGGAAAACAATCAGTCTTATTCTAGTCATCCAGACAGATTCACTGATTATTATCAGGTTCTGAGTAGAGAGAGTCTGACTGGACGTTGTTACTGGGAGGTGGAACGGAGCGGGTCATGGTTTTATGTAGCAGTCGCTTACAAGAATATCAGTAGAAAAGGTCAGAATGAAAGTATTTTTGGATATAATGACAAATCTTGGGCATTAGATTGTTACAATTCTACATTTGGTCACAACAACATCTGGACCTCCGTCTCAGGTCCAGTTTCCTCCAGAGTCGGAGTGTACCTGGATCACAGAGCAGGTATTCTGTCCTTCTACAACGTCTCTGAAACCATGACTCTCCTCCACAGAGTCCAGACCAGATTCACTCAGCCGCTACTGGCTGGAGTTAATGTTGTAGGTTCTGCAGAGTTCTGTAAACCCAACTAGATTTTCTCTGATTGTTGATCAGGTTCATGGTCCTAATGTCTTCACTGTTCTGTTCTTTATTTTTCTAGTTTATATGTTGTTCTGAGGTTCGGATCCATAAGAAAATCACTGTTTTCATTTATGACAGAAATATTTCTCTACATGAAAATCAAATCTTTTCTGGGTTCTAATATCTTTTGCTTTAATATTTGTATTGTTGTCTTTTGTTGTTGTTGTTCTTGTTTAAATCATTTGAGAGTGAAGTGAACTGATTTTTTCTATTTTCCATATTGTGATCCACATAAGTAAATTAGATTCACCATCCAATTAGATCTCATGCTGTTTCTTTTGAACTCCTTAGACAGATGAGAAAAATAAATATTTTCTGTTGTGTATCTCTGACTCTAAAATTACTTAATTACAGAGAAATTTACAAAGATTCTCTTCATTTTTAAAATAAATTATGAGTTTTGTCCTGTGATAGACTGGCGATCTCTCCAGGCTTTGGCCCGCTTCTCTCCCCCTGACACCAGGAGACAGGCACCAGGGGCCTCATGCATAAAAGAGTGTGCAGTTTTCACACTAAAACTTGATGTACAGACAAATCTAGAAAAGTGTGGCGCACAGACCAATGCGTTACATCTTTATGAGACAAAAAACAGAGGAAAAGTACTGTTTACCTTTGAGTTAGGTTTAGGTTACCTTACCCTAATTCTGAGATCAAAATCAGAATTTTGAGTTTAATTTCAAAATTCTGAAATTAAGGTCAAAATTCTGAGTTCAAAGTCAAAATTTTTAGATTAAAATTATAATTTTGAGTTTAAAGTCTAAATTCTGAGATTAAAGTCTGAATTCTGAGATTTAAATCAGATTTTTGATATTAAAGTCAACAGTTTGAGGGTGAAAATGTAAATTCTGGGTTTAAACTAATTATTTTGAGTTAAAATCATCAGAATTCTGAGATTAAAATTAGATTTTTTTTTCTTCCAACATCCCTAATCTTCCGCGTACGGCAGATGGAGCAGATATTGTTGAACTACATTTATCCCATCAGAGTGAACTATTTAAACGGTTTGTAAGAAACTCTCACATTCTTCAGATAACATCCTGCTCGCCGTTTTTTAATTCAGCTTCATGACAAGTGATGCATAATTAACAGCGCCCATATAGGAAGCGGCCTATTTATGTGATATACGGGACCAAATGTTTTAAGATCCTGTCTTCCAGAGCCCGAGCTATATCGGTGAAAGAACAGATGGCCGTCCCTGTTGGTGCGGCTCTCCAAACTAATACACCCGGCATATGGGCCTGCATCACAGGGTGTGGACGGGCACCATGCTGACAGGACGGGGCCGCTCCATATCCGCCGGAAACGGCGCAGACTTTAGATTTTAGCCGCTCGGGTGGATTCAACGGCAGAGATTAGGTCTCCTCTAAAGATTATCCTCATTCAGAGCCACCTTGGTTGAAAGGTGTGGAGATAATTTCAATGTCTCCCGATCAGAGCGCACTTGAGCTTTCCTTCTGTCGGCTCCACACATTCCTGGACCCGTCCCAACTGAAAGGATTAGCAGATTTAAATAAAAAATCTCCTAGTGGATTAATTTCACACCTGGCAGGTCGATAACATCCACACCTGAGCTGGGATGATAGGAATAGAGGAAGAAAAAGCACCTGAGCATCTAAAGCCTTTGTGTTTCTGCAGGTGTTTAACAGATGCCCTCTACCGCCATCATGTGGCCAAACGGAGGGATAGTCCGCTGTTATTCTGCAGTTTTATCCACATAGAATTGCAAGAATAACAAAAAATGAAGAATAATGTGGAAATAACATGAGAATAAAGGCATAATTTTACCAGAATAAAGCCGAAGACAGTCGCTTGCACAATCGCATCAAAGTCACACAATAAGAATAAAATAATATTATTATGACTTTGGCCTTGAAATATGTTAACATTAATAATAATAATACTACATTTACTCTCAGAATAGTCAAAATAATGCAAAGATAAAGCCGTATTACAAAAACAAAGTCATATTTTGACTTTATTCTCATAATACCATTACTTTACTCTTATGTGTGTTTATTGTCGTACTATTTTTATTTTTTCTTAGCCTGGCATTAATATTCAATTGCCAGTCATTTTATCTTTATGTTCAGTTTCACATCTTCACTCTTGAGCAAAATACCAAAATGGATCAAATGAGACAGAACTTCTGGTTTAAAGATGGACTAAAAAATGTTTCCTAACAGACTTAAATATTTTGATTTTTAATTGACATTTTAAAGTGTTTTTTAGCTTTAAGTGAAAATTTGTGGAAAGAAAATTCAAATTTATATTTTAGAAAAGGAACCAACAATGGCTTAAGTTTATTGCAGTATTTATGTATGACATTTTATCTTGTTCTGTTGGGTTTTAAATTGTTCTAAAATGAAATAAAACTATAAATATTACATCATGTTCTGTTTTTATGAATACTTAACATTTGTTGTAGTTAAGCTTTTTTAATATTAAATGAAAAATGTATATATTTTTGTAAAGTTTTTTGCTCTGCGTAATTAGAGCAATAATTGTTTTGGGGGTTTTTTCAGTAATTGAGTTTGTTTACTCTAGGGAATGATTAATTAATTACTAAATTAATTGATTATTTCAATAATCGATTAAGTTTGGAGTTGAATTCGCCCCAAAATCCAGATAAATTTCTGAATTTTCCAACCTTAAACTATCGAGCTGTAATGCGACAAAATGTGAAACACCTTTCAAAAACTAGACATTAAGACAAAACACACAGTTTTTCCAGTTTAAAGTTTTATTATTTGGAAAATTAAGTCTCAAAAATTCATACATTTCAATAACAAGTGCACATAAATTCAAAGTGGATACATGTAATATATGGCATTAGGTTCTGTCATAACATTTACACCAACTCCAAATCAGCAGCAAGAAATCCACATCAGCAAAGATGACAGGTTCAAGTAAGACATTTCATTACAGTTCGCATTAGTCCTTTAAGTTAAAATCAAAAATAATAATAAAAACACATGAGCAGGAAATGTCACATACCGAGGAAAATTATAACAACATTTGCTTAATGTGCACTAAACTTAAATAGATTCTAAAAATATCCAACAGGCATTATTCGCATATTTTTACAAAGCATCTAACACTGATTAATACAAAGACTGATGGAAACAGAACAACAACAAAAAAACAATAGTTGTTTTTTTGAGGGTTTTAAAATAGCAACAAGGAGCACATTATCACAATTAACACAATAAAAGAAAAAGATTAGCAAAATATGGAGAGTGAAGAGTGCCAAATTATAATAAACTGTGAAATAAATACTTACATTTGTCACTAGTCTTAAAACTGGGCATAAATACAGATTTGTGTCTCAATTACATCTATTTTAAATTATTTAAAATTTACTTTGTTTCATTTGTGAAACTCAGTGGGCGGGATTAGATGAGACCCTGGCATCTGATTGGCTGCTTCAACCAGCCAGTTAAAACAACTTCCTGTACGTTTGTTTTGACTGAAACAACATTTACACTGAAATGCAGAAATACTTTCCATAAAGTGTTGTAATTTATTTACCGTATTTTCTAGATTATGGAGCGCACCATACTATAAGCCGCACCTACAATTTTTTGAAAAAAAAATGGAAACGTACTGGTATCTCCACCGCTCTCGATTTTCCATAAGGGGGCAGCAGAGAGCAGTGTCCCTAATCCGTCTCCAACTCTGAACCATGGTTTTGTTCACGCTGAGTTTAGAGCAGCGGCTCTTTTTCCTTCCTCTACTGCCGGATCGACAGCCCTCAACTTAAAAGCTGCATCATAGGAGTTTGAAGAAATTTCTCCGTTGTGTCTGCTGCTAGCATGTACTTGTTCTAAATAAAAATGATCACTTTCTTCTTTGATTTCCAATTTTGACTTCCAATGATTCACTTCCTGCTAAAGAGCCCCCTAGTGGCTGAAGAAAAATCCACAGAAAAGCCGCACCGGGTTATAAACCGCAAGGTTCAAAACGTGGGAAAAAAGTAGCGACTTATAGTCCGAAAAATACGGTACTACAAACTCTGGGTGAGCAACTCCAGCCTCTATATTTCTAGTTTGGGCTTAAATATCGCTAATAATTTCACCAAACGCCTCATTGTGATGGCGCTACACAAGTTAGCGCCGCTAACACCAGCTAGTGCTCCTCTCTTTTAACTTATTTCAGAGCAAATGAGGGAAATAAAGGCTGGAGATGCTCATCCAGAAGGTTTTTAGCAAATAATTTATTGAAGTTATTTATTCACTTTCCATTGACAATATTGACCCAGAATGATAGCAAACCTTGAAGAAGTTGTCTTGACCATTTAGCCAATCAAACATCAGGATTTAATTTAAGTTTAATGAAATTTAGTTTTAATTTAAATCATGATCAGAAGAAGAACATGACATAATTCGATATAGTTTTTAAAATAAAATCAATACAATTACTTGTGGCACATTAAATCAATTCCTGTTTTTATTTTCAATTTTTAAAAATGAACATTTTAATAATTGTTTCCATTTATTATTATTAATAATGGTAGTAGTATTAAATATATCATAGGTAACAGCATATTACTCTTAATAATATTTTTATTAATATTGTCATTAAGAGTAATATTAACTATTACTGTTACAGCAATAACAGTTATTGCTATAACAATTATTATTATTGCTGTTAGCAGCAACAGTGTTGTTAATACCATTATTATTGTAAATTTTTTCGCTATTACTCATTTCTGTTTTATTGATCTATTTTGTCCTTTTCATATTTTGAATGTTCATTGATTTTATCAGCATTTTGTCACAGTTGTTAATATTGTCATTAAAAATAATAACGTCAATATAATTTTGTTGTTAATAATAATAATAAATGTATTTATTCATTGTAATTTGGAACTCTTTACTCTCCATCGAAAAAAAGCCACTTTGGCTAAAATACCTTTTTTTATTTTCCTGAAATAAACGACATGAAACCGTTTTCGCTGTGATTTCCTACGGCTGCAGCGGCGGCAGGATCTAAACTACACGCCGCCGCTCAAACACAGAGACGCGACTTCTTCTGCCGATCCACCGAGCGTTTCAGTATCTTAAATAAGAATATATGTACAACATGAAGGCTGCAGTCTGTGGCATGTGAATGTCGCTGACTGAAAGTTAGCTGGCTCAGTTACAGTTCACAAACATCTGAAACTAATCCAAGGGACGAGCAACTGCTACCTAAAACTCTACCTGCTAGGCTCCCCGCCGACGTGTTTGGGGAGTAAAATAATTACACTACTTTACATCACCGCTTCAATGCCTCGTTTTCCCCGTCGCATCGTTTGGTGCATTTCACCGACAGGGGAACGTTAGCTGTTACTACGCAAGAGACAGGAGGAACGTTTCAAGGTGCACACAGGCTATTAATGATGGAGTCGTTGGTTGGTGTGTGTGTGTGTGTGTGTGTGTGTGTGTGTGTGTGTGTGTGTGTGTGTGAGTGTGTTGGTTGGGACTCAGGGGGGGACATGCAGGACGTCTGGGACTCAAATCAAGGCTGAACCAGTAAGACTCACCAGCGTTACCAGTCATCCGTTCATGCACGAGTGTCCAGTTCTGAGTGGGTTGTGCGCTCGTACATTTTCTCTGTGTGTGTGTGTGTGTGTGTGTTGTACCAGTGTGTCTGCAGGGAAAACAAGTGCCTGCTGCGGGACGCGAGAGGCAGACTATAGGAAAGCACTCGGGTTTGCTCGAGGATCCTTCTGGTTCCGGTAGCGCACGGCGAGCCACACGCCGAGGATCTGAGGTCAGAGATGAGACACGTTAACGAGACGCAGCGTCCATCAGCAGGAGGACAAGATGGACAAACTCTTAATATAAACAGTCACTATGACGATATGAGACATTTCCACGAAGAAGGATGGATGGAGCTAAACGCCGCGTCTGTACACAGAGTGACGGCGTAAGCAGCAATCAGCGTGTTGGGAATCAAACTCACCTCCGAGAAGCTGAAGAAAAGTCCGACGCCCCCGAGGATCTTCAGAACTTCTGTTGCATGATTCAGCATCTTATCCCCGCAGCTCAGACAGCCTCCTCTAGCTGTGCATGGCTGGAAGGGAAAAATACAGAAAAAACACTTTAAATAGGTGTTTCTAACAGGATGAGTCAGATTTTTAATCTGCATTTTCCTCTCATTTATTTAAAATGAAATAAAGCGGGTAAAATAAGTATCAAACACATAATTTTTCAAACAAACCTGTCAATTAAGCAATTAATTCCATAATAAATTATACTGAATATACATCAACCTTTTGTAAATATTGGAATAAATGTTTGCCTCTTACTTCTATTTGTTTTATTTTTTTCTAAATAGTATGGACTAGCTTTAGTTGTTACAAACACCAACAGCACCTTTAGAAATATAAAATTGTACATATTTTACCTGCAATATGTAGTAAGGATAATAAACAGTTTTCTTCTGGACTGCAGAGACTAAAACAGGAGAAATGACATTTCATACGTACAGCTTTACAGTTTCTCACGTCCTCGTCAAACTGTGAGCGGCTGTTGGAGACGTTCAGCAGGCCGCAGCAGTCCAGTTGGTCCTCCAGGTTTATCTTGGTTTTATTGTTCAACATCCCCCAGGTGGAGTTCAGAAGAACCACCTGGAAATTTTTAAATTAACAAACAGAATGTGCGTCTGTCATCAGGGATAAATACCGTTTGTTACGCATTTAAACTCAGACAGGATGTTTGCTAACCTGCTGTCCGCGGTTCATCGCCAAGCAGGAACAGGAAACTCCAAACTGGAAGAGGAAAACGATGAAGAGGATGACCATGTACTGGGGGAAAAAGGTTAAAGAAACGATACAGATCCAAAAATAGAAAATCACTGACCTATGAATTTATTTGTGATTGTGATGAATCAATCATTGAAATAATTGTCAACTAACTTAATAATCAATTAATCGTTAACAGTAGGCACGTGATGACAACAAATTTTTCTGGACAATAATTTGTACAAGTAGTTATTATAATAAAATATAATATTGTTATTTTGAAACCATTATGTGATAATAATACAAGAACATTTTCAAAGATCAACAACCTTTAAATTCTCGTGAACATTTAACATTAGAACTGGAAGACACTTTAAATATACAAAATAAAAAAAATAATAATTATGAAATCTCTATTAAACTGTCCAAAAAAAGCACTTTGGTAGCAACTAGTTGTTTTTACTCAGTTACATTTACTTGAGTAACTTTGAAAAAAAAATTTACTTTTAGGAGTATTTTTGCTATGCTATAATTTTTACTTTTACTTGAGTAATGTTATTATTATTATTTCTAAATAAATATGTTTTAGTCCATCTGATTATGTAATTTTTTTAATATTAAAAAATTAATATTTTGATCAGTTACTCAGTTCTTGAGTTGAGATTTTACCAAATACTTGTTTTACTCTTACTTGAATAATTTCTTGGATAGTTACGTTTTACTTGAGTACAATTTTTCAGTATTTTACACACATCTGAAAAAAAGGCTACTTGAGATGAAAACACCAGATTAAACACTTTTGCCATTCAGTTTTTGGTAGGAAGAAAAAACATGAAAAAATAATAAAACATACAAATGGAAATTATTGAGCTTGATTTAATTTATCATGTGATTAATTGATTTATTGCTCACTGCATTTGAGTCCAGAGAAAGGATACAAAGAAAAGCATGACTTGGTGGTGGTGGATGGCTCCGACGAGGCCAACGATGGCGATGAGCAGCAGGAAGACGCCCACCGCTATGACGCCTCCGATGATGTGGATGCTGGACACCAAGCCGAAGCCTTTCCCCCAGACTGCCACTCCAATGAGCAGCAGCCCAACCAGCTGGAGGGGCAAAAGGAGAGAAGTTAACCACGGTCAGCTGAGGAACACGAGTATCACCGGAGTTCAGATCGAGGCGCTGCAAGGATCTCACTGCTCACTCACAAACACCATTTCAGAGACGCTTTTGCACCTCAAAACGTCTCAATTACAGCTCTAGATATGAGCCTTTTGAATTAAAAATAGTAATTAAACAATGAAATACTATTTTTGTGTAATTAGCTGAAGTTGAATAAAAAGAAAGTTCATGGCTTTTGCGGTCGTTAGGAGTGACTCAGTCAGATTTGAGCATCGTGACTCAGACACCAACAACATGCCTGAGTGAAGCACGAGTCTCGACTGCGTCAGGAGTTTTTAGTGAATGCATCTTCAAACGGGACATTCAGCTCTATACGTACAGTTAAAACCTGCTCTACATACGCACTTTTTAAAGTAACTTCACTACAATTTGTAATATTTAAATGTTTTACTAGGCCTGTCACAATAACTATTTTTGCCTGACAATAAATTGCCCCAGTAATTATTGCAATAAATGATAATATTGTTGTTTTAAGACCAACAGACTTTAATTTTGTAGCGAACACTTAACACTGGAACTAAAGCTATTTTAAATAGCCAAAATGCAACAAGACATCCCATAAATAAAACAGCAATAAAAACAATAAATTACAGGAATTATAATCAAAATTTATTGTGATTTGTCGAAACCAAATTGCCCTTAAGAAATATTAAAATGAAAATATTTGAATTCATGTGATTAATTGATTACTGCGACTGATATTAAAGGGATCAGATTTCACATTTTCTGTTTGTAGGAATTATTTTTGGACTGGAAGCAAATTTTAATCTTTACATGTGATTGTTTGTTTAGCATAATAATACAGGCCTTATATTCACACTTTCCAAAGTCACAGACAAAAAGCATTTGCCTGTGACAGTTTGCTGTTTGTAAACAATAAAATAGTGAAACTATAAATCACAACATTCTCAAATGTGATCACAGCCAAGCAGTGGGATTCAGATTGAGTAAATCTGTGTGAATTGGGTATTTTAAAAGCTTAATCACTTACTAATTATTTATGAGATGTAATTATTCTTTTCAATACCTTTTCAAGAACCCCTACAACAAAAACCAACTGATTAGAATCATCTACACAAGTTTTTATGTTTGTCATAAACAGAGTTTCTAAAAACAAATTATAGAAATTTCTAACATATTTTTTGGATTTCTTTAATGTTAATTAAGATAGACAGCAACTGCAGAAGCTTGAAAGTAAATGCTCAAATGTGACCTAGATATGTGATCTAGTTTGTTCTAAAGGGTTTTTCAAACTCAATTAAAAGATACTGCATTGATCCCAAAAGGAAATTAAATAACGTAAAGCAGTTCCTAAGCAAATCTCATATTTAGGCAGACAAGACTATAAAAGTACAGTTTTTAAGTTCAATAAAATGGCAATTATATGTTAATCACACCATTAAAAACATTCTAATCACTACAAAAAAGCAACATAGTCATCATAATACCATATTCTGCAATAACAAAAATGGAATTAAGGGTGAATCAACACCTGTAACAAGATAATTACATTATTTTTTTTTATACCACCGAATCTAGTTTATGGATTAGTGATTGTTCGTTGGACGCTTTATGACTACATAACCTTTTCTAAGTAAACAGAGATATAAATCATCTGAAATTTGGCAGATTAAAAAAGCAGTAGCTGTCAAATGTTTCATGCATGTCACCGGTATCACTTCACGTTTCCTTCAGGATTAAATCTGGGTGAGTCTGCTATGACATGGGCAGATTAAATCAAATTAAGACCATCCTGTGTGACTGATACCACAAAGATAACCAATTTAAACACGCCAGTCGCTCAGCTGATGGCCTCGCAGCTAACGACAGCATTGGTTTGCATAACGGCTACTGCTAATATGCTAATGTTAGCCGCTACTCTACGTTTCTATTCAGAAGCCAAAGCTATACACACACTGGGAGTTTCAATAAATGAGCAGAATACATACCATTCACTTATGAACAAGAACCAGAGCGCATGTGAAGCAAAATGTTTACATAATCAGAACTTTCTTGAACTCTGTGAGCTAAAATAGGTAGCTAGCTTGCTTGCTAACTGGTTAGCTTTTCGTCAGCATTACGCCACTTCATTCAATGGCTGCCGCTTAGTATCGAAAGTTATCATCTGTGGCAACACTCACCATGTAAACAACATTCAGGGAGCAGAGGGCGTTTTTCGAACAGGTGAAACCGCCACAAACCATATTAGAAAACGCTAAATCCTTCAGATGAGATGAACAATAATGCCTGCTATGCGGCTCTGAGCTGCGCCGACGTCTTCTGGACTCAAACAGCGGAGAGGGCGTGGCTGATTTCGTCAAACTGACGTCGGACGTCAGATTCTGACGTCTCCCCAAATCCGTTTCTGTTTTTTCAAACATCCTTCCGTGAGGTTTCATTGCAGTGGATGTATCGCTATAATCGGAAAGGTTTATCTAAGTTCCTCAACCTGACATTAACTGACCTTTTCTACACGGAACGCGGTTTTTCTATCTGTTTTTTAGTCATGTTTTTAATTTTGACACGATCTGAAACTGTGGGTTTATTTTTACTGCTCAGTGATGGAAATTACACGGTATACCTAAATGTTAGTGTTATTGTTAAATGATCGGGTTAACCCTACATATAAACAGTGCAGTTTTTAAGTGTTTATTTATTTATTGTTTCTGTATTTTTTAGTTGTTTTGTTTGTTTTTACGTTGTAGCAGTTTTTCATCAGACTTAAAGCAAACTTTTAGATTTGAACCAATAAAATAAGTGTAACAGTTTCAGCAGATTATAATACATTTATCTGAGTTGAAGTTCAATTCAATTCAAAAATACTTTATTCATCCCAAATGTAACTTAAATTTTGTCCAAGGATCTTCAAAAATTGTTGTGGATGGCAATGCTGTAGCTGTCAGTCTCCCAGCGTATTTAAAGAAGCCTCTGACAAAATAATTTCTCTGTAAGAGTCTTATTAATGTCATGAGGTGTCAGCAGCTCAGTTTCTGGGCAGCAGAGAAGATATTCCAAATGTTATTGTATATTGATTTATGATGACATTTAATTCATAAGGGTTTTATTTTATTAATTCTTGTCAAAATATTATAATAATATTTGTTATCAAGAATTCCTGAACATTGTATTTGCAAATCAATATTCTTTATTAAGCCATTAAATAATTTTAATGGCATAAATAATTGTTTTGTTGGGGTTTTTTTTGCACAATCTGATCTCAAGAGACCCGAATAAACAAATATCTGCAGTGTGCTGGAGTTATATTTTAAAAACAAGTCAGGTAGATTTTCTTCACAATGATAGGAGAGACTAATGAGGTCATAAGGTCATCAAGTGTGCTTCAGTTTTAACATTATTTTTGCAGATGGTTGCACATTTTGGTATGTGGTAGGATTCATGTTAGATCCTGTTTTTATAATAATGGCCTTTTCAGTGAAACATCCTCAAGCCATGATACCTCCACCTCTATGCTTCAGATCTGGAGAGACGAGAATGTTGGTTTTTGTTTATGTAAAACTGATTTGTTCTAAAATAATTCAGTCTATGTTCTCTCTGTCTTAGAGAGAGAAAAAAAGGGTCGCAAAGTTTAATTTAAGTTGCCTCTATCAGGGCGATCTTAGTTGTCACATTATGAATTTTCAACTTTCTCTTTTGGTGAATTTCAGTTGCAGACTCACTACATTTTCAGGGTTGGCGTGCAGAGGAGAGCACAGTTTGAAACAGGGAAGTGATTTCAGTTGGGCTCAAACCTGCAGAGGAAGCTGAACACGTTGTCATGATGTGACTTTTGTGGTTTAGAAAGAGAGAGAAAGAGCGAGAGAGCGACACCCTGAGTTGACTTCACCTCGTCTTCTGGTGCTTCTTCGTATCAAGCTCGAGTTCTTCATGTGGAACCAGAAGCCGGGAGTTCAAATGGGCTGAAGCATCTCGCTGCTTCGGTTCAGGACTTATCTGCGCGTGAGGATGACCAGCAACGTTAAATCAGCTTCCTCCTTTGCGATAAAAGCGGAGATCAAGAGGTATGACTCCCTCCAGAGTGCAATCAATAGGCTCTTCAAGCAGTTTGAGAGAGTGGAGAACCAAACTCTGCGCTCGGGCCTTAAAGTTTACCTCCACAGCATTCAAGGTGAGCTAACCTTTAATTAGCATTAAGACTCACTTTTATTTATCTCTGTCTGCATGCTGAGGAACACAAAAAGATGTTCTAACGTCACAAAAGTTCTCATTGGACACAATAGCCGGGAAAAAGCGGCATGCATACATCAGCCTCATTACTTTTTTAAATCAGCTTTCTTGGTGTGGTGCAAGGAAATAAGACTGTGTGGGTGATTGATATCTTCCTTTCAGCTTCCTGTCACCGTCTGTGTGACTCGGTGTGTTTTCCTGAGGTTAAGGTGTTCGAGTTTGTGCTCAAACCTCTCTGATCGTGAAAAAAAAAATCACCTCTTGGTACCTGTTTTGCATCAGTCAGCCTCTGGTCTTAGAGAGACTAAATGGCAACATCCCTTAGCAGCCATCGCCATAGTAGCAAGATGAAACTTGCTGTGTGGCCTACTTCCTGTCTGCCAATCTGCAACTGCCCTCAAAGCCACTTCCTCTCATACAAGCAAGGCTTTTACATGAAGCTGATCAGTTTTACATCACATCCTTGAATCGCTTCTTCCTACATTTCTTGTTAAAGTGACAAAATGTGTCACAGATAGATTTTTTTGAAATGAACGTCACATTTTCTTTTTCCTTTTGTTCGTAGAGGTGTTGCGTGTTTGACCTTCAGAGGAGGGAAGTGCTCAAAGTGCACGGCTAAAAATTATGACACTTATTGGAAAGATGAAAAAAATTTTACTTACAGTATTTGTATGTGATCTCACTGTCTGGTGGAGCTTAATTTTGTTGCAAAATGCATTGTAACCTCTACATTTATTTCCAGTTTGAGTTAGCAGCAACTTTTATGTTTTTAAGAAGAGAACTGCAAGCAGGCAAAATCAAGTTAGCTTGTGAACAAAAACCCTTTAGGGACACAAATTTTTATTTAATCTAAATAGTGTCACTGTAGGATTTTCTGGCTGAACTTTATATTGAATGCTACAGATTTAATCTTTTGTACTACCTTTCAGTTCTTATGAATTTCTTCTGTATCGGGTTTTTTTGTGCCAAAATTAAACATTTTAGATGTTTTCCAAAGATGAATCTGGACCTCACCTTCTTTGGAGAAATGTTTGACTTTATAAACATCGGAGGGTTTTATGGACGAATGGTCAAGTTCACTCAAAAGCAGACACAAAATCTAAACTTTGACTAGCCCAAAATGCCTTAATTATCTTTATTTTTTAGCCATTTAAAGAAGGAATTTGAATGACTGGTAAGATTGTGAAAAAACACTAAATCTTACCCAGTACTTTTAGTAGTTTCTACTCCACATATCTTAAGAAAACTAATTTACAAGTAAATTTAGAAAAAGATATGGCAACTTTTTTAATGACAATAATTCCCTGATATTTGTGAAAACAAACTAGTTCCACTGACAGATTATGTAGCTAAATAACAAGACATTTTTACAATGTTATAAGTGAAACAATCAGCCAATATTAACCAATATTGAATCAATATTAGGGAATTATTGACTTAAAACGAGCTCCAACAACTAGCTAAAAATGTATTTGTAAGTTAGTTTTATATCTCATGAGTCCATAAATGTTTTACTAGAAATCAAGATGTTTCTTGGCAAACAAGAAGTGAACATTTTATGGTTGTTTTGCATAATCTTAAAGGAGTCTTTTGGAGTCATTTTCTTTAAGGATTCACAATGAAGGTTCATCGCTTGTCCATGTTGTCTCTGTTTGTGGATATTGGCTGATCTATACAGTGTGGGTATGGATAGTGAAATTCATCCATCCATCCATTTTCTGTACTAGTGGGGTCAGGAGGTGCTGGTGCCTCTCCAGCTAACATTTGGGGAGAGAAGTGGGGTCACCCTGGACCGGTCGCCAGTCTGTTGCAGGGCAACACAGAGACACACAGGATACACACACACAACCATTCACACACACCTAGGGAGAATTTAGAGAGACCAATTAACCTGACAGTCATGTTTTTGGACCGTGGGAGGAAGCTGGAGAACCTGGAGAGAACCCACCATGCACAGGGAGAACATGCAAACTCCATGCAGAAAGACCCCGGGCCGGGAATCGAACCCAGGACCTTCTTACTGCAAGTGAAATTAAGTTTTCCCCAAAAACAAATAATCACAGTTATTTCATGATTTAACCAGACCTAAATGGTCCAAAGTAAGAGGTCCAATTGCTGTTATAACAGTAATTAAAGTCAATATTATTCTGAAAATTCATAGAGAGCTAAATAATTGCTGTGTTTAATTTTCAGAATAATATTGAATTTAATTACTGTTACAACAGCAATAAAAGAAACAAACTAACCTTTAGCATTTGTTTAGAAGAGAAAAATCACGGCAAGTTAATCAATGAATATTATAAAGTTTCAGTTTAATGGTGCAGATGGGATATTTTATGGAAATATTGCGGATACTGTTCTAGTTTCAGAATAAACATTTGATTGTTTTATAACAGGGGAGAATAAATGAAGAAATTCATATTTTAGCCAATAACTGAGAAACACAGAAACTGAGTTTATGTTTCTGTTTTGATAATTTCTTTATTGTTTATTTGTTTAAATATAGTAATTTTAGTTTATTCTTTGTATTCATTTATATTTCCAGCTTGTTTCCCAAGTTGAGTGCTTCTTTCTGATTTCTGTTTATGTCAGTTTCAGATTTTCACCTAAATTTCTCTCTGCTCTGTTTGTATTTCATTTCCTTCAGCCTGCCAGCTAATCGCCTCTCCAGTATTTAAATTGTCCTTTATTCAGTTAGTTTATTGCCAGATCTTCCCATTAGCAGGAAGCTATTTGGAGTGCTTTTGAAAACAACCCAGATTTCCTCCAAGATGCCTGTTTAAGTCGTGCAGATGAACTCAAGGCTCTTGATTTTCAAGAATCATAAAAATAAAAACAAATTGGATGTACCGTCAAGTCCAAAACAATTAGTAAACAAATAAGATTATTCAGGTGATGAATATGGACATTTTAAAGTCATGTAGGGCTGAAACGACTAATCGCCGATTTTTGAAATAGTCATTTAGTAACCGATTAATTGTTAACTAGACTCGAAATAGTGGTAGTTTTCTGAAAAATCAACACAGTCACAGCAGAAATTAAGCTAAAAATGTACAAAATATACATACATTTTTGCATTTAAGGTACAGTTATCCCTGTAAAAACACCTGTGTGTGTAAATATGAAATACCCAAAACTTCTCAAATAGAATAGTTTTACCTCCACCTGATTAAAATCCACTAAAATTCAGTAAAGGAATGCTATGTTATTTCATTTCTGTCAATGAAATATTCATTTTTATGTTTTGAAAATTATTGGAATTATGAGTTTATATTCCTCTTTTAATGCATTTCTTATATAGTATAAAAAAATGTTTAAGTAGTAAGAATGTGCCCATTTTTTAATCTGATTAATTAATTAATCATCAGTATAATTGATAGAATAATTGGTTACTAAATTAATGTTTTATGTATAAATAAGCAAGTTTCTTTCTTAAATTTTCCTTTTCAAGATTCAGTCCCAATAATCAAGTCTTCAGTTTTAAACGTATCGCTGGTGAGATCAGAATATTTAGTTTATTTCTCAAATTTTCATCTGGAGGTCGGCTTCAGGGCAGGTCTGGTTCGCTTTGAGGTGTTTTTAAGAACTGGCTGATCTTCATACATTATGAAAGGCCTGACCTCCATATCATGAGTAGAAAACAGTTTTTGTATAATTAGTCTGCATGAGTGTCAGCACTATAGAGCGGATCAAAGCTGGAGAATCCTCGCTGGGACCCGGCTCTAAAAACAGAGCCAGCGCTCTGGCTGTACGTCAAAGGAACGGTGAAAAAAAGATGAAAATTGTAGATTAAAAATGAGGAGATTCTCCTGGGAGCTGTAGGAAGCTGAATTGTCAAAAACTACTGCAATATTGAATAAAATAAAATATTTCCCAAATAATAAAAAAATCTCTTTACATGTTAAGCTGTTGCCTAATACGTCTATACTTGGATTACTCTGAAATTTAGAACACAAACCTGTGTTATCCGAATTATTACTGCATCAGATTATTGTTATGCAGCTAATGGAATATTTCTTACACCATATACTTTAAGATTTTATGATTAAATAGAGTAGAAATTTGTCATAATAAATTAAAATTCTTATCACAAAAGAATAAGAATTGTTTTGTGATAAGAAAATATTTATATATATATAAAACATACAATAAGTGCCCACCATGATAAAAGTATTTAGCTGAAAAAATGCAATTAGGTTTGATTACAATTGTTTATTTTCTTTCTATGATATTGTCTACAGACACAGAATCCCTTGGAAACATACTAACAAATATATGGAAAATAACATCATATATTTTCAGATTATTTGTTAATATATTATACATTATCATATATAATAATGTAGAATAAATTTTCTTTATTGATATAGATATATATCTATCTATCTATATGTATATAGATAGATAGATATATATATCTATGTGGTGCTCACTGCAGCATGGAGTGGAGAAATATGGCAGCAGCTCCCAGTGAAGGAGAAATGAAAAATCACCCAGCATGACCAGTGCCCTTGGCCACCGGCCATCTGACAGCTCCCACCCAAATGTGCAAATGGTGTGTTGGGAGGCAGCGTCGTTTGGACGTGTGCATGCGTTATTCAGATAGATGTGTCACAATAAGGAGAACTTCACAGTGCAGCAATGCAACCTGCAGCAATGCAACCTGCAGCCTGCGCTGCATCTCGCTCAGACAGTGTTCTACGTACAGCTAGAAAGCACAGCTTCAGCTCCATGTTTACTCTCGGTTTCCTCTGAGGATGCGTAGCTTCCCCAAGAGCCAAAGGCGTTTTTTTTTTTTTTAGAGCTCTTTTGTATTCAGTGTGAGTATTTAATGCCCTCTCGCTGACTGAGGCAGGGAGGGGGACCAGGCGGAGCAGGTGGACCGCCACATCCTGTATTATGAGGAGATGGCTTCTGTGCACTGGTGTGTTAGGAAATATTTCACATCAAACAGTTTTTCTTTTTTTCCCCTCCCCCAGAGAGTAATTAACATGAAATTACAGCCGGTAATAACTCAAGCGATCGGTGTGTAATCGTGTTTGCTGCAGTGTGTCTGGTGTTGAAGCAGTTCCTCTTGTATAATTGGTTTTGAAGATGTAGTTTACAAAAGGAAACATACAGAATATTTATTTAATCCTTTTAAATAATCTGAAAGTTGCTGGTTAATAACTGCCAAAAGTATTTTGATCATTTCTACCTCCTGGTTAATTTTTCATGATCTGATGGCTTAAAAATGTATTCCAATCCTGAGCAAATAACTAAGATATGCTGAATATAATCACATTATTCAGAACTCCTGAACTTATCACAACACATGTTTTTCTTATATTTTATTATTTTATTATATTATTCCTTATGTGAACACAAAGTAGTGCATAATGGTGCAGCAGAAGGCTGCACCATTATGCTCCTAGCCATTATGCTCCATTATGCTCCTAGCTCCTAGTTTTATTCTTTTAAAGAAATAAATTATTTGTAAAGTTGTGTACTACATTTATACAACTGAGTAGGGCAAAATCAAAGAATAGTATTACCAGAAAAAGTCAATTTTAATGGGAAAAAAGCTAAAACAGTTGTGACGATCTGACCTCCTTTTCCAGTCAGTGTTGTTCTTTCTTTGAAACAAACTCAGCAGTTTGCTCAGTCGTGTCAAAGTCCTGCTGCTGCTGCTGCTGCTGATAATTTAATGCTGGCGTTTTAAAAGAGGAAGTATTTCCGTCTTTGTCAAACTGATAACCAAAGTGGAGCTTCAGAAGGTGATCAGTATTTTAACGCAGGAACAACACTGCTTGGAGTTCTCATGAAACTTTATGCTGAAATCATTGCAACTTAAAAAAAAATTATTACTTTATTCTCATAATATTCCAGTATTATTTCAACTTTATTCTTTTATTATTATGGTTTTATTCTAGTACTATTACATTTGACTATTAATATATCTTTATTCTGGTAATACAAAGACTTTGTTATAGTATTATTGCAATTTTTGTCTCGTTATTTTGAGTTTATTCTCATTCTTACAACTTTATTTTGGTACTATTGCAACCATTTCATTCTCATGTTATTACAATGTTATTTTGGTATTATTGCGACTTTACTCTTTATTACTACACCTTTATTCTGATATTATTATGTCTTTAATATCATATTACAAATGTGACGTGTCATCAATGTCTTTATTCCGGAAATATATAAATATTCTCATATTATTTTGAGTTTATTCTCATATTATCATGACTTTATTCTTACAACTTTATACTTATATTATTATGACTTTTTCCTGGTATTATTATGACTATTTTCTTATTAGTTTGACTTTATTGTCATAATATTATGACTTTATTCACGTGTTATTATTCTCATATGATTTTATCTTACCATAAGGACATTTTACCTCCTGTGTATGACCCACTGGCTTCACGTTGGCTGACAAAATATGAATAAAATATATATAAAATATAAGTATTTTTACAAGGTATTGTATGCAAAGTAAAATGAATATTTTTATTACGTTTGCATTGTGTCTGTCTTGCTGTCAATGTCTCACGCTGGGAGCCAAAAGCTCAACCGCTTTGACTAACAAGTACACACTAGTAGGCAATAGACTACAGATCAATAAACTCAGCAGAAATCTCTTTCATTCAGCACACTCACTCAAAGACACAAACACCGTTTTTATACCCTGGGAGAAATTACAACACAGAGGATGGCAGAGGAGGAAGAGGAGGCAGAGGAGGAAGAGGAGGAGGGGATGATTGTGCCACCAGAGCCAGGAAGATTGTAACACCTTAGCAACAAATAAGCCAAGCCTCCCACTGAGGAGGAGCCACACTCTTTTTCACACAAACACGGAGAGGCAGCTGAAGACCGATGAAGGATGGTGATGAAACCTAGGCAGCAACAGCAGTGATGCACAAAGAAAGAAAAAAACACACACAGAGAGAGAGAGAGAAAGAAAAAAATCATTCCTCTTTGTTTCCTGCCTCCTTCTGTTTGTCATTGCCGTTTAACCTTGCCTGCTTGCCTCTCCCTGTCACTGATCTTTCCTCCTGCAATGTCGCCTCGTTTAGCAGCTTTTTTCAGCCACTGTGTGTGTGTATGCGGGCGTGTGCGTGCGTGGGTGGGTGTGTGCACCGCTGGTTTACCACCAGCCGAAGGGGAGGGGATGTAGATGGAGATGGGATGAGCAATAAAAAAGCAGGGACGGTCTTAGTGGTTGGGAAAGGAGAGAAGAAGAAGAAGAAGAAACACGGATCTCTCTGCATTGTATGGATTCCATATTGGATCGAGGAGGGGCTTGGTGAGGGAGGGGCACCGGAGACTCCTGGTGAAACGCAGAGGAGGGAGGGTGTGTGATGTGCTTCGGACCCGCTGAACCCGAGTGACGGTCGGAGGGCTTCGGAGCGGTGACTCGCCTCAGCCTCACCGCCTCCTCCGTGGTGCCATGCTCAGCAGCAACGCCCGACGCACTGGGAGGACAGAGGCGCTCCAGGAGTCGAAGACAGGAGCGTGATGGACATCTCCTCATATCCACCCGGACTCCTGCTGGCTTCTCCTCCGGTCCCCTCCGGCACCTCCTCATCAGCGAGGCGGCGCACTCTGCGAGACTCACCCACGGTGATGATCACGGTTCGGGTGTCCTGTGCCATGCTGCTAATGAATTTTCACCTGTCCACTTAACAGCTGCTCTTCCTCTCGTTATTGATGACGTTCACTGCAGGGCATTTGCT
Source organism: Gambusia affinis (assembly GCF_019740435.1). Taxonomy (NCBI): domain Eukaryota; kingdom Metazoa; phylum Chordata; class Actinopteri; order Cyprinodontiformes; family Poeciliidae; genus Gambusia; species Gambusia affinis. Next base: position 38,885,645 of record NC_057868.1, on the reverse strand, counting down.
ATTCTGATCTGAATCAAGTTTTTTTTTTTATTGCTGCATGGACCGAACAGCCCTCCAGAATGGGTAAACAACTGTCATCAAGGATTCATCGGGCATGATAATGAAGACGAGTGCATGAGTAGAGGTTTGCATCTGCAGTTATAGGTTTTAATTGGCTGTTTCCAGGAACAAAAGAGCTGCTTGGGCTGCACTGCGAGAAAACTGATAGAGTTTTTGCTCAAATGTCGAAGAAGGATGAGGATCGGCAAAGAAATCTGTGACTGAAATCAAGAAACTTTGAAGCAGGAATTTGAGGGATGGATGAAACCAGTCGTCCATCTGCAGTTGAGTCTTCCGAGGAGTTTTTTTTCTCCGCTGAGCCGTGGGAATCCTTCATACCTCAACAGACTGGCAAACTTGTCCGTGGTCTTCTATCCGGTTTCATTCATTGACTGGAGATCCATCAAAGCCTGACCCCATGAGTGGAGGAGGCGCCCTGCAGCAACGCACCACCTACCTCATCTCCCTCACCTTGGTGAAGGTAGAGGCTGTGGAGGAGAATGGCGGGGAGGCCAAGAAAAGCACCCAGGAGAAGGGGGCGGAGGCCGACCAGGAAAGAAGTCCAGGGGAAGAGATTGGAGCTCCGATCGTGGCTGAGAATGGAGCTGGAGAGAGAAAACCTCGTAGTCCTCAGAGAGATACCGTAGATGCTGCAGATAAAGCCCCTGAAAAGCCACCACGCAACCTCTCAATCCCTCTACCTGCTGAGAGAGGTACGATCCAGCAGACCAGGTCTGTAGACGCCGTTGAGTCAATGCAATGCTGGTCTCCGTCACTGATCACAACACCGCCAACGGAGCTGGTCGAACCCAGCCGAACTCCCACCAGGACCAGCTTCCCCATCCGGCCAGCGGGACAACGGCCCGTGAGTCTGCTGAAGTCCCACAGCAGCGTGGCCACTCGAGGCCGCGACTCCAGGGAGGGTCGGGAACGCAGCCCTACCTCGGCCCAGAGCCTCGACCGGAAGGACTGCCGTGTGACGACGCGGTCGCCGGGTCCCTGTCGGGCATCATGGGCCGAAGCAAGCCGACCGGAAGCCTGGAGGGACCTACGGGACGAGTCTCAAACTGGGATGTCTCTGGACGTCGCAGGTGGTGTGGCCGCGGTGATGAGGGACATCCCCAGGAAGGACCGGCTGAAGACGGGCTCGGCCTCCCTACCTGCTCCGGCCAACCAGGTCCCCAAACCGGCGCGTAAGGGTAAAAGCCGCACGCTGGACAACAGCGACCTGAACAGCCTTTCTGAGGACCTGGGGCTGGCCAGGGACGCCCAGCAGGCGCAACAGGGTCAGCGGGGCTCTGCTAAAGACAGGAAGATGCTCAAATTCATCAGTGGCATTTTCACCAAGAGCAGCTCAGGGGCGGCAGGGCCAACATCCGCAGCTCCTCCTGTCTATATACAGAGAGATTCCAGCGAGGAGGAAGGTAGGAGGTCACAAACACTGTAGGACTGGGCGTTATGGCTTAAAATAAAATCTGTTCTTTGTTTTTAGTAAAATTGATCTTGTTTTCTGTTAATATGACTACATTCTCAAACTTAGAAAAAAATATTGTAACCTGTCCTAATGTGTACAAAGCTACTATATATTTATAGAAAAGAAAGAGGAAATCGATTAATCGGAGATTTTATTTTTAAGTCACATCGCCCAGTCTTCACTAACAAATCATGGGGCAACAGCTGCAGGTGTTGCCGGTTCGATTAACGCTCTGCCCGCCCATTTCTACCCCAGGGCAGCTGCTGCTACAATACCTCATCCTAAGGACATTATAAATAAAATTAATCAATTATTATTATTACTATGATAGTTATTATTATATACAGCTATGGGCAATACGACTTAAACATAGCTACATTTAATATATTTGTTTTCTGTGCTTATTTTCTAAAAAAAAAAAAAAACAGAATTACAAATGACAGTAAATATTTTAATTTTGAGAAAATTGTCATAATATTAGCAGAATGAGTCAAAAATTCACTAGAAGGTCTTAAATTACACTTCTGTGTCAGTTTTACAGATTAGGAAATACTTAAATTTGATCATGGTCAAATTATTTTCAGGACTTTGAAACGATGGAGCAAACAGCTGAATCTACTTTGAAGAAAGAAGCCGGTTGCTTTAGATATCATTAACAAGCTTTTTTTTTTATTATTAAAACAACTTTTTTCTCATAATTTCAACAAATGCTCAACATTCCTTATTTAAGTTTAAGTCATTATAAAATTATTATTTAATTCTCCTGGAAATACAACTGTATCCTGGTAAAATTAACACTTTATTCTCGTGTTGCTGTTGTATAACTTTATTATGTATTACTACCACCGTATTCTTGGGAATATGACTTTTTGCTAGGAAATAATGTTTTTTTAGTAGCTTTTTTTTATTTCAGTTATCCTTTCTGTGAGTTGTACATTAGAGTACATAACTAGAATATAGTCATAATATTAGCTGAATAAAGACATAATTTTACCAAAAGTATGTCTTAAAATTATGAGAAAAAGATTGTTTTAATGAGAAACATTAGGAATACACTTAATTCTTGTGTATTTTACTAAGACATAAGACTGTATTCTGATAAGTAAAATAAAATAAAATAATGATCAGTCTAATCCATATATTCCTGAATGCAAAGTCTAAATAAATAGTTTTGATTAAACAAGATGGCGGCCTTGCATCACTCCGAACCACGAAAACCCAAACAGCGAATTAGTCTAAAAACATCCAGATTATCCAAAATCTAGATCTTCGAAAACCCCAAAATTCGACTAATTGATTTTTTTAAAAATCGATTTATCGCCCAGCCCTACGTCACTCTGCAGCTCATGATCTTCCCTTAGCATCTTTTCTGCAGGATTTTTTCTGAACATGTCCTCTTCCTCTGTGCAGAGGCATCCATTTGAAATGAGTCAGGCTGGAGTTGGGTGGGGTTGATCTTTTTTAGAGAGAAACCTCTCACAGGCTGTAATAAAGTCACGTGGCTTGGGAACATTTTTCTGCCGCCATGTGCATCTGGGTCCCGAATGATACGGGAAACAAAAACTACCGTTTGGTGCGATGATTGCCAAAAGAATCGTCTTAATCTAATTCCCCTCAGAGCGGGGGCAGATTTCACATGGCTGCAGGGTAATCAGCCCTCACACACACTGACACTGACACCCCACACACTGGTGCACCTTGTTTTCTCCCAGTGTGGGTTTAAATCTCATAATGTCGCCGGAGAATCTGTTTGGCGCCACAACCGACCGGGAACATTTCTAATCCCGTCTTTGATATTTTCCACCCACCGCACCTTCTGCAGCTGGAGATTCATTTTCTCTCCATCTCTCGCTTTCTCTCTCTCTCTCTCTCTCTCTATTTGTTTCAGTCTGGTTTTATTTAAATTCACTGGGGGGGACATGTGTAGCGTTTCAGGGATTTGAATAAAAATAGATTTAAAGATTTGTTACATCCAAGAGAGCGTGCCTTTTTATTTTTATTCTTTACTCATTGTGTATTCAGGCCGTTTCACACGCACACACACATAAACTAGCCTCTGTATGCACGGCATACACATGCACGCATAAGCTCAGGAACAGGAGGAAGTGTTGCCATGGCAACCGTCAGACCCGTGCCGCCCGTGCTTCAGTGGCAAGCCGTTGTAATATAATATCGGTTTTTCCAAAAAATATTTTTTTGTTTCATTGAAATTTTAAAATGCTGCTAACTAACTGCACTTAGTTTTTCCTATTTGTAGATATCAGTAATGTCATTATGACTAGTCAGACTGTTAATTACAAAAGTATGGCAAGCCTTTTTAACATAAAATCGCTTTCTACCGACTATCTGTAATTATGACGATGACTAGTTGGTTTATTCAACAGACTCATCGTCCACATAGAGATAAAAAACAAAGAGACAATAACAGAAATAAATACAAACTTATAAAACACATGCATACCAGTGTTTCCAAAAATATGGAAGCAACATTACAATAAGTCATTCTACATTCTAGAGATATCTATAAATTAAATTTTGACTGTTCTTAACGGTAATTTAAGATATCTGCATTTACATTCTGACTAGTAAGGTTAACAATTCCAGATATCTTCAGTTACATTTGGACTTAAAAATTCATTTCAAGAAGATATTTTAAATTACGTTACCAGGATTTATTTGAAGAGTCAAACATCCATAATTACAATTTAAGATATTGCAAACGTAATTATAGTTAGTCAAAATTTCATTTCCAGAGACCTCAACTAAAAATTGTGCATTTTTTGCTGTGCAATATTTGAGAACACGAACTTTGTGAATATGAAGACTGCTTCTGATTTCTACAAAGAATTCCCAATTTGACAGTGCTGCATTTTCAAAAATCTTTTGTCTGTTTTTTTCTTCAATTTTTCAGTTCCACTTTCAAAATGCTGTGAAAATATGTAACGCTTTGACTAAACAAAATACCAATTTAAGATATCAGTTATATCATTCTGACTAGTCATAACATTAATTAGATGTGTCGAATAGAAAAAACCCCATCTAATTAAAGATATCTCTAATTTATTTGGAAATGTTATTTGACAAATCAAGTTTATAGTTCTAGATATTTCTTATCTAGCTTTGCCTCGTTATTACTTGCTTTCAATATATCTGCAACTTAGTTTGCAGCAGCCAAAACTATCTAAAATAAGGTATCTTGATTTATGGTGTCATTCAATATCTTTAATTAGAATTATGACTATTCAGCACAGAACGCGAGATATCTCGTTCTACTCATAATTCATTGTTGATATTTGATGTGTGTTTCTGATAATAATTCATTGTAGATATTTTGAATTAAGGCTCCCATACAAATTAATTGTAAATCTAATGTCATTTATACTAGCCTGAATGTAATTATCTCAAATATGTATTTTGTCTAGTCAAAATATAATTATCTATATATATATATATATATATATATATATATATATATATATATATATATATATATATATATATATATATATCTATATATATATATATATATATGTTAATTTACTAATCCGTCCAGTGATAAACCAATTCCAGATATCTGGAATGTAAGTGTGGTGAAACCGATTTTATGTTAAAATTGCCTGCCATACTTTAACTAAACATTCATTCAAGACATCTTTAGTTAGAATTATGGCTAGTTGGAAGAGAAAGTGTGATATCTGAAATATGAGCTGAAATATGGTCAGAAATTAATTTTTGATATCTTGAATTAAAGCTTCCATATAAATTAATGGTAAATCTGACATCATTTATTAGTCACAATGTAATTATGAATATCTCAAGTAGGTATTTTGTGAAATAAAATTATAATTAAAGATATCTGGTGTGGCAAAATCAATTTTATGTTAAATCGACCTGCCATATTACAGTAGTATTGCCGCTGTTACAGAGGCAGCAACGCCTGATGGAATGGAGAGAAGAGGAGAAAGACGAGATGCGAAAGAGGATGAAGTATATTCGAGATAAAGGGGAAGGTTTTAAGGCTTAAAAGAAACAGAATAAAGTTTAATATTTGAGTGTCCACATCTAAACTGGATGGTTGGAGTGGAGGTAATTGGGATTCTGTGGAAATGTGCGCAGCGAAGCAGCTGAAGGACTTCACTGTCTAATCACTTCTGGCTCCAGCACCGGGCCATAAAAAGGGCCTTCAGTCAGAAAGACACAATGAGACAGACTGTCAGTGTGTGTGTCTGTGTGTGTTTTGTGTAGTAGGGATTGCCCTTTTTGTGTTTGCAAAGAGTCAGACTGCAGCAGCAGCTCGCATGAAAGCCCACTTTCACCATGCATTCATCTGCCACAGATTTAGTTTGTATTTGAAAGACACAAACAGCCACACCTTGTATCTGATACTCTCTTTACTATCAGTTAGAAATTATAAAACAAGTAATTTGTTTTTGGATTGAGAAAGTTTCCTAGACCTTTGTGACTGTTGGCCTTTTTTGGGCGTTGACTTGAAGAATTTGGATTCAACAAACCTGGAGTATTTTCATACCCGTTTGTTCGGTAGACTTGTTTCGACTGAGGACCAAAATTGCATCATTTGTTACATTTTCACTTTAAAACTAACCCCACCGTTTTAAAAAAAAGTGCTTACCGTTCACCTGTGGAGGCGCTACACCAAGAACCACTGAAGGAAACGATACAAAAACCACAGAAGAAGACAAGAGCCCAACTTCCTTCTAGTAGAAATGTAAACAAAACTGGAGTAGCGTTGTATTATTGCAGCTGTAGCATCTCTCTTTTGTCTTTAGCGGAACATTACAAACTATTTCTCTAGATAGTGCTAGAGTAGTGAGTTTGTTTTTGTTATATTTACCCAGAATGCCCTGCACCGTAGCTCGCTTACTGCTTTTGGAACTTTCTCGTCAAACGAACTAATCAGGGCTGGTGTAAATGCAACCCTACATCTCGGTTTGCTTAAAGAGAACTCTGGTACAGTTGGAATGCATATGAACGCCAAGCAGACCAAAGACCACTTCAAAAGCAACGAGTGAGCTATAGAACAGGGTATTCTGGGTAAATACAACCAAAACAATCAGTCTAGCATTAGCAGGAGAAATAGCTTGTAGTCTTTTGTCAAAGGCAAAAAAGAAATCCCACCACCACTAAAATCTGAGATCACTCCGTTTTAGTTTACATTTAGAAATGAAGGACATTGTGCTCAGTACTCTTCGGAGTTCTTTGTGTCGTTTCCTTCAGTGGTTCTTGGTGCAGCGCCACCACAGGCAAAGAGGGGAACAGGTTTCTCAAAGCGGTTGGTTTGTTTAACAGTGCAGAGTGAAAGTGAACGTAATCAGGTGAAAATGTAACAACCATTGCTACTCTGATCCCTAATCTAACCGAGATTATCAAAATATCAGCTGCCAAGTTCTCCAGAGTTCTCCTAATCGTGTCATTATTTGACTCAAGCATGCTGAAGCAGAGCTGGTTAAAAGTTTTACTTAACCAATAATATAGCATTAGCTGCATTTAAATCCATCTTATCTTTTTGGCAGTAGAGGGGCCTTCCAGCCTTTGCAGATAATTTTTTGTAGTGGGGAAGTACATTTCAAATACTTTTTATACTCTTTCACTTCTGCCTGCCCAGTTTGCAGTCACTCATTGTTATTTCTATTAGGGGATTGCTAAAATTATCAATTTTAGCTCTGTTTTCTACTTTGAGGAAAGCGGCAGTGTGAAAAGCTAAGACATTTTTCAACAGCAGACGAATCAAACCATCTGGCTTCAAGCAACACACTGCTTTTGCCTTGCTTTAAACAAAGGACAGCTAAGTAGATAAAGAGCAGCATGGTTGCAGCTTCCTGGTTTCCCTGCTGTGAATTAAAGGTTATATTCATAACTGTGACCTGCAGGGCCACCCGTGCAACTTATATTGCAGATGTGTGATTTATCACCCCTTCTTCCAACAGGCAGTTAAGATGGCTGCCCTCCTCCCTGTGTATAATCAACATGATGAATCCCCTCCCTGTGTCTGCAGCTCGCTGAACATTTGTCTCTGCCTGTCTTTTTAGTAAATATCGCCAACAGTCAGGAGTGGATGCTGAGCCGATCCATCCCGGAGCTGAGAGTGGTGAGTTTCCATCACTGCAGCTGATGCATCACACATTCAGCTCACAGTGAAAACCGATTCTGAGTAATAAAACTGTAGAGAGACTGTTTTTTTTTTTTTTCTTGCACAGTTCAGCATAACAGGAAACATATTACAGTAGCTGATGTTTGATTTTCTGCTGAGTTGCAGCAGTTGCTCTCTGGGAAAATGACACCTTTCATCCCAGTAAAATCCATTAAAACATGAACTAGTTTTCCTATTTTTAACTTTTTGACTTGTCAAGTTGGAAGTCCCTAAAATATGTCATAATTTTACTAATTAAAATCACTTTTATAATAAACTAAGCATGCCATATTTTATTAAGCATTTAAAGTTGTCCAATTATTTTTTAGGAAGGAGTAGATGTAGGTATTCATCATATCATTTATTGTAAAAAATGTCTTATCATGATAAAGATTTTGATTTATTTTTAGGATACATTTCAGTTATTAGTGATGAACAAAAAATAGTACTAACAGTACAATATGAAATCTTAATTTAGCTTTTTTATCCACGATTTGTTTCAGAAAAACACCAATAAATATCTGTAAATTCGAAAATATGATTAAATGCAGTTACTGTGTGCAGATTAGTGCTCTAAATATTTTTTTAAGAAACAGAAGAAGCTTTTTTCAACTGATTGAGTAACTGATTAATTGTTATTAGGACAGACTGAAAGAACAGCACACTCAGAGCGGTAATTAGTAATAGTAATAAAGATAAGATAAAAACAAAAAAACTAAAAACTTTGTTCGTAAATATCTTCTACCTAAAACTCATCAAGTGGCTGTTTTAGTTTCACTTGGTTAATAAAATCTCACATTTACCACCTTTTACTATTCATTTATTAATCAATTAATCCAAAACATAATCACCAGATTTACCCTAGATTGTTGATAAATCGAGCAGAAAGGCCTCATCTTTTCACATGTTGACTTTATCAGTTATAGCGTTTATTAAACATGTGGCTTTTGCAAACAGTACATGTAGATAATGCTTTCTGAGATCATTTGTGCAAGTAAAGTACAAATTTTCTGACAACTGTTATAAAGATGTAAAAGAGAGCCTTAAAATATGATTTTCTTTAATTAAAGCAGCATAATCTCCCACTGAAAGACAAATCCAACATTTAATTTAAGAGCATGTTCTCTGTAGGGACTAAAATACCACGTTAAGAGATAATTAGTTATAAAAATTCACTGGTGGTCTAATTGTTGCTGCTAACTCCTTCTACAGCCTTACTTTGCAATCTCTAAGATCATCAGTGTCCAAACCTTTGACACATTTTAACTGAAGTTAGACAAAAGACATTTTCATGAATTGAAAATTTTATATTTGTTAATTATAGCAAGAGTTTTGCACATTTACCTTTAAATTTTGGGGAATCAATTGTTTTCTATTGCTTGGTCAGGAGAAAAGTGGATTTTCAGCTGTTTTTGCAACAAGAACTTGATTTTGGTCGCTCTTTACTCTGAAATTTTCAGTTTTTAGCCCAGTTTGTTAAAAGACTGCAACCAGGTCTGCTTTTGACCCAGTCCCTGGATGTCTGTGATCTTGTTCTCTATTACAATAGAAGCAAAACATGATTAAGTGAAAACCGCATTCAAATGCTCCAGAGTTCTCTATTATGCTCTCATTGTTTAAGCTCACTAAGCCTGCAGCTACCAATTATTTTAGCGATCAATTATTCCATGGATTATTATAGCGATTAATCGATTATCATGATGATTAATCAACTAATTTTTTTTTTTTTTTTTACATATTTTTCAGATTTTTCATTCAACCTCTTAAGCCTTTCTATACACAATCTGAAACATTAAAATATGCAAATAAGCAAATAGTTTAATTACCTTTTTCAATAATAAAACAACAATTTTATGTCCTAAAATGCAATAATGTAGCATTCCATTAATGAACACTTGAACATTTGTTGCAAAGGATCCATCTGTTGCTAAAAATACTACCTTTTGAATTCATAAGGGGACACCAGATAGGTGTTTAACAGGAGATTTTTTTACCCTATATACTCCTGTTAACAATTAATTGATTACTAATTTAGTTCTTAACGATTAATCGTTTCAGCCCTAATCTTATTTAGTAGCGATAGTTTTGGTGTTAGTCTGTAAAGAACGTTGTTTACCCAATGTTGTGACTGTTACAAATTCAGTCAGAGACGAAGTCAGTAAGTGAGAAAGGAACTGAAAGGGTTTAATTAAGTCTGACAGTTTGGTTTGAGATGTTCTCCATCGCTGACCATGAAGAACTTCTAATTCTTTTTAATGTATTTCCTTCCTTTTTCTCTCAGGGCATTCTAGGCAGCCTGAAAAGTGGAAAGTCAGCGCTGGTGAACAAATACATCACAGGCAGTTATGCTGCGATTGAGAAGCCTGATGGTAGAAACAGTTTTGTTTTAAATTAAAGCGTTTCCTGATTGGCTGTTTTGCAGCTCAGTGGCCTGTTAAATTACCTTCCCGTTGATTTGTTGTTCCTGACAGGTGGAAGGTATAAAAAAGAAGTTCTGGTGGACAGTCAGAGTCACCTATTGCTGATCCGGGAGGAAGCTGGGGCTCCTGACGCACAGGTGTGTTTTACATAAACATGTAACACCTGAATCATCTGTTTGCAGCTGCGCAATTCCTCTCAACTCTAATCCTGCTTCACTGTTCCGTCTGCGTTTTCTCCCATTCACTTGGATTACTCCGGTAGAATTTCAACTGGACCAATCAGCTAACAGAAAGAGAAGTTGTGAGCGATTATGTTGCTTTTCTGCGCTACTTTAGAATTTAAGTCTGCTTGTAGTTGCAGCAATGACAGTGGAGGGAATGAAGCAGTTCAGTTCGCTTACAAATACCAACATTAGCACCCATCTTGTTGGGCTCAGCACTTCTTTCTTCGTACTAGATGATGGTTGTTTATGATCAGGCAATTTGAAGAAAGGTTTGTAGTATCAAACTGGTGTGTTACATAGGTAGCGATGGGGTAACATGTAAATCTTCAACAGAGTCAAATCATTGAACGATGTGATAGGTTTTTACCAGGCTATCTTGGAACTAATGTTTGGTTTTTACCAGGCTATCTTGGAACTAATGTTTGGTTTTTACCAGGCTATCTTGGAACTAATGTTTGGTTTTTACCAGGCTATCTTGGAGCTAATGTTTGGTTTTTACCAGGCTATCTTGGAGCTAATGTTTGGTTTTGTTTTCCAGTTCTGCAGCTGGGTCGATGCGGTCATCATGGTCTTCAGTCTGGAGAATGAAGCCAGTTTCCAGGAGCTTTACCAGCTCTACAGCCAGCTCAGTGCTCACCGCTCCGACATCCCCGTCATCGTGGTGGGAACCCAAGGTAATCTCACAGATTACACCATAGGATTAAACTTGATTTAACTCGCCAAAACAGATGAATGTGGGAAAACTTTTGGATTAATAAACTGGATTAATAAACAGGAACCAGGAAGTGTGACCATATAAGGCCCATACTGGCTTCTTTACATTGGCTGCCCATCTTTTATCAAAGAGATTTTAAGATTCTTTTATTAACTTATTTAGTTTTAAAAGGGTTAGCTCCACCTTATCTTCAGAACCTTTTAAAATTTCAGTCTGTGTCCAGAACCCTACGATCAAATCCTCAGCCATTACTGACAGTTCCTCTGACCCGACTTAAGAGCAAAGGAGATCAGGCTCTTTCTGCTGTTGCTCCTATTCTATGGAATAATCTACCTTTCCAGGTTAGATCTTCCCACTGCCTGGATCATTTTAAATCGCTTCTCAAAACTCATTTTTAATCTTTGGCTTTTATTTGAAGTTGTGTTTTGATACTCAGTTTTTATCAATTTGTGTTATTGTTGTTCCTGTGCAGCACTTTGGTGCAGTTTTACACCTGTTTTTAAAGTGCTATATAAATAAATTTGACATTGACATAACTGTTATTTAGTTAGAAAGACTGGATTGAATAGTTGTATGTTAGAGCTGAAAGAGTGAAATCCCAATCATCCATCCATTCATCCTCAGTAATCTATTTTTACAATACCATAATTGAGCTAACTCTAAAAAAAGTGTGAAATATTATAAGTTCAATATTTTTTATCATTTTGACCAAAATAACTCGTAAATCATTTATGCCATTATTGTTATAATTTTCCAGTATTCATTTATGTTATCAACAAATATTGTTACATAATAAAGATATGTTAATACCTTCTCGTTATCCTGGATTGATCAGATAAAATAAGCAGCACCAACCCCCGAGTGATCGAGGACCAGCGCGCCCGGCAGCTGTGCATCGACGTGAAACACTCGCTGTTTTATGAGACCTGCGCCACCTACGGGTTCAACGTCGACAGGGTCTTCTGCGAAGGTGAGCTCATTTCATCCTGACCTCCATCTTAATCAGAGACGAAACATTTCAACCGGAGCTCTGTGTGGTTTTCAGCCGCCCAGAAGATCGTAGCGCAGAAGAAACAGGCGGCGCTGCTGGCGTGTAAATCTCTTCCCAACTCGCCGAGTCACTCTGGAGGATCCACACCTGGATCAGCGTCTCTGCCCGGACAGGTACCACCAGGGCGGTTTCTAACGTTATCGTCACCCCGTTACGTCACCGGATCTCTACGTGATACGATGTGTGCTAGCGTGAGAGCTAGCACACTCGCTAGAGTTAGCTGCTAGTATACTAGCTAAAGTATGTAATTTTACTACATCAAAAGCAAAAAATCTGAATTTATTTACTTTCAGTGTCACTCGCAGCTTTAAAGCTGAGATGTTATTCTATATGTTAAAATATATTGACAAATATATAGGGAATTAATCAGAAATATATGAAAGTGCTATTGGGTAATATGCTAAAACGTAGCTTGGCAGATTATGACAATACATTAACGAATATATTTGATTAGCTCCTTATTTATCTTAATAAAGTATGCCTGTGTAGATATATATTGTAATATATGAAAAGTGCAAGTCCCTATATATTATTAAGTATATTGTAATATATTATGCTGTCATATTTTCCAATACAATTTGCAATAAATATTTTATGCTTTGAATAAATGTTATAGTTAATTATTAATCAATACCAATTGATAAATGAAGCAGCATCCTTAATTTTAGTAAATAACTTTGAATAACATAAAAATCTAAGATTTATGAGATGAAATATTTGGCAATATGTTTAATGGCAGCAAACATTCAAAATATTTTTACTCTAGTTTCTAGTGTTCAAGTGTATCAAGTCTTGGTACACTTAAAATGAGACAAAATAACTTCCAAATAACATTTCAGCAAGATAAAGAAGCTTGTTGTAAGTCAATAAATACTTAATATTGTTAAAAAGTACAAGTTCCAATTTCAGATTATGTCACTTGTAACATGGGAAAAATTTATTGTTATAGATTAAATAATCTGCCTTAGTAACTAGATTTTGTGTTTTTGCAGTGAACATAGATTTTAAATATAAATCAAGTCTTTAAAGTCTAATTTTACTCCACCACAGACACGTTTTATCACCTCATCACTCACTCACATCATCCTCACTCTCTCCATCTCCTTCTCATCTCCATTCCCATCTTGACCCTGTGACCTCTGGATTCCCCCCTCCCCTCTCAGGCCAGTAATGGCCCCAGCAGCAGCTACGCCTGCTCCCTCCCCTCCACCCCTGTGGTGGGTCACAGAGAGCTGAGGGCGGCTCAGGTGGAGGGGGGCAGCAGCTCGCGTCTGAAGACCATCCCCAGGCGACCTTCCCTGTTTAAGGTCAGTCCCTCGCCACGTGTTCCCTCTCCTGTCATTTCACTCTCATTTCCATCCGGCTCCCCTGTCGTTCTTCTCTGTTGGGATTAAAAATAGCTTTTCATGGGGTTTGTTTCAGAACCGGGACACGGACAAGAAAGCAGGTGATTCGAAGGGGGATCAGAGCGGTGTGCGGGGCGTCCCGCTCAAACAGGTTTGTGTTGTTTTTGCTAGCGCTGAAACGATTAATCATATTAATTGTAATTAATCGATCTTTTTTTTTTCTAAATGAGTACTTCATAGAAAGGGTTTCCAGGAAAATCCTTGTTGTTTCACAGCTTTGGGTCAGATAGGGCTGAAATGATTAAACATGATTAATTGATAAATTTTTTTAATGAGCGATTCATAGAAGGAGTTTCCAAGAGAATCCCTTTTGTCTCACAGCTTTGTATCAAATAAGACTGAATTATTCATGATTAATTGATTATTAAAATAATCGTGAACTGCTCTAGTAATCAATTAATCATTAAATTTGCTGAAAGAACACCACAGAGTAGTAAATGGGCCAAGACTGTACACAGTACGCATGCATTTTACATTTAAGATAATAAAAAATTTTTTGTTTGTGAATATTTTCTATCTAAAACCCCTCAATTGGCAGGTTCAGCTTGACCTAGTGGACACAATAAGCAATAAAATGTCTATTTTCGTATCTTCAAAAGGAATTATTGTTTTATTTGTATTTGTTAATGTATTCCAAATATTGTACATGAAAAACTTAAATGAAAAACCTGCAGTGAGGCAGTTTTTTAATCTGATTAATTGAAAATTGTCAATTAATTGATTATTCTGATTGTTATTTGTTAGAAGTATTGATTAATTGATAGCTAGCTGTGGCTGTATTCTTTACAAATAAAAATACAGAACTCAGAGGAACTAAACAATATATTCCAGTTCCCTTTTCACACAGGAGAAGGGAACCAAAATAAATTTATCTGCTTCTCGCAGCAGCTTTCAGTTTCATCTTTCCTGACCTTTCCCCAGCGTGTTTCTATTAATACAGGAGCTCTGAGCTGCTTTGAAGGCACTAGTTAAATTTAGCCACACTGTGTGTCATGCTAAATCTGCAATTGTCTGTTTTCATCAGGGCATCCTGTTCAAGAGGAGTGGCAACTCTCTGAATAAGGAGTGGAAGAAGAAATACGTCACCCTGTCCAACAATGGCACGCTGTCTTATCACTCCAGCTCCAGTGTAAGAAAAACAGCGTCCAGCCCTGATCGATACGGCCGTAAAGCATCAGCAGTCGTCTCTGGAGAGCGCTTATCTGCAGATTTACAGTCGCAACGACACGTTAGGGGACACATTCTTGTTTTCTGCAGCTCTAGATTTGAACTCTTATTGATTTTATAGAAATGATTCTGCAAAAAGGCTTCAAATTGTTGAATAATTTCTGTTTTATATATAGAATATTATATACAGAAATCTGAGCAAATTTGACATCTAGAATCCCTATTGGTTGTGTCTAAATTGTAAGTACAACTTTGAGGGCGTTGAGGCAGAACTGGAAGGGGAAAAATTAAGAGTTTGAAAAAATATTTCTGTTTCGAGAGTTTATTATTTTTCTGAGATCTTGTAAACATGTAGATGGGTCTTTATAAAAACAAATATTTAGCATATTGTTTAAAAAGATAATATTGTACACACATGGGGTAGAAGTACGGCGTAAAAGTAAAATATCAGATTTTTTTCATACCAAATTATAATAAGAAAAAAAACAAAATGACAAATGACATAAAAAAATTAAAAAGTGGCTTTTATTTTAGTCATCTATCTGTGAATTGTACAACGACATAATTACGAGAATATAGTCATAAAATTAGCTGAATAAAGGCAGAAGAAAATTACAAGAGAAAAATAAATTTTTTGCTATTTTACATGTTGGTGTAAAATTCTCTTAATATTCCAACGTTATTCTGGCAATATTAGAACTATATTTCCGTATTATTCAGATTTTTAATAATTTTCTTTATTAAAAAGAAAATTGTATGTTCTGTCCAAATGAAAGAAGTTGTAAAACTCTTTGGTCAAACAAGATGGCCGCCCTGTGCACACATACATCACGGTCTGGGTCTTTTTTAATTTTAAGTTTTCAATCTGCATTGAATATCCATTTCTTCAAAAAATTAAAATTGACTTCATTTGCTTAATTTTAACATCTGACTCGACGACTTTGGTCTGTGTGACCAAAAGTTTGGACACCCCAAGTTTTATCTTGGCACCGTTTCACAGAACCTTAACATGTCGCTAAACGAGATAAAAACATTCAATATCTCATCCATCACAGGATTACACACAGAACACCCACGGGAAGGAGATCGACCTGCTCCGTGTGACGGTTAAAGTTCCTGGGAAACGCCCGCCGAGAGCCGTCGCACCTGCCGGACCCTCAGCTGTTCCCCCGGCGGTTTTACCTGGAGTCAACGGGATCAGCAAGGATCCGGCCGCAGCTGACGGCACCAGCTCAGGTACGCCGAATCAGTTAGCCATCCCAGCTTTAAACAGATGTTATAATACTTTAATTAGTATTTATTGATATTGAGGCAGAATTTTGTAACTGACTACCTTGTTTAGTTTTAAATATTGTATAACTTAACGTTCCACGTTTTCTCTTTTCTTAAATATTTCTTTCGAAAGAATAAATAAACTACATTTTAGAAAACTTTCTATGACAAAGAAAAGAAACGTAGTCTAGCAAACTTTTTTTCTATAGGGACAAAACAAACACACCAACAACAAAAATCTAAACTAATGGCAATCATTACGCCAACAGTGAGTGAGAGAAGGATGGGTGCTATTTGTAAAGTTATACAGCAATAATTTGGTTTATTTAGTCTGTCATAAGAGAAAAAAGTTTATGAAAAAGACAAATTTAAGACAAACTACTATTTCCACTGACAGATTATTTCACTTATAACATGACATTTTTCCCACATTATAAGTGAAATAATCTGCAAGTGGAACCAGTACTGTTTTTAATCAATATTAAGGAATTATTGACTGAAAACAAACTAAAAAGTTGCTTGTAAGTCTGTGTTGTTCTAGGATGTTTCCACTGGATACTTGGTCTGATTTGGTGTTTTTGCAGCGTGTTCTCTAGGTGAAATGTGTTGTTCTTACTGCATGATAAACAGAAAATCTTCACGTTCTCTCAGTTCCTCAGTTGTGTCCGTCCACTCTGTCCGTCGCCGACGAGCGGCCCGGCGCTTTGTCGCCACAAGGGGGCGAGAGAGGACTGCAGCGCTGCCCTTCATCGCTGTCCGCTAAAGCACAAAGTGTTGGCGAGTGTAGCACACCAGATTCAACCTCGAATGTCTGCCACCGCCACAGCAACTGATTCTTTTCTTTTCTCCTTTTTTAATGTCAGACGGCCTTGAAGGGACGGCCGGAAAAGATCCGGGCCAAGCGTCTCCCATGAGTGACAGGAAGAAGAACAGGAGGAAGAAGAGCATGAATCAGAAAGGGGATGCAGCTGTTGGCCAAGCTGATGGTAATGTCACTTTTCCTGCGAAATTATCTGAACATTTTGGAAACTTTCCGCTTTACTGCACTCTAAAGATTATTTTGTTTTACTACAAAGAACTTATTGCTAACTGTCTGTCGTTCTGGTCTAAAGATGGATTATCAAATATCTGTTGAGATTTCTTGACAGCTTATTTCCCGTCTCTCTGTTTCTCTTTTTTTTCCTTTCCCTTGTGCGTTTCTCTCGCTCTGCAGCCAAACGCAAAATGTGGAAATTAAAGAGCTTTGGTAGCTTGAGAAACATTAATAAGACAGGTAACACATGTGGGTGCAGAGTCTTTCCATCCCTACCATCCCAAGCATGTGTTCATCCAAATAACCCTGACATCTTTCGTTCTCCACCTCTCAGACTTTAAGCCATTTTGTGTTTGTTTTTGATAAATCTCCACAGATTATCCCACTATAACCATGTCCAGTTGGTGCAGATGTGACCAAAGGTTGTATTTGTTTTCTTGTACTTGCAGAGGAAGAGAATGCAGACTTTATTATAGTTTCTTCTACCGGCCAAATGTGGCACTTTGAGGCGCAGAGTCTGGAGGAGAGGGATTCCTGGGTGACAGCAATAGAGAGCCAGATCCTGGCAAGCCTGCAGTCCTGTGAGAGCGGCAGGAATAAGGTGAAAAAACACAAAAAAAAACATTTAAAAAAAAAGAAATAATTCCCCAAAACACTGGAACATGCGTACTTTCTATAGAACAGAAAAGCAGAGGCATGACTCATAAGATAGACTATAAATTGTACCAGAAGTTATTGTGAAAAACGATAATGTTGTTTTTAGACCATTTTCAAGTAATATAATGGTACACTGCAAAAGCACAAAACCTTTCCATGTAATTTTGGTCTATTTTACCTTCAGTCTTTATGTTGGACCCTGATGGGTGTCCAGTTGTTTTCCTGTGTGGCTGAACTTGTAGCTCTGCATCTATAATTTAAATATGTTTGCTCCAAATTAATAAATTTCTGCAGCAAAACAATAAAATCAGTTTCTCTGAGGTCAAAATGTCACCCAGTTTTGTGTCTTGTGAGACTGAAGTGATTGATGCTTTCTGTGGCCAGGCACGGAGGAGCAGTCAGAGCGAGGCCGTGGCGCTGCAGGCCATCCGAAACACCAAAGGAAACAACCTGTGTGTGGACTGTGAAGCATCCAGTAAGTTCACTTTTAACACGGCAAAAACACTAAATATTACTGAGTGTTTCTAGAACAAAGATCTTAGTACTTTTCAGATAATACAAAACTATTTTACAAGTAACTATTCAGTTGTAGTTATAGGACAGGGGTGTCCAAAGTGCGGCCCGCAGGCCATTTGCAGCCCTCTGGAGGATTGTTGGTGGTCCAGATGGAGCAAATCTGACCTGCAAGCATAGGTGGACACTTTTTCAACATTTTTACAGTTAAATAACATCTTTTTAAAAATATTAGGCACAAAAAACAGATTCCCATTTATTAACAAGTTTGTTTCATTCAACTTAATTTTTGGACTAACTAGAACCATAAATGTCGACTCTTATTTCTCGTATAAGAAAACAATCAAGCCAAAAAATTATAAACTGTGGGCCTTTTTTGTGATCTACACACCAATTTTCTACAAAAGTATGACCATTTTCTTCATGTTACTAAAATCAGAATTGTTTAGTTTGTTGTTTCCATCTTCATGAACTGTCTTAGGAAAACAGAGTGTTTTCAGTCAAAGACTTCTTCAAATTTGCTGTAATACAGACTGCTACAGGAGATCTTTCCTGCCAACATCCATCACTCTCTATTTGAAGAATCTGAATTAATATTAATATGAATAACAACATTTAATTTCCCTTTGGGATCAATTAAATATTTTTGAATTTAAATTTGAATAATTATTGAGCAGGTAAAATAAAAAAAGGCCCCAAAAGTTTATTTTAAAAATGAAATAATTTTTTGTTTTTTTTTACTATTTTTGTGTCCCCATGTGTTTTCAGTTTAATGACTTGGCATCTCATTGCAAAAGGTTTGGACACCACTGACATAAAACCTTATTTTAAGTCATGAATTCCTTAATAATGTTTACTTCCACTAATATATTTTTTGATTTAAAACAAGACATTTTCTACATGTTATAAGTGGAACTATTTTTTCTTTTTTTTTATCAATATAAAGAAATTAACCTAAAACAAGCTCCTATAACATGATGAAAAGTTACTGGTAAGTAAAGTAGACCAGAAGTACTTGGTAATATTTTGTATTTTTGCAGTGTTATGTTTTTGCTTCAGTGCTGCAACCAGACTCACCTCTCTGGTCCCTGCAGATCCCACCTGGGCCAGTCTGAACCTGGGGGCCCTCATCTGCATCGAGTGTTCGGGGATCCACCGGAACCTGGGAACCCATCTGTCTCGCGTTCGCTCGTTGGACCTGGACGACTGGCCGGGGGAACTCACACAGGTTCTGGCTGCCATCGGAAACCACATGGCCAACAGCGTGTGGGAGAGCTGCACCCAGGGCCGGACCAAACCCACGCCGAACGCAACACGGTGGGTTGAACCAAACCAACAACAAACCAACATGGTTTAGAGTTTCAGTTTGGTAAATAAATATTTTAATACCAAAATGGGTAAATGAAAGCAGCCATTGTGCAGTTCACACAGCGGTAAAACCAGTTGACCAATGTTGCTGAGCTGCTGGAGCTCAGCTTGGGTTGCTAGGTAACAGCAGAACTCGGCTGGGGTTGCTAGGTAACTCAGTGCTGGTGTGAATGTGACTTAACAATTGTGATGTTCTTGGAACAGATTTGAAACTTGTTGCCAAAAAAAGTCTGGATGTTTGTTTTTTATAATGCTTGGGCTGTTTTTAGAAGCAGTAGAAACCCAAATGGAAGTACAAAAATGTACAAAAACTCTTTCAAATTGAGCATTAGTTGCTGAAAAGCTAAAAAAATGTGTCTTGAGTCTACAAATTATCTTTAAAAACTAAATATTATCCCAGAATAAAAAGCGTGTTCCTCACCAGAACATGGAAGTTTTCTCTACGTAGTTCCATGTTTTCATGTTCGGTCCTGTGATGTTTCCGTGTCACCAGAGAGGAACGAGAGTCCTGGATCCGGGCAAAGTATGAGCAACGCGCCTTCGTTGCTCCTCTACGGCCAGCCTGTGAGGACAGCGTGCCGGCGTCGCTCCTGTCCGCGGTGACCAACCGGGATCTGCTCCGGCTGCTGCTGCTTCTGGCCCACTGCACCAAGGAGCAAATCAACGCACAGCTGGCCGCCACGCCGTCACGTACGGCTCTGCACGCCGCCTGCCAGCTGGGAGACGTGGTCATGACCCAGCTGCTCGTCTGGGTGAGTGTATTTATGTTTTTACTC
This sequence comes from Gambusia affinis, assembly GCF_019740435.1. NCBI lineage: Eukaryota > Metazoa > Chordata > Actinopteri > Cyprinodontiformes > Poeciliidae > Gambusia > Gambusia affinis. The sequence goes on along the minus strand of NC_057868.1, from coordinate 38,865,382 downwards.
TCCGGCGCTAGTCAGAAAGAAACCTTAGATGTCTGGTAATGTTTATTTTTAGAAGAACAAAAGAAAAGACGTCGAGCTGCATCTTTTCAAGGTTTAAAACAACAGAAATGAACTGTAATTCTGCTGGGGTTTTTTATGAGCAATCAACTTTCACTGAGAAGAAAAATAAAACGGAAAACTTGTGTGGCACTTTTTGCTCTCTTAACAAAAGAAATAGAAAAACAGATTTTAATCAAATGGATTTTGCTAAATTCTCATTCTATATTAATGATTAAATCCTTAAAGGAGCAATATTATCCAAAGTCGACTGTTTTTGAGCTTTATATCATGTTATAATCTTATTCCCTCATTAAAAACATGCCTAGTGTTGCCTTGATTCTTTCATGTATATTTGAGAAAGTCTTTGATCTCCATGGCAACCATTCAGCCAATGGAATGTAAGCGGAGTTTCAGAAAGAGCAGGAGTTTCTTAAAGAGACAGGAACCCAATTTCAAGTTGTTAAATTACATAGTTAAATTTCATATCTACAACATTTTTGTAATAACTGAAGGCAACATGGTGCTATAAAATGTCTGCAAAACACATAACACTGCCCCTTTAAGGAATTTTAAGTGTATCCTGCTGTATTTATTCTCTCACAGTATGGAATCGACTTGAAAGCGAAGGACAGCCAAGGTCAGACGCCCATGATGATCGCCAGAAAAACCGGGAGCAAAGGCTGCATGGATATTTTGCTCCAACACGGATGCTCCAACGAAGCGTCCCCCACCGCTGCCGCCGCCACGCCGGTCCTCTCCCGTCGCTCCAGCACTGCCAGCCTGGGCCGGACCAGCTCCAGGAAGTGGGTGTCGTAGCCCGGAGGTAGAAGTTTATGATGGGACGAAACAATATAATGGGGAAAAAGACAGAAAAAAAACAGTTACTGAAGACTGAACAACATATCAAACAACGTGAAAGCAATATTCATCTGGTGAGTCGATGACTAACGTATTGCTGAAATGCCGTCCTGTAGAGCCGTAGCCGTCTTCTGTCATTCTTAGCACAGCCAGTCTGTCCGCTTCAGTCCCACTTCCTCCCGATGAAGTGCAATAATCCAGCTGTGATGACGGAGAGCAACAGCTTTAAATGTGAACTGCATCAGCCGACAGTGCGCTCATCATCTGGGGATTTTTCTTGTGACTGGACCAAATTTTTGTTTTTCTTTGGCTTTAGAAACAAAACCTGAAAACGAATCGGCAGAGAAAATACAGCTAGAAAAACGAAATCTTTGTTCCAACCAGAGATGCAAAATCTATACAACACCTGCAATGTTCAGCGAAAACGCACCCAAAGGGACTGAGCTTTGTAAAAAAAAAAGAAAAAAAAAGTTTGTTGAAAATATGTTGGGTTTGTTTTTCATTGTCTTTTATAATTTCTTATTGCTGTACATTCCACGAAGCGCAGTGAGCAGATGTGAACATGCAGTATGTAACCATGTGTTGAAACATTTTATTCTGGATCGCAGAGACGACTACATGAAGATGCTACTCACATTTATATTACTGTTGTGTATTGATCTCATGGTTTTAACTGAAAAGTCAAGTATGAAGCAGTTTGGGACTCTTTGTGAATCATGTGAATTCCTCATGACTTAAATGAAAATAAAAACATTTTTTATTAGCAATAACAGGATTGTTTTGTTTGTCTTTCCCTTCACAGTTTGTAATTTTGCCCTTCTGAAATGAATTTTCTCCTATGTTGGTCGTTTTTGTTTTTTATGGAGGCGGTTAGTGGGTTTAAAGAGTTTATTGACAAAATGTTTATTATTCTTGAGGCATCACACTGGAAATCAAATAAGGAGAAATATGAAACACGATTGTTGAGGCTCGCTTTCTTTTCGTAAAAGGAAATTACAAATTCCTGAAAATATCTATAAACTGTTTTATCATCCCTTCTGTGAGTGTTAGAGTCAGGCTACAGAGATTTTAAAAATTGTTTATTGTTTATGACAGTATAATTATAATAGCAGAGTAAAGATGCTATTTCATCACTTAGGCTGGCCTTAATATTCCATTGTAGAGCTGACCTGAATTCAAAGTCCAAATAAATAGTCACTTTAAAACACACCTGTTGAACAAGATGGCTGCTTTGGTTGCTGAGATCACTGAAAACTGAAGGAACGCATTGGTAAAAAAAAAAAAAAACATGCTTTACAAAACTGAAATGTTGAAAAGTAAAACACAAACTCAATTAATCAATAAAATCAATTTCCAGCCACAGTTGAGGTCACAAACTAAAGAAGACCACAGAAGAAAAGTGTGTGAAAAAAATCTGTTTTGAAATGTAGAGCTATATGTTGTGGAATGTCAGATTTGGTTTAAATGTGATGTCTAGAGGTCTATAAAAGAGTTTGTGTCTAAAGATAAACATAAAAGTGTGACTAAACTGTGCTATAATTAACGTGGAGAGCCTCCTGAGTTATTCTTCTCTGAGGTTTGTTGTGAAACAGGCCATAGACTGAAATAAATTCCTCTTCTGTTTCACTGAAGCCATGTTTGCAGAGCCATTTTTTCCTGAAATGTCCTCATACCAGTGTAAACAACAGTTTCCTCTCTTTATTGCAGGAGACCAGAAAGAGAGATGATTGTTAGCAGATTATGAGAGTGAGAAGAGCATGTCTTGCCTTATAAAGGCTAAAACTAGAAAGTTTTTATGCCCTACATCCACTTGGAAATTGATTTTGCACACAGAATAGTGAAAATCAAACTGTCTATAACTTGTGCTTCTATTGAAATGTATGCTTGATACATATCAGACTCTGTGGTTTGTCGTGGCTGTTCCCCCTGCATGGTGAGGTACTTCCCTTTTCTGAGGCACATCAACATTCAGTAAACAGTATGCACATAAAAAAGAGGAAACCTTTTAAAATATTCAGTTCATTTTTAACACATTTTCACACGATGACGTCTGAGCTCGTTTTGTATTTATTTGTGAAAAAGAAAGTGATTTAATTGCACTTTACCTTGTTTTAACTATAAAACTAAAGATGTTAACAAATATGTATTATAGCTGAGGAAAGAGTTGGGACATCATATCCTGGTGTTATCCAGTTTTCTTTCTTCCTTCCTTCCTTTCTTTTTTTTTCTTTCGGTTGTTTTTTTTGTCTGCAGAGCCACCTCCAGACGGTAGAGGGCGACTTCTCCGGTCCAGTCTTAGCGTCCAACGTCATAAATGTGCGACTGTTCGTCAAAACTGTGCTATAATTAACGTGGAGAGCCACCTGAGTCTGTTTGAAAACAAAAGAAAACAGGAGCTTTTTCTCAGCTTAGACGCTGTTTCTAATGGGTGAGTCTTAATAATAATAATATTAATGACAATAACAATGGTTATGATGTTTTATTGACGTAAACCGAGCTTAAGCGGCGGGTTTGAGGTGTTTGTGAGCGGAGATGTCTGGATGTGTCTGAGCTCCGTTAGTTTTATTAAAAAATGCAAATCGAGTTCTATGAAAATATATTTATATCAGTTTATCTTTAAAAGTGAAGCTCATATATTGTATAGATTTAATTTAAGTATTAATTACTGGTTATTTTGTATAGGTAAGATTTGTTGCTGTACCTGTTTTTGGTCCACTGTGTTTAATTTTAGAGCAGTATCTCTCCTGAAAAGCTTTATAGAGGTTCTGGTTTCATTTGCGAGCAGAACCTGGCATCAAAGAGCTGAAAGTACCGATACTGGGCTGATCGCTGTCCTTGATGGTCCAGCCAACTGGACGGACTTGAACCTCACTGATAATCTGAGAAGTTTGATCATGTCAAGAGAAAGTCGAGCTGAAGAGCTACTAATGAAGTAATCTGAAGCCTCCGCTTGTAATCCAGATTATTTTAAGTGCAGTAATTCATGCAAAAGGATCCTTGACTAAGTGTAACAGAGATAAATTGTGTGTATGTATATATGGATAGGATGAATTAATTTTGCCCGAAATAATAATAACAGTAGTAATATGTATTTGTGGTGAGATTTTTAATCTATGCATATGTTTAGAACCACCTAGTGGTGTGATGAGAAACTGCATGCAGCGGGTCCTCCAGGCGCTCTCTCGGCTTCCCCACCTGGACTCTGAGGAATGCTGGTGGAGCTCTTGCATTCAATTAGAAGTCACATTGTGAAGAGTGATTTTTCCTGTGTCATACTAGTGAAACAGGTGACACTGGTGCTGTGACGAGAGAGGAAGGTTGCATAAGTACTGAATAAGTACACATCAGGTTTTCTCTCCACTCAACTTTCCATTGATATGTACAGAAGTGTTTAACTGTCAGAGGTTGGGAATACATCAATCAATTGCATAAGAATTGGCACATTTAAGCCTTTTTTAAATAAAATATTAGAAATGCGTAAGTGATGCAAAAGTATTTAATTTTTTAACAATAAAATAAATGTTTTATTGTCTAATGTGCAATGACAGCATTCTTTTGTGAACGCTTGACCATTTCTAGCAAAGAATGCATCTTCAGCCAAAAAAATATGTTTAACGTGAAACTTTCAGCACTTTCTGCTCAACTTATTGTTACACGTCTCGGGTGAAATGAAACTGCTGTAACAAATGATGTTTTGTATTCTTGTCTCTGCTACTCCTTTCTTCCGTGTGGGAAGCCTGTAACAAGAACAGCTCCAGTGAATGAGCGAGCGACCGCCGTCTTCTTCCCCAAACTCTGTCTTTATTACAAATTCTCAAAATTGTAAAATTAGACAATAACCATTTCTTTTGTGCAATCATTTTCAAAGTATCGTTTTGTTGCTCCAAAACAATCATATTCTATTCACTCAACAAACTGTATCAGCTCCCACCAGCTGTGACCACGCCCAAGGGCCAAATCAAAATAACTCAACAATCAATTTAGATCTGTAAGATTTACATAAAAAGAAAACCTATTTCTTATGTGCAATGAAATTGTAAAGCTAATAATCCCCTTGAATTATAATAATTCCGAAAAAATATATATAATCATGTGATTAGTTACATAATTTAATATGGAAATATTTAGATAACTAAACCTACATTACGCTCTAAATAACTACGCTAGAATCGATTACACAGTATGGGGGGAAATGGTAACGTCTACAATAAATAAATATTTGCAACTCTAATAAGAACCGATTATATGTAGCAAAGAAAAAAAAAGAAACATCAACGCTTCCGATTAACGGATAACACAATGAGTCAGGATACCACCGAAGTCTAACAAAATTGGGTCGGGAAGTGAATAGGTAACTGGAAACATGTAGCGAACTCTTATAACGGTCGTGAAACAGCCGTTATTGCTACAATCTTGCTAACCGTAATCATGAACAAAATCACTTTTTTTCCTCTAGCTTTTAAACACATCCGTCATGTAATTGTGAAATTGGTACGAAATTAATTTGTAATTTGACATTTTTTTTAGCGGTTACAGTTTCCACCAGCTTCTCATCACTAACCTGTAACAAGAACAGCTCCAGTGAATGAGAGAGCGGCCGCCATCTTCTTCCCCAAACTCTGTCTGAGGGGCGAGGGGGCGGGGCTCCTCACTCTGGGTCTTCTGGTGGAACGCTGTCTATAATTTGGTTCCTTTTTTTTTTTTTTTATTTGACGTGATATTTTGGTAAATTTCACTCTAAAAAAACATATATAATGCATTGCAATAATTTATGTGGTGGCTTATACACTTAAATTTTCCTGACTATATATACAAATGATGGTAACAATCTTTCACTTTATGGTGTATCACATTATCAATAAAGTATATTCTATATGATTTTTTTTTAATTATTTATTTACTTTTCTATGGAATTTGAACCAGTTGAAGCTAAAACAATATTAGATTTGGATTTACAAACATGCTTTTATTGATCTTAAATGTAAAATGTTTTTATTTTTATACAGTTTTGGCTTATTTACTGCATTGAGTGTGTTGTTCTTTCAGTAATTGGTAATTTTTCATCTTATATTCTGCAGTTAACAATTAATCATTTACTAAATTAGCTGATAATTATGTACATAATTGATTAATTAACCCTGCATAATAAATCAGCTTTTAGAGAAGAATTGCTGCAGTGATGAGCTAACCTCTGTGTGTTTTTCTCTCCAGGAGGTCAGTAGGAGGTCAGCGGCGGCAGCAGGGATGCGGATCCAGCTGAAGGGTCCCGGCCATGCCGCCACCCTGCTGGCGGAGCTCAACCGCTGCCGGCTGACACGTCAGTACTGCGACGTGTTCCTGCAGGTTGGCAGCCGAACGTTTGCGGCGCACCGCGCGGTGCTGGCCTGCGCCGGCACCTACTTCCACAACCTGTTCAGCCGGGCGCCGACCACGATGTCCCCAGCGTTTTCTCTGGAGTTTGTCTCGCCAGCCAACTTCGAGAAGGTTCTAACGTTCGTCTATACCGGGGAGATCCTGATCGACCTCATCGACGTCGGCGTGCTGTACGAGCTGGCGGAGAGGCTCGGTGTCGGAGAGCTGGTGCAAGCGTGCCACGCCACCTTTCCGGACTTGCAGGTTTCTGCTAAAACGGGTCGAGACGGAGAGCTGCTGCTGGACTCGGTGTTAGTCGGCGGCGGTGCGACCTCTGATCCATCGTTGTGCTCCTCTGCAGCGTCCTGCTCTTCGCTCTCCTCATCGGTCGGTCAGTCTGCGGCGCCAACACCTGCCACAGCTCCTTCACCTCTTTTCCAGAGGTAGGTATAATCAAAAATTGTATTTGAGTAAAAGTGAAAAAATATCCATCCAAGAAATACTCGAGTAAAAAATATTTGGTAAAAAGTCGACAGAAGGACTGAGTAACTGATGAAATGATCAATAATGTAATATTTAAAAATTACGTCATAAGACAGATCAAAAAATAAAGTTCAGTGGAAATTCTAGTACTTTAACAATGAAAATTACAATAAATCATGTAAGTAAAAAACTAAAATCAGGCAAAATATTTTTTTTCTAAATAAGTTTCTTTCAAAATAAAACTGATGAAACTTTAACAGAAACTGCAGGTGTGTGCCTGTGTCTGAATTTTTGGTTAAAACATGTTTGGTTTTCATTCAGTGGGAAGAAAATCCAGAACTTTTACTCATGTAAGAGTAGAAATACTTCATAATAAAATTACTCAAGTAAATGTAAAATGTGCAGTGTGGTAAAAAATACTCATAAAATTATATTTTTTACAAAAAAAGCAAATGTAACTAGTTACTGCCCCTCTCTGCTCTCTTCCAACCGAGAACCGGCAGGTTAGAAACCCAGGAAGCAGGTCTGACTCTGGACCTGAAGGCCGAAGACTTCCAGTCCCACATCGGTTACGGGCAGATGCCGAGCCGCCCTGCGCTGCAGCTGAAAACCGAGCAGAGCCGCGACGACTGCGTGACGCAATGCAACCCTGCGCCCTCCGACCTCTGCTCCCTCCCGGACTCCTCCGCTCAGCTTGGACCCGAAGCACCGACCTCCTCCTCTGGAGAGCCTTCAGCCGGCCTGCAGGGGGCGCCGGTGACAAGCAAACAGGGAGACTGTGTGCTGATGTTTGAGGAGGTTGAAGCGAGGGAGAGTAAAGGTGAGATGGAGGAAGAGGAGTGGCGACAGCTGGCTGGAGAAATAATCGAGCTGAGCGATGATGAGACCTACATGGAGGAGGAAGATGAGGAAGATGATCTGGTGTGTGTGGAGAACGGCGCAAGAGACGAAGGGAGCAGGAGCAGCCTGGTAAACCCGGTTTGTTGCTCAGCGGCAGATTAGCATCACACTTATGATTAATCGGATTAAAAAAGAGATTTTTTTTTTTTAAAAAAAGGAAGTTTTGAGATTAATCTGACATGTTCTAGAATTTTTTGGGAGATTTCTGAGTTTGAGGTAACAAATTGTTAGAAAAATGTCTGATATTAATTTCAGAAGTTGTCTAGAAATAACAGAAATTTCTAAGTTTGAAAAATAAAACAAAACAAAGAAGTTTAAAAGCAAAAAAAATACTTTTCAAAAGTTTGAATTTGACTTTTGGAAATCTTGTCAAGTTAAAAAGTCGAAAAATTTAAACTTTTGAAAGTCAAAAACAAAAAAAAATTCTATAAAATTTCAGAAATTAATGTACAAATTTCGAGGGTCTTTTTGGAGTGAATTTACTCTTTTTTTTTTTTTCTTTTTTTTTTCTCTCTCTCTACAATGACCCTAATGTGCTTTTGAAATTTTGGAACCTAAAGTCAATTTAAAGTTTCCTTTGAGGGTTAAAGGTCAACGGAGCAGAAGCAACTGCATGTTTTTTTTGTGTGTGTTTTTCTCCTGCAGGTGAGCAGAAACCAGTTGTCTTGTAAAGCCTGCTCTGCGCCGCTCCCTGCAGACCCGGCCGCGGTGAAGCGACACGCCGAGGCTCACCTGACGGAGCTGGGCCTCTGCCGGCTGTGCGGCGCCTCGTTCCCGGACCGGGCCGCCGCCGTGGCCCACTCCCTCTCCCACGTCAGCGTTCAGCTCTTCTCCTGCGAAATGTGTCGGCAGGAGTTCTGCAGCCAGAGCAAACTGCTGCGCCACCACCACCAGACGGCCGCTACCTACAGCATCCCGCAGGGGGCGCTGATGAGCAGTGGACAGGGCTCAGAGCTGAAGTGTGCGGTGTGCACCAAAACCCTCAGCAAGGACTTCCAGGTAAATGTTAAAGATGGCCATGTGAATATATTAAGACAAAATTTAATGGGTTTTGTTGGAGTTTTTTGTGATTAAAATAAAATAAACTGGTAAATAATTGAGAAAAATGTTCACAGAAGTGTTTTTGTTTTTCCCAACATCTGGATACAGGCAGACTATTTATTAAAAATAATTTTTTTCCCCCATAAACATAAGTAAAAGACACACATTCATAATAAGATTTAAAAATTTAATTAATCAAAAAAATTTTATGTTTATTACAGTTTTTAATAAAACAAAAATTAAAATTCAATTTTTTACATGTTTTGCAAAATTTTTCACAAAAAAATGTTTTTGTATTTCCATTTGGGTTTGTACTTCCTGCACAGCCAGATGTTTTTTGGAGTCTGGAAAATTATTCAATTCCTAAAGCTTCCAATTGTAACGTCACAAATCAGCAGTTTCCCCCGTTACCTAGCAACAGGAGCACAGTTGGTCAGGTGGTTTAACCGCTGCGTCTGAGATACAATGGCTGCTGGAAAAGACAAGTCTTTTGTTGTTGACTTGCCATCCTGAAACCACTTGCTGGATTCTTGTTGGTTGTGCAGGAGGCTCCACTTCTGCTCTTCAATTTGCAGCCATTTTAAACATTGATTTGGGGGGCGGGGCCAGAAGAATTTGGATTTAAAGTGACAAGACACCTGAAACAGCTCATTTGGACTAAAATCTCTTTCTCTAAGAATGATTTGTGCAGAAAAAAATGTAAAAAACATGCTTTATGTTGCTCATAGACCTATCTTAACCTGTTCAAGGAACCGTAATGGGTCACCTTTAAGGCTTTTTGGTTATTTTTGTGTTTCTGTTCCTCCTCAGACGCTCAGAGACCACCTGCTGAGCCACGTGTGTCTGCAGACCCTGACCTGTGGGGTCTGCCACCTGCCTCAGCTCTCCCTCTGCTCCCTGCTGTGGCACGCCCTCGCCCACCTCTCCCTGCCTGTCTTCACCTGCCCTCACTGTGCCTGCTGCTTCGTAGAGCGCCCCCTGCTGGACAGACACATGGCAGCTCATGCCGACGAGGCGGCCGCTAAGGAGAAGCAGCGTCTGGCGCACAAAGCGGAGGAGATGCATTGCTTCCTGTGCCCACAGACGTTCATCTCCTCCTCTGCCTTCCAGCTCCACCTCACAATGCACACCTCAGAGTCCCTGAACGACGGCGGCGGCTGCCTCGGCAAGCGGAAAGCCGACCACTCCCTGGACTGTCCTCCGTCTTCCTCTTCCTCGTCTCCACGCGACGTCGGCAGCCTCTCGAAGATCAACCTGGGTTTGGGGATGGCAATCGGCTTCAGCGTGCCGGAGAAGCTAGGCTTCCCCTCCGCGGCGGGGCAGGACAGTACCGCCATGGACGGGGCCGTCCGCGGGAAGTGGTACCGCTGTCGCTACTGCGGCAAACGCTTCGCCCACTCCGGGGAGTTCACCTACCACCTGCGGATCCACACCGGAGAGAAGCCGTACCAGTGCAAGGTGTGCCTGCGGTTCTTCAGGGGCCGATCCACCATAATCTGCCACCTGAAGACGCACGCCGGCGCCCTGATGTACCGCTGCACAATCTGCGGACTCTATTTCTCCACCCTCAAGCTGGTGTCATCGCACATGGAGCTCCACAAAGGCCTCCTGCCGGCCGACTTCAACATCGAGCAGACCTTCATGTACAACGACCACTCCAAGGAGCCGCTGCTGCCCGCCGCCGACACCTGATTCACAGAAGATTTCCAATTTATCTCAGAAATGATCTGCTAAAACATGGAGATTTCTGAGTCTGAAAAGTCACCAGTGTGAGAGAAAAAAAATCTGAAATTTTGATATAAATTTCTAATTGTTTTGAAAATCAAAATTATAAAACTTTTTAAGTTTGAAAGTAAAAAATGTTTCTGAAATTAAGCTAGAAATATAGAAAAACATGAACATTTTTGAGTTTGAGAAGTAAAAAAATTACTAGAAAAATTTTTAAACATTTTCAGCTTCTGCATTTTATCCTTTCAACAATTGTTCAATCAGTTTGTCCAGTCAATCAATTTATTCGTTTGTCTGTTTAATCATTTGTTTGCTCATCTGCTGGTTTACTTATCCATCAGAATATCAATTTATCCTTTTTTTTTATCCACCCATGTTTCTGTTTGACCGTCTGCTAATCCATTTGTTCAGCTGTTCATCCTATAATGGCCGGAAGGTGCAAACGACAAAATGAACTGCAATAGAAAAACAAATGCAAACAAAAAATGTTGCAGCGGAAGAAAAAAATGCCACAAATGGCGAAACAAAAACTAAAACTACGAAGCGCCACAAAACAGAATTGCTCCAGACCACTAGGGGGCGTCAACCACCAAATCAGATTCCAAGTAAAGATGATATGATTTAAATTGGATGCCCAGACGAAACTCTATGGAACAAAATGTGCCTTTTACTTTATATTATTTTTTTCCAGCATTTTTCTGTTGGATTTTTATTGTTTGTGTGTTTTACAGTTTGTATCATTCATCCAATAATTTTCCAAACATCTGATAAATTTATTCATTTATTTTTTCAAATATATATTTGAAAATATCCAAATCTGTTCTGGGAACTCTGGCAGGGATTTTGACTCGTACCGAGACTATTCAGCAATTAATTAGTCGAACTGTTTAAAAATTACATTTTGAATTTTTTTGTCCAAAATAAAAGCACTTTCACAGCAAAATTAGGAAACTGTCAGAAAACAAGCTATAATCAAACATTTTTGCATTATCTGGAGGATCCATTGTCGTAGTTTGTATGTGGTTGTGTAATTCTGTTTGTTTGTGGAAGAAAGAACAGTCAAGTTGCACTTTTAGGATCTGGTTGAGGTGAAAAGCCAGAACCAACTGGAATATCTCATTTGTCATGTGCCTGTTGAAGAATTAAATGTGTTTTTATGTGTGTGGATAAATCCTTTTACTCTGTAAGACGTTGGTGAACATGTGACCTTACAGAAGACCAGTCAGGTCCAAACTGAAGCTTTTTATCCCTGTTGAAACACAGAAATCTGTTGTCTTTATCAAAGTTAATCTTTCTAAAGGTTGGGTTTTTGTCAGTGAGTGATATTTACACTATTAATATAGCTTATCATTGTAGCATCCAGAACTAATGGTTTTCTTATTTTTTGTTAGTGTCCTAAAGTTAATTTTTTTTTAATTCAGAGTAAAGGTCAGAGTGCATTTCTTATATATTTTTCTGACTGAGCAGAAAGGAATCTGTTTAGAACGAGGAAGCCGTTCATACTGTAACCGTTAACGCGTTTCTGTGATAAATGCCTGTCTTAACTCGTATTTATAGATATTTATTGTTTTTATGCCTTTATACCTTTCCATATCGCTTTGTTTTAAAAATGAATAAAATTGATGCCTCTAGGAATATTGTTTCCTATGATTTATCGCCGTTTAGAGTGCCATAAAACCAATCCGTCATCAAAGTTCTGCTGATGAACTGGTGGAAAAATGCTGCTCAAAGTCTGTCCATACTGACCTTTGACCTCTCTAGAGCCTGGTCCTTTCCTGCTATTGTGCCAACCGTGAACCGATGCTCCTCTTCCCCCTTATCTTTCCTGCTTTCTTATCTTCTAACATTCCAGAAATTGAAGTTAATGTTATAGAGATCAGTTGAATGGCTTGTGAAAATAAACACTAAGCTTCCTAACATGTTGCTCAGCATCTTTGATCTCTCCAATAACATTGAATAAAAAGCAAAGTTTTGCTTTCAGGCACATATTGTATACCTCAAATCTTTATTTTTCTGTAAACATTCAGGTCTGATGAAAATAACAGCTGCATAAATTTTCAAACCAAAGAAAAATGTTAATTTTAAAGGACAATTTCATACTTTTTATACCTAAAATTAGCCTGATTACAATACAACTTGTTGGTAATATTTGGTTCTTAGCTAAATGATATCAAGTATAGAACTTGATGTTAATATAGCTTGTACTTTTAGCATACAAGTGTTAAGAAATTATGCTATCTTTCACATAAAGCTGTTATCAGTGGATATTTAGGTAATAAATGAACTAGACTGCTAAAGTTAGCATTTTAATTGAAACAGAAGTTACTTTAGTTTTAGCCTTGATAGTTAAAATTATCCAAAATTTAATGTTCAGTACACGTGTTATATTTTATCTAACTATAAAACATACATTTCAGTTAGCAAAGTGGAAGAAGCTAATTCAGTTAAGCTAACATGCTACTGTTATTAAATGCTAACTTTTTGGCATTTTTGCGAGTATAAGAATTGCAAGTATAGTAAAGGAAAGCGCTACCTATTCAATTCAATAATAACAATAAAAGTTTTATTAATCCCAAAGGGAAACTAAATGAAACTCATATTTTCCAAGCGTCTTTAAGAGTTGTTGTGTAAGGTTATTCTGTGGACAGGAAGGATTTCTGACTTGGAACGAGTGTGAAAAAAACCTACTGAAGACTGTAGAACATGTTATCAGCGCAGTACCGACAATATTACACAGCAACATGTCCTAAAGCCAAGCAGAGACGCTGAAGTGGGGCATATAATCGATGGTGGAGACAATTTGAACTTCTTCCTTCTCTCTGTCCTTTGGTCCTGCTCTGCATCCACGTATCCTCAGTTGAAACTCATTCAAGGTTAAAAAAGGTAATTAAAATAACCTTATTGTCATGGCTACGCATTAAGCGGATATTAGCAAAAGCTAATTATATAACTTCATAGAATTTCTGAAAGCAAAGTTGAAGTTTGCTACTGACAGCTAACATGCTAACAGAGCATGTTAGCTAATGTTGGATAAAATGTTATCGTAACTACCGCTAATGTTGTCTAATATGAGTTCTATCTTGTTCTAATATATGTTTAAATATTTACTAGTAAACATAGTAAAATACTAATGTTCCAATTAAGAATTAAAAATGTTAGTAACGTTCAAAACGAGGCTAAACTAGCAAACAACGGATTAATTTAGTTTTCTAAAGTAAAAGCGTCACCAATTCAAATGTAGTTTTATATCCAAAGTATTATTTTTTAAAAATCTAAGCAAATCATTAAGAAATCTGTTAAAATTTAATCAATTCACTTGTAAATTAAACGTTTGTTTACTGCAAAACCACGTTTAATATCACCTAAATGTTGAAGAATAAATTTTGCTGTCTTTTCAAAATAAAGTTAACAGAGCCTTTTCATAAAAAGGTGAATTATTATAAATCTATGTTCCAAATTTCAGAGTTTTAAGGCGTGACATTAAAATGTCATCTGCAGTTTTTCTAGTACATTGTTGATGTTGATTACAGATTTTCCAATTTAAACAGAGACAGTCGATGTTTAAAGTGTTTTTTATTCCATATACACAGATAATTACCACATCAAAAATGTTAAATACGCATATGGTGATGTATGCCATGATTTTATCTGCAAATAAACAGCCGTATTTTGTTTTTAAGTTTAGAATCTCACAAAGTGTCTGACTCTGCAGATGTGTTGTTTACACACATTCCTGGTGTGGTACTATTCTTCCTCTTGTGTTGGAAGATTACAGACATTGGCTCAAGGTCCTGTGGGAGCTGAGCAGCTTTGCAGAAAAAACAAATATTTCCTGCCCTGCTCTACTTAAAACTGATGACATTCATGCATGGATAATAAGCAGGAAGTGGGATGTGAGAGGAAGTTGTATCCATTAGTTACCTCTGCTATATGCCAAAGTTCAAATTTTGCTGAAATAACTCAAAATGTCTGATTCCTGATGATCTTTTTCTTATGATCCGACGTCAGACTGGCTGGTGCTTGCGTCACTCATCTTCCTCTGCCTCCGTGGGTTTTCTTTGCCCCCATTTGGAGTGTTGGGCTTTGGCCCCACTTCCACCTGTTCCACCATTTCGTCCTTGGGGATGTAGCTTATGACAGTGTTGATCAGGTTGCGACGAAAGCTCTTGCTCAGGAAGTTGTAGAGGAATGGATTCGCGACGCAGTGGAAAAGTGAGAGACCCTGCACCACAATGAAGGAGAAGTAGAGGACTTCCACCACATTGCAGCTGAACATGAAGGGTTCGAGATCGTCAATGACCATCAGCAACATGACCAGGTGGTAGGGCAACCAGCAGACGACGAACACCAGCGAATACACGTGGACCAACCAGACGTCCCTCCGGCCTTCCACGTCCGGGGCGGTCCTGACCGCCCGGGCGATCAAGACGTTGCAGGTGATGATGATGGCCGCTGGGCCGAGGAACTGGAAGATCGTACAGAGGAAGGCAACGGAGACGAACCACTCGGTGAAGTTGTGTTCAGGCAGCATGTAGCAACCTGGTTCGTCCCACTCTAGGATATCCACATGGACGTTCTCCAACAGGGCCAAAAACAGCGACAGCAGCCACAGACCCGCGCAGATGAGCCACCGCTGGCGGCCGACGACGGGGAGGAGGGTGGGCAGCGATGGTCTGGTCAGCGCCAGGTAGCGCTCCAAGGTCATCAAGGCCAGGAAGAAGGAGCTGCTGTAGAAGTTGACCACGTAGATGAGGTTGGTGACCTTGCAGAGGAAGCTGCCCCACAGCCAAACCTTGTCCAGGGTCACCTCCATCATGAAGAACGGCTGGATGACGATCACCATCAGGTCCGATAGGCTCACGTTGATGATGCAGAAGAGGACGCCGCTGGCAGAGTGGCGGCGCCGCCAGTTGACCCAGACAACCAGCAGGTTCTCCAGCAGGCCCACCATGAAGATGAACAGGTAGATGAGGAAGAGGGCAATGCGCCTGTAGTTGGTGTTCAGCTCGATGGTGCACTCATAGATGAACCACGGCGTGCCGTTCAGGAAGTCCAACGAGTGGTTGTGGTCGAAGGTCATGGTCTGAAGGGAGGCAAAGGAGAAATGCTTCATATCTGGACTCAGTTTTGGTTTAATCAGAGTTAATCTGATTAAACATTTCAGACGTTATGCAACCGCTGGAGGGGCGCCGGGCGGGCCGAGCAAAATGTTAGGAAAACTGCAGCAGGTTTAATAATAACCACACTGTAAAAACACAAAACATCACCAAGTATTTTGGTCTAGTTTCTACTTTTGAACAGTTTTAAAAAAGACAAAATTAACTCACAAGTAACTTTAAAGCAAGATATGTGAGCTTGTTTTAAGTCAATAATTTCTTAATATTAGTAAAACGTACTACTGTAGTTCCATAGGTAGATAATTTCACTAATAAGACATGGTTTATATTTTATAAGTGAAATAATGGTACTTGGTACTGCTACTTTTTAAATTAATCTAAAAGATGAAATAAATTTAAATAAAGTTTTTAAATAAGAAAATAAACATACAATGCTTTATTAAGTTTGAACCAGATGAAGCTAAAACTCTTAAATGCCATATATGTATTTCAGCTATTGAGCTTTTGTTGAGTATATACACTCTAATTAACAATTGATTACTAAATTAGTTGACAACTACAACAAAATGTTTTGTGTTTTTACTTAACTTAAAACAAGTTCTTAAATCTTGCTGAATAAATACTTTTAATTGTCTAATTTTTTAGTGTCTTAAGATATTTGCACCAGAAATTAGACCAAAGATACTTGGTAATATTATGTGTTTTTGAAGTGTAACAACATAAATAAATAAATCTCTCATTCCGGTGGCATTCAGCAAATAGAATAGTTCTTTTCTGATTTTCTAAACTGTCAACTAATTTTGTACATTTCAACAACGAAACAGTTTAAAGTAATGCTAACTTAACGCAGTGTAGCAGGTTTACTGCAGTTGGAACCTTCAAACTCAATGTTTTCAGCAGTTTACAGAAGTTTTACAGTTAAAATGCAACTTTTTGTATTTTCTAGTATATCTGTCTGTAATTTAACGTTCATGAAGTTTTAAACATCTCAGAAATTCTGTTCAATCCATCAGCTGAACATGGAAAGAGTGTTAACCCCAAAACTGACTGTTTATCTGAACAGAAATCCAAAAATGTTTCTTCATGGAACAAATTAAGTAGGGATGAAATCTATCCCTAAAAACTAAAGTCACACTATAAAGCATGGTGGTGGCAGCATCATGCTCTTGAAATTCTTTTCTTCAGCAGGTAAGACGAACATAGAGAGAAACAAGAAGTAATCCTGGCATCGCATACAGTCAGAGCTAGTTTAGGTTACAGCAGAATGGCCTAGTCAAAGTAAAGGCTGATCACAAATGTTCTCACATTGAGCTTGATATAAAAAAATAGAAAGCAAATCTAGATGTGCAAACCGGGTATCCACACACAACAAAACTTGCAGCAAAAATAGGATCTTCATAGTGTTTGTTCAAGATCTCGATTGCAAGAGCATGCCACACTTTTCAGATTTTTATAATTTTCTGTTGGTTTTATCACATAAAATCCATTTCCTGCAAATGGTTAACAGATGTGACCTTTTACACTGCAAGAACAAAATATTACCACATAGTTTTGGTTCAGTTTCTCATGCAAATATCTTAGTACACCTGAAACGATACAAGGTAACTTTCTGTAAGAAATAGTCGCTCGTTTTAAGTAAATATTTCCCTAATATTGTTGAAAAATGAAGTTAAGTCAAACTGGGAGGTTATTTAATTCATAATACAACATTCTTTCCATGTCATAAGTGAAATAATTATAATTTTTGACCTAAAACACGCTGCTATGTCTTGCTGAAACGTTACTTGTTAGTCAGTACACTTGAAATAAAACAAAACTACAATATTTACCCAGAAATTAGAGCTATTAAATAAAATATTTGGTAGGATTTTGTTTTTTGCAGTGAACTGCTGACAACCAAACCTGCACTGCAAAAACCAAGTTTTTAGTGCAAATATCTTAGTACACTTGAAATATGTAACTTACAAGTACCGTTTGTTTAAAGTAAATAATTCCTTAATGTTGATGAAAAGCACTGGTTCCACTGGTAGATTATTTCAGTTTTAAAATGGGAAAAATGTTTTATTAGAAATAAAATAATCTGCTGGTGGAAATATTCCTTTTCAATATGAAAGAAAAATATTAAAACAAACTAATATAAAAAAATCCAGTGTTATGGTCAGATTTCAAGCATTTTAATGAACATAACAAAACCTTTTTTCCGATTGAAACATTTCCAAACATAAAACTTCATCCTACCTTTCTGTGGAAGCAGATTTTCTAGATTTAAAGTCGTTCTTTTTTTTTTTTTCCCTTCTGCAGGTTTTATTTTTCCTCCCTGCCTGGACCCGACGCCTTCCAGCTCTGATGCTTCGGACAATCAGAGGGATCAAGCAGACGGGAGTCTCTGCCCTCCCACTTCCCATGAACACACACAGATAGCTGACAGGACATCCTCACTTAGTGATGAGAAGAGGGACTGAAGTCCAGGAAAACTCAATAAAACTGATAAAATGCCTGTTTAGCCTTTTTCCCCCTTCGATTTCTCTCCTTAGAGCAGAATTTATCCAGATTTGTCACTTCTTACTTAATTCACCTAGCATGTATTTTAAAGGGTTTGCTTGTTATATAGCAACTCAAAATAATGAATAAAAAGAGAAAAAAGTATATGCTGATGTACATCTTCTAGTCACTCAGGTTCTGGACTTTGACTAAGCCATTCTATGACATGGATGTGCTTTTAATGAAACTCTTCGAAAGTAATTTTGGTCTAATTTCTAGTGGAAATGTCTTATTGCACTTAAAATAAGACAAAAACTAACTCACAAGTAACTTTTCAACATGATATAGGAGCTTGTTTTAAGTCAATAATTCCTTAATATCGATTAATTTAAAAAGTACTTGTTTCATTGGCAGATTATTTCACTTATACCAAGATGTTTTCCCCATGCTATAAGTGAAATAATCTGCCAATGAAAGAACAGAGTTTATGCAGAATTTTGAAGAGTTTTACTTTTATTTCAATGGACAAATAAAAATAGCAGACAAGGTAAAAATATCTTTAAAATATTTCTACAGCATTCACACAATCAGGTAACGCCTGAAGGTAATTTTAATGGACTTTATTGAGTGGCTAATCATGATGGGGACTGACACCACTCTTATTTTTTTAATAATATCCCTCCAAAATAGGCAAAAGTTTGTGGTTGTAAATTTACAAAATCAGAAATAATTTTAGTGGTGTGTGTAGTTTTGCAGGATACAGTAAAACTAATAGAAAAATCTTAAAGTTAAGGATAAAAACTACTGGTGGGACTCAATTAAAATGTTTAATCAAGTTATTATCAGGCTTTGTTATTAATTGCATTTTAATTGAAAACCATATGGAGAAAATAAGCAACATTTTCAACTTAGAAACAGTGTAGCTGCTAAACTAGTGATTAAATAGACATATGAACTCAATAGTAAATATATATTTGTTTTTAATCTGTTCAGCTATTCAACCATCAAACTGGAGGAATTTAGCTTTGAGGTGTTTCAGGAATGTAGTTTTGTTGGAAATTAATAACTTTAGCACTGAGGATGCCTGCGCTCCTGCTACTAGCATTCAGATGCTATATTAGCTTTAATAGCTTCGCTCATATGCTAACAAAAGCACAACGCGAGCACAACAATAGTCATTTCCAGTGTCCAATCAGATTGTTTTAAGGCAAGTTTAATGAGGAATAATTTTGTTGGCTATTGCTATTATTTACAGATGTCGCTAGTGTGTTAGATTTACAGGCGAACCAGAAATACAATACAAAGGTTCCGGCTCGGACTTCAAGTAAAAAAAAGAATTGCGTTAATAATCAATTAACTACGGTAATCTAAATGTATGCCCCAAAGTCTCAGACCTAATGCAAACCAGAGTAACTAAGTCAACTCTGATTTTATGGGAACTTGATTAATTTTCAACCAAATTGTTTACATTTGTAATTTTAATTTCACCTTGAAAAGATAAAAAAAAATCAGGCAGAATGAAGGTATTTTAGAAAGAAAAGTGCACGTTTTTTTCATGACTTTGCAGGAAGCTGCGGCAAAGAAGCACAAAAGTCCTGACAGGAGAGAACAATGCCAGGAAGCTGTGACAAGCTGAGAGCTTCAGCAGCCTGAAGGGGTCTTTAACCTCCAACCAGCTGATTTAAACTCTCTGTAGTTTCTCCTCTGATTGAAGACGGTGGAGCAGCTCCTCCTGACTGAGCGGAGGTGGAACCGCTGAGCTCAGCATCCCATGGAGATAACGCAGAAACATTTGTGTTGGCTGAGTCCCAGCCTGATTAACGGGGACGAGACTCCCTGGTGTTTTCACTGGATCCCGCAGATCAGCAGCTGACTGACCCCGCCGAGCGCTCCCCTGCCCGGAGGCCATTGAGCAACTCCACTCGGCCTTTTGGTGCAACAAGTAGGAACCTGTCAGCAGATCTGCTCTCCTCCGATGAAACAGGAAGGAAGCGGTCAACAGAAACTGACATATCCCGGCAAAGCTTGCTGAAGAGGTTCGGGAGAAAAGCACGAACCTGTACAGAGGGCGCCAAAGAGATGACAGAATAATTATTTCTGGACGGGGATCTGGAGAAAGGAGCAACGGAATGCATTAAATGCCAGCTTCCGGCCTACTTTAGAACAATAACAGCACTGTTATAGTTATCTTTCTACTGTTTTAGTTTCGGAAGAAATGTGGCTAAGCCTTTTTGGGTTTGATAATGTTCAGCATTTCTCACACATTTTTGACATTTTAAACTCAGAAAATTCCTTTTTTTCTGGTAGAAATTTGAGATCGATCTAAACATTTGAGTTTTTTGGTGGAATTTTACTCTTTTTAAAAAAAATTAAAAAAATCTACAATAACCCTAATATACCGTTGTATTAACGTATAAAAACTCTTATATTATAGTAGAAATACTTCCAGTAATGCTGCATGAACTCACTACTAAATAATTCCCCCCATGTCCGCTAGGGGTCTTCGTACTTTGCATCTGCGCATGTGTGCTGTAGAGGCAGCTTTACATGGAAATGACCAAGAAAGAATGAATCACTTCAACTTTGTTTTTCTGCACGACCTGTCTCCATTTTCCTCCCACTCGGATGAAATGGTTCGGAAACCTGTCAGCAGATTCACTCCCCTCTTATAAAACAACAATCGGTCAGAAGAAACTAATTTCTTGGAAAGAGCGGTTCAAGCCCTGTTTTCCAATAACTGGATTAGTAATTTTTTTATTTTCCTAATCCACACAAGGGTCAAAAACACACAAGTACAAGTTGTTGGGAAATGTAATCTCTTCGCCAAATAATCCACCAATATGTGTATATTTTTATTCAGGGCTGCAGCTGACGATTATATTAAAAATTGAATATTCTATTGATTATTATGACGATCAATTGAGTAATCGTACAAAAGAAGCGCATTTTGCAGATTTTCTGTTCACCACTGAAGCTTATTTTATACAATATTAGAAATACACGAGAAAACGCGAATAAACAAACTCAATTCCTTTATAAAATAAACGTTTCATTGTCTAAAATGCAATGAAATAGTATTTACGCTTAATCATTTGTAGCAAAGGATGCAAAAACCCGCCTGTTTAGGATTGTATTTGAAACGTAATCAATTACAAATGTATTGATGGGACTTGACTTAATGTCGTGTTTTGATTGTTGATTCTATGTTGCATTGTTTCTGTGTTTGATATGATGTAAAACACTTTGAAATGCCTTGCTGCCGAAGCACAAATTTTGAATAAAATTGCTAGAAAAACCCAAATTGAATAAAATTTACACAAAATAAATTTTTTTCAAATATCTGACTAAACTAACCTGGGCCATGTGAGCACAGCAACATATGTTTTCCTGGTGTTTGCTGAATATTTTTTACTTTAAACATCGTAGTAGGTGGATGGTGTCTGTAAAATACCTTGTCCTGGAGCAGAACTCAATACATTATAATAGTTTAAAACAATTAAAGGAATACCAAAATAATATTTTATGAAAATTAAGTATAAATATTCAAATAAATAATTACAAAAGTATCAATAAATTACATTTAAAATAATTTTAAATTTTCCAATTCAATTGAAATATGTCCCAAGTTTTTGTCAACACCCTCAGACATTAAAAAGTTAAAAAAATAAAAATAAAAAAAATATCAGGCATTATTTGGGGCATCAGAACTTCTGAGGACCCCATGACCTCTTCATCTGCTAAGAGGGCTAAGCAGCTCTTGTTAGCTTATGTTATTTAGTTTTTTTTCTTGTTTTATTTCTAAGTTGTCCGTCACAACCATGATATGTCAACACCATAACTGACAATATACAAAACTTTGATGAAATTTTGTGAAATAAATGCTTAATTTTAGTAAACTGTAAAGATTTCATGGACCCGATGTGCTACAATACGGCCTCCTTCAGAAGGACATCATTTAAATTGAGGTAGTTTTCAGATCTCAACGCCATCAGTTTTTAACTGAGAGTGTGACTCTTTCAGTGACAGTGTTGACAAATCTCACTTCAATGTGCAGTTAATTCATTTTAATGTATTTTACATAAATAGCATTACTTAACATGTATCAAGTATTTCTTTTTACTCGCTAGTTTGTCACCATCTTCAGTTCTGCGTCAACTCCTTCAGATGGTCTTTATGTTGTTTTTTTGTTTAAATATTTCTTTTGTTCCTCGAGAAGCATTTGTCTGTAAAACTGAGTGAAAATATCTCTAATAGGGTCATTAAAATAATTTTAGATTTATTTTTGTCAGATGGTGATGACAAAGGTCTGGTCAGGTCCATTAAAAAAAATTTAATAAAAAAAAAAAGTTGCAACTGGGAGCCTGCACCTTAGGATCTTTATATTCCCAAAACATTATTTTTCATATTTGTATACATAAGCTTGAGGAATAACTAAAAAAATGTTGGGAAAAATTTAAACCCATTTTGTCCCACTTCTCAAGAATCACTGTTACTTCTCTGAATATCTTGTATATTCTAAAACAGTGTTTCCCAACCCTGGTCCTCAAGGCACACTGCCCTGCATGTTTTAGGTATTTCCTTGCTTCAGTCCAGCTGATTTCAATTGATGGCTGATTAACAGGCGTTTGTTGAACTGCAATCAGTTGAATCAGGTACATTAAAGTAGGGAAACTTCTAAAACATGTAGGACAGTGTGCCTTGAGGAACAGGGTTGGGAAACACTGTTCTAAAACATCAAACTGCATGTTTTAGTCTGCACAGCCTGTCAATTGTTAAATAAGTTGACAATTATTTCCGTAATTGATTAATCAAACTGTTTTAGGCATAGTTTTATGTAACAGAAAACCAAGTAATGTAGATTAATAATTAGCAAACTGTTAAGGTAACTCACCATATCTCCATAAATGAATGTCTTTCTTATAAGATTACAGAAACGTCAGACCATCAGTTTTAAACCTAAAACTAATGACAGATGTTTACCTCTTTTGTTTGACAAGAAAACAGAAGAGGAGGAGAGGAAAACAAAAGGAGGATCAAATACTTATCTTCTGTATTTAATTTCAACATCTTGAAATAATTTTCAATTGCCTGATAAACCTAAAGTGGCTTTTTTAACAGCTCCATAAAGATGCAAAATATTAAATATTGCTTACCACTTACATTTTCCACCTATGAGTGTTTTCAGTTTTTAGAAAATATAAATTTACCTTTCTATTATTTAAGAGGAAAAATCGGGCTCATAAGGGTTCTGTGTACATTTTACACCGCCATCTAGTGGTTACAGACTGTAAATATCCTATTGTAACATCTGAAATATGCAGAAAAACAAACTAATTTCAGCTGTGAAAAGCTGAAATCAGCTGCTTCATTGAATTAATTTTGTTCTGCTAGAAGTTTAGATACAAACTGTTCATTCAAGCATATTGATATCAGAACAAAATGTTTATTTCTCTTTAAATTCAAAGAAAAAATACAATAAAATCACTCCATATGCTTCACACAAAACTGAGTTTTTAGTGTCAAAATAAAAGCAAAAACAAAATTTACAAGTTGAATACGTTGCCCCCTAAAAATAGTTTTGTCACATGTAAAAGCCGACACTTGCACATTTTTACTTTAGTTTACAAAGTACATGAAAAACACATAAACCAGACACAAAAGGAAGAAGTGAAAATCATATTGAACAGATGATTCATTGCATAAGAGGAATGATGTCAGAGGAAATGTTTTACAAGTACAACAAAAATTAACAGGGTTCCTCCTCTGGACATTTAAAAACTTGAGGTATTTCTAAGACGAAAGTGTCGCATGAAGTCGATCCGGATTCTAAAAACCACCGGCAGATCCAGAACTCCTTTTCACCAGTCATCAAGCGCTCATTTTCCATGGAAATACGTTCCAATCTTTGTAAAATATAATTTGGTCCAAAAGCTAATTTGCAAAAAATACATCATGTGCAGCTAACGTTTAGACGAGGCATCGTACAGACGAAGTATCTGCATTCATTCTGCCTCACCTGCTGTCAGGAAAGCTCTAAAACCTCACTGTGTTAAGGCCAAGCTGATAAAATGTAGTGTGACTCTAGAAAGGATCACCTAATTTTAACCTTAAATCAGAATAATAAAACACACATTTAACACAAACCACCACACTGGTCAATCAGAACCAGGACGGAGACCCGGCAGCCCAGAATCTGGACCGGTCTCCTTAGTTCAGACGCTGAAACAGCTGGAAGACATGTTCACAGGCTTAGATATGATTGCTGAGTTTCCATCAATCTGACGATATGCTACGAATTTAGCTAAAAAATGCAACCCTCACCCCTTAACACAAAACAAAAAAAGGTCAAATTAATTGGTAAAATGTAAATATCTGCTGTGATAAAGCTTTTGGCACTAAGAACTACAAATAACCTGCTTCTATAGATGAATGTTTACCAAAAGCTGCTTTATTCTAAATGACAAATCTATTATTCATTTAAAGATTTAGGGAATAATTCTGGGAAACTGCTTGTGTTCCCACAAACTAATCGTAAATGTTTAGTTTGGCATAAAGACTGGAAGCAGCAAACAGCTCAGCTCTGTCTATAATTAACCAGTTCTCAGTATCTTTGACTCTTGCAGATTATTTCTGTTTTGGCGTCTGTTTTCAGTTAAAATATGGCGAGATTGGAGGTTTGAGACGTTACTGGGAACAAAGACGCTCCTGTGCTTCTGTTTTTAAGCTTCATGTTTGGCTCAACTGTCAGAAATCCTTCAAGATTCAACCACGATCGATTGATCGTACTTCACACAATGTAGCGCTTCATTTCGACTGAGCAGTTTGTCTGTTTTTATTGTAAATGCGAATCAAATTGAATTATTCCACAGTTGTATTAAGCTTCACTGAACAGGCTAGGATGGATCACAGAACGTGTTACATTGCATTTGTTTTACAGAAAATCATTTTAGATAACACAATTTTAGTCGGAATGAGCTGAAAATGGCTGCAAACAGATGCAGTTATACAACCGTACATCTTTGGAAAGCAGAGGCGGAGCCTCCTGCAAGTGGCTTCTGGATAAGTAAGCAACAAAACACTTGTCTTTTCCAGCAGCCATTGCACAGCGAATACAGCGGTAAAGCCAAACGTCCTGGAACTCCTGGAATAACATTGTTCCAATCCAAACCTTGATTGCAAGATTTCCCTGATCCAAAAGGTTAGGTATCTGATTTGGTATCAATAATATTGATATTTTGGATATTATCACCATACCGCTCAGTGGAAATGAAGCAAAAGAGAACATCCAACCAGACTCTCCAAACCAGAGGTGTTCCTTTTTAAAAAAGCTAATCTAAATATTTATTGTGCATTGACTATGTATCATAACATTATTTATTTATCTATCGTATTTTTCGGACTATTAGCCGCTACCTTTTCCCCACGCTTTGAACCATGTGGCTTTTCTGTGGATTTTTCTTCAACCACCAGGGGGCTCTTTAGCAGGAAGTGAATCATTGGAAGTCAAAATTGGAAATCAAAGAAGAAAGCGCTGATTTTCATTTAGAACAAGTACATGCTAGCAGCAGACACGACTGAGAAATGTTTTCAAAGTCAAACCCCTCATCATGGAAACATGTGAAGAAGTTTATTTTGATGCAGCTTTTAAGTTGAAGGCTATCAATCTGACCGTTAGCCGCTGCACGTAAGGTCGGCGTGAACAAATCCATGGTTCGGCGTTGGAGACGCAGGACTGCGACTTTAATAGTAGATTTATTCAGGATGCTGCCCTCTGCTGCATCCTTGTGGAAAACCGAGCGCGGTGGAGATACCAGCGGCTTATAGCCCAGTGTGGCTTATATATGTACGTTTCCAGTTTTAAAAATAAAACTTTGTAAATGCGGCTTATAGTGAGGTGCGCTCAATAGTCCGGAAAATACGGTAGTTTAATGTCTGAAAAAATTAAATAAAACCTCATCATTTCATGATCAAAAGTGCTCCTATTCCCCACACACTACTGTTCCCAACAGTGTTCAATACCTAAAGAAATATATATATACACATGTCTTCAAAATAAATATATGCATCATAATGCTACAAGTTTTGACTGGTCACCTAATTTAAATATTGATCCATGTGTGCATACTAGTGTTGATCTACAGTTGAAGGCTGGAATGACTTCTGGCAGCGTCCGCAGGGGGAGGCTTATGCGAAAATCTTCGAGATGAAGTCCCGGAAGCGTTTGGCGTACTGCTCAGGATGGACCGTGGAGATTTCAGCCCCGGCCTGCGGCGGACATAAACGGGTCAGAATCAGAGCGAAGAGAAGAGCGACACGAACGGTTTGAATGCTTTTCTCACAGCAAAATTCAAGCACTTTTCAGGGATTTTCAAGGTAAGTTTCCAGGACTATACTTAGGAGGTAAACTTAATCCAAATGAACCAAGAAGAAGACAATTATGCAACATACTTTTTTATTGTTAATAATAATGTCTTTTCATGCTATTCTACATTCTCCAGAAGAAAAAATGTAAATAAAACAAAATCGTACGTTTTGAAAAGCATCTCCTACACACCTTATAGAACAAAACACTAATTTAAAGTAAAAATCCCAAACTTTCAATAACCTTGAAATACAGATTGTGTGATATTTTGTATGTAACAGATTCAAGCATTTTCAGGGATTTCAAGGACCCGTGTGAACTGTATGAAGATGATGAGGAAGAGAACGACTGACTCACCCCGTGTTTGACCGTTTTTGCGGCGTGAGCGGCTTTCTTCTTGGTGTCGTATTGTGTGAGAACGTCTATCAGGCCCATGAAGTAGACCTCCCTCTGCGGAGCGCCTGAGGTTAAAACGCAGGAAAAGTCAGCTGGGTGGAAGTTCACTTCTGATTTAAGGGCTCAAACAATTAATCGTGATTAATCAATCGATTAATCGTTAATTGGAGTAGGATAAAAACAAGGCCATTTGTTGAAAGAACACACTCAGAGCAATAACCAAGTCAAAACTGATCATTTTATAAATATATATAAATATATATATGCATTCAGAATATTTCATTATACCCAAAACTCTTCAAGTGGAATCAAATTTTAGCTTCACCTATTTTGCTTGTATCTTTTAATGTATTTCTAACATGGTTTAAAAAAGGCCTCCTTGGTTAAAAGAAAATCTGCAGAATGTGTCCAATTTTTATCTGATTCACCGATTAATAATCAATTACTAAGATAATGATCAAGTACAGACCTACAGGATTCAGATATTAGAGACGTAGATACTGAAGCTCAAGGAGCGTTATGATCAAGGAAAAGGAACCAAAAATTGTGGGTTTATTATAGAGCCACAGCTAATCAATTAATCTATCTATAGGTTATTCTAGCGATTAATCAGATAAAAAAATTGGCAGTTCTGCAAATATTTTAAGTTCTTCATACGTTGTTATACATTATAAATATATTAGGAGATGCAAATAAACAATTCAATAAAAAAAACATTTGCTGCTTAAAATTCCATTACTGAACTCTTGATAATTTAAATCAAAAGATACATTTTCAGTTTAAAAAAATATTACCAACATAAACATGTGAAAGGCTCATCATCATCAGTAGAGTATAGCACTACTCTGGATTATTTTTTTTATGATTAACTGATTAATACTTGGATACCAAAAGGTGTTTAATGATTTTTATTTTTTTTTAATAGAAACTAAACCTGGTGAAACTAAAACTTTGCCACACGAGTTCAGGGTAGAACATTTTTGAAAAACAAACATTTTCTTTTTTAAATGCAATATATTTTGTACAGTTTTGGCTTAATTATTGCTCTGAGTAGTTGTTCTTTAAGTATAATGGCTTTTTATAAAACTCTATACTTCACTTAATGATCAGTGGATTAGAATATTAGCAAACAATTATATCAATTAATCACGATGAATCTGATTAATCGTTTCAGCCCTTGTTTATTGCATTAAAGACTCAACTAAAGCTTACTCCATCTAAACCTGCAGTTAACACGCCAACTTTTTCACCTGGGCAGCTCCGGAGGGCGTAAACATCCACGTAGGGGTCGAACTCGCCCGGCCCCAGAGGCTTGCAGGACGACATGTAACCAGCGATCCCTTCAGGAGACGTTCCGTAGGAACCTACGGCGGGGCCCGGAGCCAGCCCATTCTCCGACTCAGCTTCCTCCTCGTTGGACACCTCCCCGCTCTCCTCCTCGTCCCGCTCGGCTCGGCCGATGTCATGGATGCCGAGCAACAGGCTGTAGTCCATGATCTTCAGCTTCACCAGGAACTGGAAAGGAGGAAATGAAATGGTTTGCTCAGAGGATGTAAAATAAAACAGAAAGGAAGGGAAATAAAAGCAGAAACAGGCAGTTCTGGTATTGGATTGGGATCAAGGCATCATTAATTGATATCAGAGTCACTGGGACAAGAAGCTAATGTAATTTCTAAACTTAAATGCAAAAGATATAAATAAAGTGAAGTCAACAGTTTTCAGAAACAGTAAAATTTTACCAACCAACCACAGAAATATATCAACATTCACATTAAAATCTTAATATTTATAAATTATTTCTGAGTCTTAATTGAAATTCACAAATCTGCTCTTACTTTTAAAAACCTCATGTATAGAAGAGTAAGGTCATTAGCGGTTTGTTCTATGGCATTTTATTTTGTTAGAGAAGTCCTTAAATCAAATTAAATAACCTAATAAAATTTAGGGTTCCATGTTTATGTGCTAATTAAGAGAGTTTTGTGTGAATTTGCTTTGTTCCTCATTATTTTGCCTAAAACTGTCTCAGTGCTGCCATCTGTAGGTCAGACAGTGGCAAAGCAGTTGCATTCTCCTAATGTGTAAAACATTTCATCACCTATACAAAACCATGTCACTCAGGCACACCTCTTAAAATTAAGATTATCTTAATATAATACAGAAATCAAATCTTCTGTATTATTCCAAATATCAAATGACAGTTTTGTTTTTTATTTGTCATATAATTAAGAGCATTTCTGATATGATAGGATTGTGATTTATGTGTTTTTTTTTTGTTTGCTTACATCTTTTTATTCTAGTTCCTCAATCTTTACCATGTTATCAGTCATGACTGTTGATCTAAAGTTCTTTGTTTAGCAGATAGTTTTAGATCTGACATCTTGATCCTGTAAAGCGGCGGTGCAGCTTCAGTTTTTTTTCTCCTCCTGCTGTAAAGTGGAGATAATTATCGGCTTTTAAACCCTCACCTCAACATCTTTGTTGAGTTTCTCCATGAACTTCTCCTTCTCCTCGTCTGTAACGTAAACCTTCTGCATGTTGTTCCTGAAGTCCATGTCCTTAAAGGTTGGAAGCTCTTTTTCCTTCGCATCAAACAACACACTTCAGACATTTTATACATAACTTTAGCATGAATCAATGCTAAAAAAGATATGTTTACCCTTTCTTTGTCACTTGCTTCACGATCAACCAGAGAGCCCTGTAAACAACAGTTTTCTGTTATGAAAATGACATTTTAGCCATTTATTTCTTTAGTCAATACAGAGTATTTGAGACAGCAGAATGTCTTTTTATTATTTGTTTAAACCCTTTGTTAAATCAACAGAAAAGTTTGTGTTTTTTTCTGACTTTCTCTTTACTTTATGAACCGGTACGGTTTGAGCCAACGCCCGGCGGTTCCTCCTTACCTTCAGGTCGTACTTCCTGTGCACCAACAGCCTGTGGCTGAACATGTTCCTCATGACGATAAGATACGCCTCCTCGCTGTCGACGCTCACCCGGTACATTCCCAGGAACTGGGGCAGCAGCGTGCTGCCGTGGCACTTCACGATGTGCTAAAGGCAGAAAAAGCAGGCATTTTAAACCATGTGCATGCAGATTTAAGTCACTTAGCCTGATTCAGCTCTCATTACACACACAGAAGACAAAGGATTTAAAAATGGAGGCAAAATCGGGAAGATCTGGAGCATAAAATGTTATTCTAACTGAATTGGCAAATGCAGAACAAAAGAAAGGTTGGTTAGGATTATAGAAATCACTCAGCAGAATTTTTCCAACTTTTTAAATTTACAAATTTACACACAAAGCATTTTCTTCATATTTGATAGAACTGAATATTTTATAAATGTATTCAAAAAAACATCTCAATACAGTTTGCTAGAATTCTGTTCCATTCCTCCTGATTGATTTTTCTAGCTCCGCCCACTTTATGTCTTTATTGTTTATTTGCATGTTAAGTATAAACAATAACATTTACAGTCTTAACTTATTTGCAGTGCAAGTCCCCCGATGGGCATTTATCAGTATAAATCAAGTAATTGTTGTTGCATCAATGTTTCCAAATGATATTCTTTGTCTATTTGTTGAAGTGCACCAGTCCCTCCTACTGCAAAACGTACCTCATGCTTGGGTAACTTCAGTTTTAGCTACATCAGAAGATGGGAAATGTCTCTAAAATTGCAACATTTGCTACATTTTCAGCTGATGTGGTTCTCTTTCACATTGCTCTGTGTCAAACAAACCGAACCCTTTAGAAAATATTTCCCCCTCCTTGCTTGTGGGGGCGCTGAAGGAAGCGACAAAAACATCTGAGGAAGACACTGAGCACAACTTCCTTCTAGAAAAATGGAGTGGCGTCAGACTTAAGCAGTTGTAAAATTTCTCTTTCATCTTTAGTAAAAACTGAGCCATTTCTCCCATTAGCGCTACTCCTGTGCTTGTTTTGGTTGTATTTACCCAGAATGCCCTGCGCTGCAGTCTACTTCCTGCTTTTGCAGCTGTGTCCGATCTGCTTGGCGTTCACATGTACATTCAAACCGCATCAGAGTTCACTTCAGCCAAACCCAGATTGAGGTTTATAGGTGAACCAGAGTTAATTTTTTTTGGTTTGATTGCGCATTCACAACTTTCTAGGCAAACGTACTGCAGTTCCATTAAAGTAGACTAAACAGGGCTGGTGTGAACGCACCCTAAATGTTGTAGCAGTAGTAAACCAAGATTCATACAAATCAGAGGCTACAACAAAAATGAAAACAATAAAACAGTCCATCATTGGTTTGACTGTGGGAGAAAATGGTAGTTTGGATGATGCACAAGGGAGGCTCAGTAGTTCCACAGACAACAATGAGATCTACACATCCTTTCCGCTTCCCCAAGGAAGTTTGTTGTGAATGCCAACATCCTCATTCTCCAACAAAACAAAAGGCCCAAAAGCCAGATTCAACTGTTTCCACTTCATAGCCTGACTTAAAAGATCTGCAGGTCTCAAAAATCTGCAACAAACAGAAAGCAAAGAGGGAAACCTTGCTCATTTCCCTCTGACTTAAAAATAGATGAACATTTGAATATTTTCAAAATACCAACAATCACACAGAAGAGTATTTGTTGCTGGTCTAGAGTCACATTGCCACAAATTCAGCCTGCAGAGGAGATTCAAATCCAACTTTAAAAGCCTGACACAATATCTAACATGTAGACATCTACATTTTCACAACAATAATTTGCAGCAGCATCTATAAATGAATCTATTTAGGTTGAGTAGACATGCAACAAATGTACAGGAAGAGTGGGAAAAAAAGAGGAAAATGTAATTTAAAGCAACCATGCACTCTAAAAGGCAGGTGTAGATTTTGTGGAATGATTTATAAATTCAAAAATTAAGCCACGTAAATTGTACAATTCAAATAAGAAACATAAATAACTAAATTAAAAAAGAACGAGATAAAATGACAAACGTTATTTCAGCTGTTAATTTATGTTAGTTTGTCTGTAAAGATATTTCATCTGAAAAAAAGCACAAAAAGCAAACAAAAGAAATGGACAAGGAACAAAGAAAAAACAAAGGAAGCTGATAAACAAAAATTAGACAAAGAAAAAGAGACAAAAGAGTAAAACAGAGAAAGAAAGCCTGGTTAAGCCAATTGACCCAATAATTAAACTCTTTCCAAAAAAACAAAGAAAACAAAGAGACAAAAAACCCTACAAAGATAAGAACAGAAAGAAATTCTAATTCAAATATATTCTGATGCATGGCTGCAGCTACGCTCTGCTTTCTGAGCTTTTGGAGGATTTTCCATTAAATTACTTTTTGTTTTCCTTAAAAAGATGCATCAGCACACACTTACTAGATTACCAACTTCTGCAATCACCCAGAGCAATAAAAACAGCATTCCTGAGTGCTTACTCACGCTCAGACACATAAACGAAGACTCCTAATTAAGGGGAGGAGGCAGATTTTGCACGTTTACCCTCAGAAGATTTTTATTGACCAATTCTAAATCTGATTTGTAGGTTGAGCCACAGCTGGTCCCATATCAGCTCAGCAGGCCTCACTGACTCTCACTGGAAAAAACCTCCTGCAGCATGCAGCACACTCCCAGGGGGAGGCGACAGATGACAGATGTGGCGTCTGCAGCCCTGGGATGATGTGAAGCTTTCAGATGCACTGCAATCAACTGGCATGGTTTTTATGATCTGCCTAGAATTGCTTGTAAAAACAAGGAGAACCTCTCCAAGTTATTTTTTAGAAAGGAAAAGAAAGATGCCTTGGGTTCTCTATATAACTGCTGAGGTCAAAGGTTAACAGCAAAAGAGGTCAGATTGCCAAACTATGTAGTTTCACTAATTTCAATGTCATGAGATGTTTCTAAAACTCGTTTCTCAGGTGTTTCATTGGCGTTTAAAGCATCAGGGCTGGGAAACTTTTTAATCTACATTCCCTCTAGGCCACAGCTCAGCTAACGCACTGTAAAACGTAATTAGCTAGCCTTACTTAAAAAAGCAAATATGCAAATTTGCTGCCTGAGAATTTTTATATTTTTATTAAATTGACTGAGTTACATTGACTTGTTCAATTTTAGTCAGCGTTATTTAAGTGGAACATATATCCAGATTATTTGCTGACTATTTTTCTGCAATGCATTTATAAAATATTCAAATGAAAATGCAGAAAAGCTGAGATACCAAAGGTCATGCAACTTGACACGCCATCATTGGCCGACGTCTGCAAAGCAGCCAATCCAGAATTTTCCCTGTCACTGATTGGCTGAACCCCAAGACTGAAGATGATAACTTCTACTTTAGTGCTAAAATGGTTTCCACTGTGCGTATTGAGGTACATTTGGTGTCTGAACTGAAACTGCCACTGGTTGCCATGGTTACCCGTATCCATATTGCTGGCTGTGCGAGATGTAAATAATTTTATTGGCAGAATTGTAAACAGCTTAAATAGTGATGATCAGTACGGTGGATACTGACGTAGCGTGACATCAACTGATAACCCCTCTACAGATAAACCAATCATTATCTGCAGGTTATTATTATTATAATGACCTGCTGTAATAATAACCTAATATTTAAGTGCTTCAGTTACCTGGTGATACTCTGACAGAATGTTGTGCATGTCTGCAACGTCTTCACTGGAGATCTGCTTGATGACAAGAGTTCGGTCGTAGGAGTTGAGGAGGAGACTCTCTCCCTGATCATCTGCACTTCTCACCGGGGGACTGCGGGTTAAAGACACCTGAGGAGAAAACGACAAACAGCACAAAGTCAGAAAATGAGGACATTTCATGTATCGTATGGGAATAATAATAAAAGATTAAAACATTCTCACCTGATAGTCCAGATCCTCGATTCCAAAACGTTCTCTTAGATTTCGGAAGACCTGAGGACAGTATTCTTTAAACTTAAAATGTCCGGGAAGGTTTTCTCTGATGAAAGGAGAGGAGGTGGAAATGTTATAACATTAATCTGCTTGATGGTCCTTACGAAAAATATAAGAGCGAGTGTCTCACTTGTTGAAGAGATGGTTGTTGACTTTGACCTTAGTGTTGGCTTTGAAGTCATCAGGCAGGAGCATAACAGGAACAGGAACCTGGCTGAGATCATTGATCTACACAAAGGACAGACATATATATATAGGTTTGGAATTGCACAACATCTTATGATTCTTGAAGAAAAATGCCTCCATCAGGCCATAGATACAGAGGCACAAGCAGCAATAGGATAGAAAGATTTTAGTTTCCAATGCCAAAGCTTTTAAAAAAAACAAGTACATGTGATTTGTATTGTTTTTAATTGTGTAGGATGTTGGGTGAGAGAGAGTTTTATTGGTAAAATATTTATTGAAGAGGTAATTTAGGCATTTAAAACAATGTGTTAAAACAAGGACACATGTAAACCCTGCAGGATACCAACCCTTTAGAATAACCTAGTTGGAAAATGAGGTTATTCTAATATTTTCTAGCTCAGGCTTGCTCTAAGGGTCTTTGGACCTTTCACAGTGGCTTTTGATATTTGGCAAAAACAGTGCAGAAACAACAAATCTTCTGAAATATAGTCATTTTAATGCAGATTTCAGCAGCTTTTTCTTTTTAAACCCAGTATTGAAAACATTACAAGTATCAGCTGTTAGGTTTATTCTTCAAATAAACTCTGAAAGAATCACAAGGGTACAAAGGGCCCTTCAATATTTATTCACTTCTAAGCATAGGCGTATTATCATAATGATAATTCAATAGCAAAAACAAGTACAGGAAAATGCATTCCATACACGATAACTCTTTAACAGTAAATCACATTTTGCAGAAGTGTAAAGTATAGTTAAAATGGAAATAAAATGGTCGTTCACAAATTTTCTATAGTAGATATCCATTTTTTTTTTAAAAGTTGACTTTCTAACATTTCCATTTATAAACAAATCTTATGTTTCAATTTCTCCCTGAAACATTAGTTGAACAGTCCAGGTTTTTAACAATTTTTTACTATGTTGTCTTTTCTGTTTATTCCCAATAATTAAATGGTTGCCACAAGCATATTGCTGTTAAATATTGCAACGTTGTTAAATAACTTTAATAAGTTAAAATTTTTATACTGGAACCACAGCAGAAAACAGGTGGAATATAAATTTCCATGATAAACTAAATGGTTCAGATGAGCATCTTTTAAAAACAACTCTTCTGTTTACATCTGATTGAAATGTTTTACTCCCAAGAGAACTGCATGATCACAAAACGGAAGTAGGTCAGGACTAAATGGTGACCTGGGTGCAACATGAACATTCCTAAACCCATAATTAGACTTCAAAATCTCCCACTTCAGTTTTTTACTTACTTTTTAAATGTTTTTATAAATTTGCATTTTTTAAAAAGTTGTTTCTCTCCTCAAGTGTTAAAATGTTATAGAGACATTTATGAAATTACATTGAAAAAATCACAAACATATATGCTACAGTAATAGTAATATTTACTGGCAACCCTGTGAAAATGTGTAAAAAAAATATCTTGCTGCATCTTACATTAAATTTTCTAAAACAAAATCCTAGTTTAATGAAAATAAATGTGGAACAATCCCTTCAATTTAACCTTGTAGTCACTATGCTAGATAAGGACTAGAGCTGCACAAAATCATCCAAACATGTTATTACAAAAGGATTTTGATGCTAATTTCACTGTTTTCCTTTGTTTCTATAATCATAAACTCTCCAACACTCTCTGTGAGCTTTAGCATCACAGCTACTAAAAATATAGCCTCCCATAAGTACTTATTTTATGGATACATTGCCCTACAAATTTAATAAGAATCCTTATTGATATCCCAACCACTTTGTGAAGAAAATAATCAGTGAGAACTGCAGCTCCAAAAATCCCATAAAAACAGTTAGAATTAGCTAAATTCTGAGACTTTAACCCAGAGCTTAGCATGATTGAGCTGAAGAGGATAAGACAAGAGCAGGAGAGTCCAACTGCAGTCCCCAGGGGCCAGTGTCCTACATGGTTTACATGTGTCCCTGTTCCGACACAGCTGATTCAAACTGTGACATTACCTCCTCAACATTTTTCATTTCATTTCTGGAGAATGTTTTAATTTAAGTTTGCAGATCCAGGGAAACGTTTGAAAAATGTAGGTCGACCTTTGACATTGGATCTGTGCTCCAACCTAGTTAACTTTTTCTGTTGTACTGGCAACAACAAATTTTACCAGAAAAGAACAAAACAGAAAAAACCGCTTCAGTAGTAGCAATCATTTTTCCATGTAACTTAAAAAGAATTTCTTTCACCAAGTATTGTTACAATAGAAAAGAAGAGGCCAAGTGGGAAAAATGTGTTTTTAGTTACATTTTATCTGATATTAACACTAACACTGCAATATCAAGTTTTTCCAACACAGCGCAGCCCTACAGCGGAGCTTCAAAGTCTAAAAACATAAAAGCAAAAAAGTAAAAAACACAATGATCAACCTGATGAATAAACAACTTTGCTTTAGTAGGGTAAGTGTTGAGATCAGGAGCAGTGACCCTTAAAAAGCTGTAAAATTAAATATTTTTTAGGAGTTGGCCTATTTATTGAGTCACAGACAAGTTAGTTATATACATTTACAATTAACAATTTTGTAATAATATAAATGTTAAATAACAAAGAAATAGTTAACATGTTGACATTTTTCACACTGCCAAGCAAGAAATCTGATGATAAATGTGAAATTATTAAGCCCACTCCTAAAATACATATTTTAACACAAATAAAAGAAGAAATTTATGGTATTTAAACTGTAACTTAATACTAAGTTCAAAATAAACACATTCTAAGACTCATAAGCGCCTGTGTAAACTAAAATAAGAGCCCACAAGTCAGATCACTCCCTTCGTGCCATAAAGCCATGTTAGTTATTAATTATTTTAAAGACGACCAAGTTTCCAATCTGTCATGTCACAGATTCTGCTGTCATCTCTCCAAAACGCTATAAAAGAGTGAGGTTGTCTCTGATGCTAACACCGAAGCTACACCGATTTAGCACATTCCAACTGAGGTGATTAGCATGTAGTGAAACGTTAGCTTCCACCGACTCACCGAGTGATTCACGCCCCAGATGAACACGCTCACGATGGGCTCGCTGGCTCGAAACACCTTCACCTTCTGCTGAACAAAGTGCTTCTTCTTCGTCT
Source organism: Gambusia affinis (assembly GCF_019740435.1). Classification (NCBI taxonomy): domain Eukaryota; kingdom Metazoa; phylum Chordata; class Actinopteri; order Cyprinodontiformes; family Poeciliidae; genus Gambusia; species Gambusia affinis. Next base: position 38,828,466 of record NC_057868.1, on the reverse strand, counting down.
TCGTCTTGGGCGCCAGAACCACCATCGGACTGGACGTAACAGTCCCCGAGTTACCGAGGGCAGCCATGGCCGCGGACCGTGTTCTGTCGTCCCTTGATGAGAGAAAAAGAACTCCGAGCGGGCGATGACGCGTCTTTTTCTTCCTGATGATGGTTTAACGGCTTCTTCACGCGCCGCTGACTGTGACAGCTAAAGTTCACGCGCCTAAGCTCTGACCGCTCTAACCGACGCGGCTTCTACCAGGGTTCAGTTTAACGTTTAAACTGTCGACATGAATCAGTACTCAGTTTCCCATTACCACAACAGAAGTGTTTTCTTAACCTCACTGACAGTTCACAGTCCACCACTGCCACCTCGAGCTCAACCGCGTTATTTTCAGTTGACCAAGTTGTGAGCGTATGATTGACAGCTGTCAGGGACCAATCAAAATCTATCTTTTGGAGTCAGGTGACCGAAATGTGGGCGGGGACTTGCACATTTTTTGTCTGGGTTTTGGTTATCCCACGGAAATTTATGGAAATCCATTACTGTCACTTGTAGTCATGACTATGACTACAGAATTTTGAAATCTTGTCATAGTTTTTGGATTTAATGTCAGGTTTCAACATAATAATTTTCACTTTCAAAGTCATAATTTCAACTTTAAACACAATTTTCAATCTTAACATCATAACTTTGAATTGTAAAGTTATAATTTTGAGATTTAACATTATTTCAGTTTTCAAAGTCATATATTTGACTTTCAAAGACTTACTTTCTTTCAAAATCATAATTTATACTTTCAAAGTCAAAATGTCGATTTTTGATCATAATTTCAACTTTCAACATTATAACTTTGATCTTCTGTTATAATTTTGAATTTTAGTCATAATTGCAACTTTCAACATCATAAATATGACTTGCAAAGTTCTAATTTTGAGATTTAAAGTTAGAATTTCAATTTTCAAAGTCATATGTTTGACTTCCAAAGTAACAATTTCTTTCAACATGATTTCAACTTTCAACATCATAATTTTGACTTTTCTTGTCATAACTTTGAGTTTTAGATTTACAAGTTATAAACAACTTAGGGCACAGACTAAAAACTTAGTGAAGTTCTGGATTTCCAGTTCAGTGAAAGGATTTTTCTTGGTGATATTTTGAGGGTCCATTAAACTGTTTCTGAATGTGACAATAGTTGTATTATGCGTGTAATTAAAGAAAATTAAACAGCGTGGCATTACTTACTCGCTGCAGAATCTGCATCTGCAAAACTGAACAAGTTATTGTTTACGACTTTATCAGTATCCCATATTGATGTGAAGAAACTTTCAACAAATATTTTTTACAATATCACTGCAACTCTATTTCTACTGTAGTTTCTGTTAAGCTACAGTATTGATGTTCTTTTATTTGGCCCAGCTATGGTGAAAAGAAAGAAAACACTCGACACCAGACGTTCTATTAATATATGTTTATTCTTCTCCATTTTTACTGTCATGTTTTATTTTTGTATATGCAAACGTTTTACAGGTCCTCTGTGCAAAGACCTATCACCAGAGCACACACACTGGCACAACAAGATTGGTCAGAAACAGCATTAATTTCATTTAGTAGCACACAGATTTTGGGGGACTTTTGCAAGGACGCAGTAGAGACATACCATAACACTAACAAATCTTATTTTTTTCTGCTTTTTTCTTGTACCGAAATAAAAAAATTTGTTTTGACTTGCCGAAATAAAACAAAGAATAATCATTCTCATTCTTAACCCCTTAAAAAAACCTAACTAAAAGGAAAAAATTAAGAGATAAACATGAGTTAGAACCGTTACATGTCATGTACAGCAGTTTAATGGAGTTCTAATGAATGTATTGTGGCCCAAAAAGGCGTCTTCACCCCAACATGAAATAAAATAATCTCTGTATTTAAATAAGAAACTGCTGATAATATAATATAAAAATACATGGCATTGTATTATAACTTCATTAAATAAATCAACAATTCATATATATATATATATCTATATATATATATAAAATATTATACTGACGTGTAGAAAAATATGCCTTACAACTTTTTTTTAAAAGAGTAACAGCTGTAAGCTTTTTGTTTGCCACTTCACCACAAAAATGAAATATATGTACAAAGAAACAACTGATAGGCAGTCAGAAGGAACCGATGCACTCTTAGAGATATTTTTTCTGACTTGACATGTATTTATATATCTATATATATTTGTTACTATAGGATTCAAGCAGTAATTGATGGCAATACATACTCAAAAATAAGTTAATAATAAAAAAGAAGTATTTTTCTGTCATTTATGGCGATATCAGTGTATCTTTGGAGAGCGGGAGAGAGAGGACGGTGAGGGAGACACATTTTTAATTTCAAATTTTTTTTTCCAGACGTTTTTGTGTCACATCACCTGCCTAACAGTATTTCAGCCCACTGAGATCAGAACAAACACAGGCAGTGTCAGCTATCCCTAAAAAGTGAAAAAGGAAGAAAAAGAGGAGAAAAGCCAGGACAAGAGTCAGGGAATACGGAGGCTGTTTTTGTTTGTTTTGTTTTTAAATCATCGCTGAGGCAGTTCACGGAGCGTTAGCACGAGCATGCAGCATGTCACAGAGACGAGGCAGAGGACGCTGCTGCAGCTGTTTGACATTCAGGCAGATGTTACTGTTGCTTGACCATAAAAGAGAGTATCTTGCTGCAAGAGACAAGAGACAGAGAGAAAGAGAGGGCATGAATGTGTAGTTTCCCCATAGGGAGTGGTTTATCCCTGTTACCTCCTGTCCAGGCAGTGTCTAGCACATGCTAAAGCCACCCCCCCTCTCCTCCCTGTGCTCCAGCTCCTCCACCCATCAACCACCACCACCTCCTCCTTCTCCAGGCTCAGAGCAGTCGGGCAGACGTGTCTCTCACTCCCCATCGCATGGTAAAGTGCCATCCTCTCTGGCACGGGAAGGCACGGGCGCGCCGAGCTCGTCTACGCACCAGCAGTGGCCACGCTGCATGCCCTTGGAGGAGCGGCACTACGAGGAGAGAGAAAGAAATGGACACAAAAATGTACTTTTTCTTGTATTTTCTTTGGAATTTACAGGGTTTCAGAAGGTTTTACCAACTCAACTGTAAGACTTTTTAAGACCTTTATCAAGACCATTAGAAAATATATTTAATGGTGGCTACATTTAACAGGTCTATCAGCTATAAGTTATTCAAAACATTTACCCTCTCATGTGAAAATGGCTGAAGACTGAAGCGCAATTATACAACCCTCCATCTTTGAAAAGCTTTAGTAGAGCCTCCTGCACAACCAACAAAAATGTTGCTGGTGGTTTCCAAGTTGTTTCCAGCAGACAATGTCCAGAACATACAGCGGTTAAACCAGCTGACTAAGCGTGCAGGAGCTCAGATATGGTTGCTAGGTGACGGACGGAACACGGCTGGGGTTCCTAGGTTACGGTGCAGTATAACTCAACAATCAGGAAGTTTTTTTGAAACGGCTTGTTTTCCATACTTCAAAAAACATCAACTAAATAAAAAAATACAGCTGGATGACTTTTTTAAGCACTTGGACTATTTTTAGAAGTAGTGGATACCCAAATGGAAAACCCCCCAAAAAGGTGCAAAATGTGAAAGCTGCATAAGCGACTTGTATCACTAAAGAAATGTACAAAAGAAAAAAATCACAAATAAATATATCACATGGGCTGGCAACATAAGTAGACCAGTAGCTAAGACGAACATCGTCCAGCCAACTGGCAATACATTTGCATTTAGCTATGATGGTGGTAAAGAAGCTAACTAGATTTTATACTTTCTAGCTAGCGGTAGCCGCTACTGCCTCGAGTCACAGAATGTAGTGAAAATGTTTGAGCTACTGAAAGATTTGTGTAGTAGTAAAGACCTGAAAAGAAAAATAAATAAAACTACATAGCACATTTGAGATTAAATAGGCCTTCCACAACAAAATTTAAGAGATATGAATAACGTATTTAAAGCCATTTTTGTTCTCAATGAACTTAGGACAATTGAAGACTTCTTAAATTAAACTTAATGATGACTTACCTGATGGTCTGACAAAAAAAGCAATGGAAAATCTTAAAAGTGTGGCATGCAGTTGTTTTAAACCTGTCTGAGTCAACACTTTGTATAATCAATCCTGCAATGTGTCTCCCATCCTTCCTTCTGTTAAATGATTTTTGTTTTTCAAGGTGTGGCCACAAGAGGGCGCTAGGTAAGCTCAGAAAGTTGAAGGGTCGCCTATAATTTTTGAAATCATAAAGTCTAACCTGTATTTTAATCATAATTATAAAATGCAAATTAAAATGACATGGAAAAGTTGTTTACATTGCGTATCCTTCTGATTGGCTCAAAATTAAGCTGCTTTGCTCTTCCAGTAAGCGTAGCAGCAAGAAATGGAAAAGTTTATATAAGAAACAGGCAGAAGGAACCGTTCAGCAGTCCTGCTGTGGAGTACACCTCTGGAAAAACCCCTAATAACTCACGGCCGACTAAAATCAGAAGGTATGAGGCAGCATTAAACAGTTAGCGAATAAAAGTGAGGAACAAAACATTCTGAAAATTTAGTTAATTTGAATATTTTGTAGCAGCATTGTCTGTGGATTTACAGAGGGGATGTCCGGTTAGAAGTTAATGCAGTTTTGGGGAAAATGACATGGAAAACTTTGGAACCTCTGTGTTGATACTCATTTTTAAAGCATTACCTCACTTGGATTTAGGTCTGGACTTTGACTGGGCCATTTCCAAAACATGAATGTGGTTATTTCCATTATTTTAAACTGTTTAGGATTTCCAGTGTCCCCCCACAGAATGATGCTGCAACTACCATGTTTGCACACATATAAATGGTTTTACTGGATTTTATTTAGGGTAAAAAGGAGTAAAATAACAAAAAAACATCCTCCATGCACTCATGCAAATTGTGCAACACCGAACAGAGTAAAGACCTAGAAACCTCTACCTGCTTTTTCCTGTAGAAGCCTCGGGTGTCACAGTTGGGAATGTAGATGTCGCGGTCAGACTGGAAGATCGTCAGCTCCAGACCCCTCAGGACGCTGTTGAGAAGCTTGCGACAGGGTGCCTGGAGAAAGAGCAATGCAGAGGGCGACTTTAAAGGCCCCAGGGAGGCAAAGACAGAAGCTGGGTGGCATTTAAAAGCTGCTGGCTCCCCTCAGAAATCCCTCGTCAGTGTTAGATTACCAGCCGTTTTGCATCGTAACAAGCAGGATCATTTATGTGTATCAGATGTCACATATTGTGTCACATTATATAACATTTTGTTACACAATGCTTCAGCTTTTCAGGTCACAGAAATGACTGTGCATTTTTTTGGTGTGAAATGTGACTGTGTCATCTCTTCCAGCAGCACACACACCACTTCTGAACATACAGACTTCTCTTCTGTTTGAAATAAATCTGTGGCTGCAGCAGCCGAGTCCAAACTTTTCCGATTCACATCATGCTCAATTAGTTCTGCCGCATAGCAGCACACACATCATGCACCATAATGCATGGCGTGTGAGCAGCATGTGTACATGTCGCTGCAACACCCTGAACAGCAGCAGATCCGTGAGGAAATGAATTGCACTGCAACCTTCTTTCTTTTTTTTTTTTTACTTTGCAGAGATATAAAAGAAGGGCTTAAACTTACTTTTTCAAGGTCGCCAAAGTGTGAGGGATGTGGACCTGGGAGGAAAGGAAACGCCATGATGAGAATGTGAGATTAAAACAGCAGCGCTCTCCATTTATCAATTTGTTTTACAATTTGCGATGGACTGCTGCATCTTTATGCTAAATAAGTCCACTGAAGACCTCCAGCTGTGACTGAGCACCGATTACCATCAGTACGCTCCCTTTTTTTCATGCCGGTTAATCGCAGTATCTCAGTTTGAACAGCAGATGGTGATCACTGCAATAAATAGCAGCCTGATCAGGATGTAGGTGACACTGTGACAGTTTCACATTTCATCTGAATTCCCTACGGAGAGGCTGACTTGTAGGACAAATCATTGTCAAGAGCCCTGGCATGGCAATGATGATACATCTGGATGTGTTACAACTAAAAAAAACAAACTAAAATCATTTAAATAAATGCAAGCATTTACATCTTTACAGGCAAACTGATGCTGAAACTGAACCAAGAGTGTAATAGTTTCTGCAAAGCAGCAGAATCATGAATGAGTTTCTATCTTTGGTGATTCCAGAGATGCTTTGGCTAGACACTAACTGGTGACACAGCATCACATGCATGCAATAAAAGAGCGAGTCTGCAGAAATGCGTGCGGTATCCATTGTAATATACCGGTAACACTAAATGTCAAGCTGAGTCTGTATGTGATTTCATGCACTTGTGTCTTACCTGTGGGGTGGGGCCTCTCAGTGGGACTAGTTCTGATGTGCTTGGCGCAAACGCCTCGTCCCTGCAACAGAGCCTGCAGGGGGCTGTGCTCCCTGGGCGGGGGTACGCAGCGGAGCCCCTTGGCACAGCTCAGGGTGTACACGCCACACGGCTCCCCCTGGGCCAAAACTGTCGTGCTGCTGGCGACGTCGTGGTCCCTTGGGGGCCGGCCCGCCCCCAGGGGGTCCTTGCAAGAGGGACAGACCTTGAAGGGCCCCCAGCGGCTTCCCCCAGCCCAAGATCCGCAGTGGGCGATCAGCAGCAACACAACGGCCGTTAAGTTAGAAAGGAGAGGCATCTTCTGTTCAGGTCTCAGGTTCTGCACACTGTCACTCCCTGTCAGTTAAATGTGGCCGATGCTATTTCTGGATGTATATCACTCTTGTCTTTTTTTCCCCCCCGCTTTCCTGCGTCCGTTTCCTGCTCCTAAAACAGTAGATTTCCTTGGTGCTTTGCCGGCTGAGTCCCCCTGCAGTGCCAGAGGACACAAATGGAGATTGAGAGAGACACAGCAAAGCGCCAGCTTTTAAAGATCTGAAAGGCGGTGATCGGGAGTGAGTGAGTGAGAGAGAGGGAGAGAGCACATTTATGACACCTTCAGGGGCTGGGACTCAAAGAGAGAGAGAGGAAGAGAGAGAAAAAGAGAGAGAGAAGGAGGGGGGAATAAAGGAAGGGTGGATTATATTCCTTTTAGAAATTATCAGAATCTCTCCACCCAATCACCATTCATGCTAATCTGCTCCTTCAACATATCCAGAATCACTTGGTCAGTTCTGTGTACTTTAATTTCAGTGTCAAAGATCCATCTTGAAGGTTCGCCATGGTAACAAATATAAATGTTCAGCACATGGGCGTACACTGCAATGCTGTTCCCCCACTGCAAAATGCATATCCAACTCTAAGTTTTTTTCCCTCTGTGGAATCCTCTGTAAGATTTCCTGTCTAAACATGTAACTAAGCTCCACAATTGTAATAATCCCTAACAATCTTTATGTTTAGGACTTTACAGAACACTGATTTAACAACTCAGATGCTCACATACTAATATAAGTTAACTCTTAAACTGTAGTCGAGAAGATTAAATGCATCCTGGGGAACAGTGAAGCTCTGCAAACCACTAACTGTAGCTTCAGAGTTTTAAACAGCAGTGTCCCCTGCAGCTGAAAGCAGAATTGAAAGGATTCAATGCTCTTTCATTTATATACTGCCAATTTACATCAGTTATAATCCCAGAGCACCATGCAAAACAAACAGATCTGATTCATATACAGCTACAGCTCCAAATATAATAGGAAAGCAGAGTCATTTCTGCAGAAATGTAGACGTGATAATTTTAAAACAATAACATGCAAAGCAATTAGTTTGGATTGTACACACAGTTTTTAATGCAGATTCTAATCCTGCAATGACTGATCCTGACTTTTTCATCTGCCTTGCAGTTATAGATCAACTGCATCAAAAATGACACACAGAAGGAATCTTATTTACTACTCTAGCTAAAGCCTCTGCTTCACAATAAACCTGGAAATAAATTGCGATTTTGTGAGAAAGATTTTGCATGACATTTACAGTATGATAGTTTGAAAAGCTTTACTGCTGCAGTAAAATGTTGAGGCTGGATTTCTAGCCCAGCCAAGGTATTTCTGTCTCACATATTCTTGTTACACAGTAAATGTTCTGCAGTTAAAAACATTAAAGTTATGATGCTTGAAAGGAAAAGTTGACAAAGTGGATCCTTTGACAGTAACGCCTTGTATTAAGCAGCTTTGCCGTGAAACAGCATGAAAATAAAACATTCTGAAAGTTAAGGGTTAGACTCGATGCCAGATGTTGGTCCCATGGACCCAGCAGAGCGCAGTGACTCAGTGACTGACCTGTTCTTGCTGAAATGCTGGGCTCCATGGGGATGAAATCTGCCTCGCAATCAGCTGCCTGGTGTCCGGATTATGTTTGGCAAGGAGTGCACAAATCACCTGCCACCTCATGTTCCCATCAGCTCTCAAGCTTCTGCAGGACTCATATCAGGAGAATGTTCCACAGTTCTTGCCAGACCAGCAGGGGCATTCTTTTCCACTCTGCTTTGGATTGTTCTTTTTTCTTACTCGCTCGGTGTCTTTCTGGTTCCAGTCTAACCCCATCTGGCTCAAAAAGTATTTATTTTCTCTGTTTTAAAAAACAAAAAAGCCCCACTCCAAACATTTGGTTTAAAACAACCCCAATTACTGTTACAATTGCTTTATTAGCAATGCATTTTAAGGTAATTAAACCTCCAGTGATCATAAAATGTTACTATTGAAGTAAACTGGTCGAAACAAAAACGTGGAGAAGGAAATCATTCATAACATAGTGATAAATATCAGGATTTTTTGTTTCCATCAGATGAAATCAGGATGAACCCAGAGGCTCGCACACACACTCATCCGGGAGTCAGGATTGGTCATACCCTTCGCACTGTTTCTCAACTCGTGCTCCTATTGGCTGTTGAAAAGAAGGAGACCGTGACGTCAGTGGGACGCGCCGAACTCCAGTTTCCAAAGTTTAGAGTGATGCTAAGGTTAGCCGATGGACGACAGTGAGTCTCTGTCCTCATTAACGGCGCACAGGTAAGCGACACACTCACCGTCACCCGAACGCCTGACGGTGTGGAGAACTGCTTCCTGTTTTGGATATATTTTATCTGTAATTTTGGTTTCTTACGGGGAAGCAGACCGCACCATGCTAACCGCTAACGATGCTAACCCGGATTTAGTTTCACTAAATTCTCCATTCTTCCCCTATCGAGGAGCCGTTAGCTGTCTGTACGAGATGCTGTCCGGCTGAATAATGGTGTTAAATGACTAAATAAATATTGTCGTGTTTTTATTTCTGATGGTCAGCTGGTAGAGGATGCTGGCTGTCGGATGTAAACAGAGACACGCCCCTTTCTCATCGTCAATTTTTACGTTTCCACTGTGAATATTTGTGGAGGGTTAAAACTACGGAAAAGGATTAGGGCCACTGAAAAAAACAATTAACCCAGGCTTAATAAAAAATAAAAATCATAATTTTGAGAAAAAAGCCAAATTTCTGATATTGCTGTAAAATACAGTAAAATCTAAATTCTGAGCGGTGTGGGGATTTGATTTTTTTTCTCTTTTTTCCCCTCAAAATTTAGACTTTGAAGAGTCAGAATATGTAGAACCTTCTTGCTGCAACAACAGTTCTACGTGCTCTGCAGTCCTATTCTCCTCCTCAGTATTTTGTTTTTCTGACTCACTGAGTCTTAAATAAGAAAGAGGGAGTTTTACAACATGTTTGCACTATAAGTAAGTTGATACACTAAAACAAATTTGTTTTATTAAGGCATAGAAGTGTACAACCAGCATTAGAGAATCTATACTTTGCCTAGGATATTCTGTTCCTTCTTTGAATTGTTAAACAGTCCTTTTTTAAAATAAAGCTGCCACTAGTGCTGTTTCAGTATTTGTAGAACCTACAGATAATTAAGAGTCCACTACTATTCAGACAGGTTCAAAGTTATTACTTTATAATCAAATGTCCAGACTTTTATTGAAATGCTGAAAAAAATCTAGAAATTTGAACCTGGAAAATTATGGAATAATAGTGAGAAATATGAACCTTGTTGATATATCGAAGCTAGCTTCCTAACAGATTGTTTTCCTCTTCTTTTTTCCCCTCTGGTCTTCATTCAGATGGATGACATCAATGTTTTACACCACAAATGCCTTCTCAATTTGAGGCGTAGAATTCAAGACATAGGAGATGGTCGCGCAGCACAGGATCGATGCATGAGGTTGCAGAAGGATGGAGACACACTTAGGTCGGCCTCCCTGTCAAGATTTAATCATATTATATTCATGGTCATTTATCCTCTCTTCTTAATGAACATTAATGAACTTTTAATTTGCATAAAGGTCAGAAAGTTAAGTGTTTTGATGATCAGAATTTGTTTCAAGAAACATTTCAAACAAGCTGACCTTATGTGGCCTATCAAAAGTATACATTATTCTACTCATTTGGTCATGTTTAAGAAATTACTTTTTCTAAACTTTGGAGCCCATATTTTTATAAAAGATGGAGGCCATTGGCTGGACCTATAATTTTATTGCTTTGCATTGGTAAATAAAACTGAAATCCTTTTTGAATGATTGTGTAGTTATCCTTGGGCGTCCAAACATGGTGGGACAGAAATAAACAAGAAAAACATAACAGTTTTGGAAAGAGATCAGAAGGAACTGGCTGAATCTTCTGACTCCCAGGTGTTCCTCCTGTTCTTCCTAAGGTTTATTTTATTTTATCCTGGTGCCACTGCAATCATTGTAAAATTATAAATCTTAGAAATTGCCGCTTTCCAACTTTTATTTTAAATCTTAGTAAAACATAGTTTCTATAAAGTTTTCTAACTTTTGTTGAAAAGTGTAAAGGTTAGTTGCACTAACCCTAAAGCACTAATCATAAACATTAGTTTTGCTAATGCTAGCGCAATACGAACATGGTATTTAGTGGAAGCGAACGCTGAGATGCTAATTAACACCACAGTGATAATCTCCAGCTGTCAATGACACAACATGTGTTAAATCGGCTGGTTATAAGTCTGAAGGAGTCTGCTGCAAACAGTAACAATGACTATAAAATGAATGAAAACTCCTGTTTTAACAATTGTGTTTTATTTTTAAATCTTGTTGAAACACACCTTTCATGAATTTCTCTTAAAAAAATAAACTCCAGCAGTGTCTAAAGGTTTCTGATTTGAGTGTCTGAGGATCCTAACAGAGTCTCTGGAAACCTAAGAAGCTCTGAAATAGAAAAGCTGAAGTTTTATTCTGTATTGCCATGATGTAATATCTGTTTATAAGTTAAAATCAACAACAGTAGACCAGTAAATCCTAATATGCAAAAGAAGTGCTTCAAACAGACTGTGAAAAATATGTTTTTTCAAATCAGCATCCTGGTGAAAAATGGCTAGATCTATTTCTCATTACATCTGTCTACAAAGTTTTGTTTTATTACATCTGTCTACCATGTTGGTGAATATACTTCGATCAAGGGTTTTCAGTGAGCTGATGTTTAGCTCAAACAGAAAATGGGCCTATTGTTAACCTGTAATTTCCTCCCTGTAGTTACCAAGGGAACTCCGAGGAAGTGGGTTGCTATGTGGCTGGCCATCCTTTATCAAAGGGAAATTGCTACTTTGAGGTGAGGCACCTTGACGTGTTGCGACTGAGCTGCCAGATGTGAACTGATCACTTTAGTTTATATTTAATTTGCTGTAACTCCAATTGATGCATGGTATGGTGAGCCACATTCCCCACACCATCATCCCTAGTTATGCCCAGGAATGCTTTTCCGTCCAACCAGCAATTTTAATCATTACAGTCCAATTTTTGGCATTTTTTCCTCAGCTTTATATTAAATTTAAAGTAGCCCCCCAGGAGTTTAAGCTCACCATTGAAAAACCACTACCCCAAATTAGATAAGGGTGAGTGTGAGATTTATGTTTTATTTTAATTTGCTTAGTTAAAATTACTCATGCACACGCTCACTGGCCATTTCGTGGCTAAAATGCATCTCATGTAATGTGCGAAATGTCTGGAGCATCACAGGAAGCCCTGACTGGATCGACCTCCATTAACCCTGATGTGAACTTCAAGTTGAGCCAAAACGAGATCTGTGTCTAGCTCTGAAACTGAAATCGGTTCTGTTACCGATAGGGATGCAAGTTATTGATTAATAAGTTAGTCGATTAGGGGCGTGCTCCGGTGGCGTAGAGGGTAGCGCGCCCCACGTTTGGAGGCCCTCAGTCCTCGACGCGGCCGTCGTGGGTTCGATTCCTGGACCCGACGACATTTGCCGCATGTCTTCACCCCTCTACTTCCCCCTTTCCTGTCAGCCTACTGTGGTATAAGGAACACTAGAGCCCACAAAAAGGACCCCCTGGTGGGGAAAAAAAAAAGAAGAAGAAAAAAAAAAGTTAGTCGATTAATAAGTTATTGAAAGTTGATCAGTTAATTCATTAGATTATTATTACTCAAAAACCTGAGTTTATGTTTGTACGAAGAAGCCCGATCGTCCTATATTTTCATAATATGCTGAATAATAATAATAAGAAAACATTACATTTTAACATAGTTTTGTGTCAGCTCTATTAATCAGTGACAACAGTAAATTGTGATTTTCTCACATTAACATGATTGAAGCATGGCCTCTTAGCAGCTGAATAGGAAAATAAAAGATGAAAAGAAAACAATATATGAAACGCTTTGAATGAGCGCTATTAATATGAAACTTAAGGAGCGTGTCGAGTGTTTATGTTTCAAAACAGAACCGCATAAAGCCCATTTTCCGTCCCACATTTTCTGTTTGGACCCTTCTGTTGCGCCCGCCATCTTGTATCAACTGGTTCTGCTTAATGATGACCAGTGGCGCCCTCTGCTGGAAGGCAGCCAAGCTACAATATTAAAAGAAGGTGTAAGCGACATTATAAATTAGCCCATTGAAACTAATTTAACCTAATAACCCATTAATCCACGATTAATCGTGAGTTCATTAATTATTTGCCTCCCTGTAATGTTTGGGTAAGAGAAAAGAAGAACTATTTACATTGACTGTGGATTCTTTGAACTTAAAATAGAGCTGGAGTTGGCTCAGTAGTGGTAGTTGGACCAGTCGGATAACTCATGACTGGACATTGTGCATCTTTTCTACACACTGCTCTTATTATGTCACATTTAACCTTTTTGTAGATTAAATATATGTCAAATTTCCCCCACAATAACGATGATAACAAAGGACTGTCTCATTTTGAGCTTCGTGGATCTTCCTGACATTTAGAACAAGTAGATTTTACCTGGGTCGTAACCCAGAGGTTGTGCTACATTATTCTCTGTTCTGTGACGCACATGCTGTCAGTTTCCAAGATATCTCTGAAATTTAGGAGCATTTATTTTGCTAAAGGTCAGACTTCTGTCGACATATGCGTCACTGCTTTCCTCATTTCTTCTTGTTTTGCTTTCACAAGGAATCCGTTTCACCCCGGCTGTCAGTACTCCTCTGGTTTTTTCAGGTCTTCAGGCTTTGATTCCTGCTGAACAGCTGCTCCATTTCGCTTGTTTTAATAGTTTTTTTCTGCCCTAATTTTAACCTAATGGCACATTACCAGCAAATTCCTGCACCGTATGGGATTGATTTTTGTGATTTTATTTAAATCATACGGACAAAGGAAATGTTATGACAGAGTGTGCCGAATACTTTCTTTCAAGTGCCAAACTGAAAATAAAGAAGTGAAGACAGAAAAGGTCCAAACATGTGATACATTTTTGAGATATTTTCCATGAAACCAAAGTTTCTGCAAATCTGGGTAGCTGATTGTTAATGTTGTTACTAGTAAAATTAGCTCAGATACAACAACCTCCAAACCTTTTGGTCCATGGTTTAGATATGTAAAAACACCTCAAACTCTTAGTTTGTTTTCCTACAAAGTTTGGTTTGTTTGAGGTGTGAATGCACAATCAAACCAAAAAAAAAAAACTGGGGTCTGCCAGACCTCAGTCTTGTTTCGGTTCAAGTGAACGCTGGTGCGATTCCAATGCATATGTGAACATTAAGCAGACTGGAGCCCGCTCCAAAAGCAGGAAATGGACTATAGCGCAAGGCATTCTGGGTAAATACAAGCAAAACAAATGTGCTAGCCTAGCGCTAGCAGGAGAAATGGTATGTGGTCTTTACCAAAGAAAAAGAAAAATCCTATGACTGACACCACTCCAGTTTTGTTTTCATTTTGTGAAGAAGGAAGTTGCGCTCAGTGTTTTCTTCAGAGGTTTTTGCGTCATTTCTTTCAGTAGTTCTTGGTGCAGCGCCCCCGCAGGCGAGAAGCGGAACAATTGCTCAAAGGGTTTGGCTTCAACAGTGCAGTATGAAAGTGAACCACAGCAGCTGAAAATGTTACAAATGTTGCAACGCTGGAGAGGAACGAGTGAGAAACAGAGAAAGTCAGCTAAATGGAGACTTCATGATCCCAAGATGCCACTTCTTTGTTTAGCTTATTTTGGATCTCACTGACTTTTAGATTAAAGATGTAACACAAAATTGCTGGGTTTTCTTTACATTTGACCATCAGAAAGCCATGATATCAGTCACATAGAAAGTGTCTTGGCAGAGCTGAGAAGGTGTGACCTTTGAACTTTAGTTAAGTAATAAGGATTTGTCAGGAATGGGCCAAAATTCCAGCAATCTAACTAGACTAAGAAACTTGTTGAAAACAAAAAGGTTTGAAAACAATTGACACAGTGTAAAATGTATTTCTACAATTTTTATAGAAATTGTTTTGATGTAGAACAAAAGCAGATAATTGGATTAATAAATTCTTGAAATAACTATCAGCTAATTCAATAATTGATTAAGTGTTAACTGGAGTATGCAAAACTTTTTGCTACTCAATTGTTAATCAGTTAATCCTAGAAATACACTGAATTGATAGTAAGTCAAGCAGAACTTTTCATACGTTAATGCTAGAAGTATTTTATTTTTTTGCTGCAGATGAATCTTTTGCTACAAATGATCAAGCGGACACTGAAGGAATTCTGTGTTATTGCATTTTAGGCAATGAAATGAAATGAAATTTTCTTATTTGAAAGTGGAATTTAATTATTTGTTTATTTGCGTCTTTTTATGCATATCTAATATTGACTAAAGAAATGCTTAAATGAGCAAATTTTTAAATCATTAATCAATAACTAAAATAAAATCCTTGCAGCTCTATTCTAATGTTTTATCCAATGCAAATGGTTTGAGAAAGACAGAAGAGAACAGGGTTTTATGTCTTATTTGTATGTAAATATCAGTTTCTAACTGTTTGCAAGCAAACCTGAATTGTATTTGTGAAATAATTTAATTGCTGCCAACTTTTCGTGCATCTGTAGGTAACAATAGTGGACACAGGAGTGAGGGGAACCATCGCGGTGGGCCTGGTGCCTAGATTCTACAGGCTGGACCACCAGCCTGGCTGGCTGCCATACTCTGTAGCTTACCATGCTGACAACGGCAAGTAAGTCGACCACAGATCTCCTTACCCAGCGGAGAAGCATTTGGCTCCTGCATCAGCTTAGACAAACTCATTTTCCTGCTGTACATCCACAAAAATACACCAGTAATCCTTCAGCGCTTTGACGCTGTCATTCTAAACCGATGTTTCTTAATTATTTTCTGTCATGCCTCCCCAAGGAACCATAATTTGCAATACTGTTTAGAATCTCATAATATTTAATGGTTTATCTGTACAATCCACTGGCACCAGTTTTATATGACCTGATTATTAAAACAGATCAATAAATTGAGCTGCAACAACTTAGACATTAAGTTATTGCAGATTGATTTATTGTTCTAAGTCAATCAATCAGGTGTTTTTGTGTAGCACATTTCAGCAACAAGTGCTTTACATCATGAAAACATAAAAATACAAAGTTATAGAACATACAGTCAACAACTGAATCATTATATTTTGTCAAGTGTTATTGTTCCACATCAAAATGTTGATTGTTTCATTTATAATGTTTCAAAAAGGAAGGCTCAAAACAATTTCCAAGTTCAGTTTTTAACTTTATTAGTAACATTTAATCAAAAGTTCTCAGTCTGTGTGATTTTAAAGAGAAAAAGTGCAAATGATTCATAGTAAAACTTCTTAAAATTGTAAGCCATTCTAACTTATGAGTTTCTTATGCTTCTTCTTTTTCTGATGCATATAGTTATTTTGTGCAAAACGTCTAATAATATTGCATGTTGGAAGAGATTAAACATTTTGCATTCATGGTAAAGAGACTTAGGGTCAGACTAAGAGTGTTTTTTTGTTAGTTTGTTTGTTTTAGTGCAAGAATAAAGTTGTAATTTTATGAGAACTCTACACCAACCAGTGTTAAAATTGAGAATATTGACCATTTTGTGCCATTAGTTGGTATTGGTTTTACAACAAAGGAAATAATTCATCTTTTAACACATAAGGATTAAGTTATTATCTCTAGCAGGATTGTTTAAATAGTTGAGTCAATTTTGAGGAAAGAACCACAGACTTGTTGCAGATTCATTCTTTGTTACAAATGATCAAGAGTTTGCTAAAGAAATGCCTTAAACAAATGTTTATTGTCTTATTTTAAAAAGGAATTGAATTGTTTATTTGCATCTTTTATTGCATTTTGTATATTGTATAAACAGGTAGAAGTGGTTAAATGAAAAATCTGCAGTGTGTGCCAATAGTTTTTGCAATAATCGATTACTACAATAATCGTCAGTTGCAGCTGTAGTGTTTTCTCCTTCTGTTGGATGCAGACTAGTTTCATGATCCTGTTTGACCCCACAGAGACTAAACCTCTGTGGCCCACCAGCTGTTTGCAGTTTGAGGTGCTTCACGGTTTATTAGAGAGCTTAGTCAGATTCGTGATGTCAGCAGAGTTCAGTTGTGTAGAACTGGAAACTAAGCTTGTTTTTCTGACGCAGACAGCTGTAGGGTGAAAGCAGCTCCTTGTAATGATCTATGAGCAGCCTGTCCAGACGAGACAGGGGACATTGACTCATGATGGATCCTCCACATGCAACAGAAGATTATAGGAATACAGATGAAAGAGTGCCTGATTGTTTTAAAACCTTCTTATCAGTCTGCCTCTGAACCCTCAATTATTTGCCGGGCTTTCTTGTTTTTCTTTTTTTGTCAGCTTTTACATGTGAAATGAGAACCAGAATTAGTTATCAGTTCTGTTATTAACCGGATTTACTTATTTAATGTGTTTGCCTTACAGGTTGTATAATGGTAACCCTGTTGGAAAGCAGTTTGGGCCAAAATGCGCTCGTGGTGACCGCATTGGCTGCGGCATACACTCAGAAAACACAGAAGCTGGTCTTACTACTGTCTTCTTCACCAAAAACGGCAGAGAGGTGAGTGTTCCCCAAGGCTTTCAGTGTTTGCAATGTGTGCATGAAACAAATGAACATTAAATATTACTAAATTATACTGTCTTGGTTTAAGTAAACGCATTAAAGAGACGATTCTATCTATTTTAGCTTATAACAACTATATTTTAAAGGAGAATCTAGATTCTTTACTCTTAAATTCCTGACTTTGTAATTTTCACAGCTGCCATTTTTGATCCACTTTAATCCGACTCTAGTTTGTTTGCCAAGAAAGTCAGATTCGTTAAGGCATAATCAAACTCTGATGCGAACCAAAAACGTGAACTCTGGTCCGCCTACAATCATAGGTCTGGATTCAGTTGAAGTGAACTCTGATGCAGTTTGAATGTTTATGTGAATGGAAAATGGACTGGAGATTCCTCCAAAAGCAGGATGTGAACAATAGCGCAGGGCATTCTGGGTAAATACAACCAAAACAAACACTAGTGTGTTTCTAACGCTAGCGGGAAAAATGTCTCATGGTTTTGTGACAAAGACAGCAGAGAAATTGTACAACGACTAATATCGGATGCTACTCCGTTTTGGTTCATATCTTATGGAAAAGAGGTTTTTGTGTAATTTCCTTCAGTGGTCCTTGGTACAGCGCCACCACTGGTGAGGAGGGGAACAGATTTGTCAAAAGTTTGGTTTAATGGACAGTGCAGTGTGGAAGTGAACCGCAGCAACTGAAAATGTAATAAATGTTGCAATTTTGTTTCCCAATCAAACTGAATCTATCGGATTAACAGGTGTGAAAACACCAAATAGATTAAAAAAACAAGAATATACAGAGAGAGAGAGAAAGATGGGAAAAGGGACAAATAGCGAGATAGGAGGTACTTTTGGTTTAGAAATGTTTTCCCTTCATAAATGTATATTATCTCATTTAATTTCTGAAATAGAATTAAAATATGTATTTAATATCACAGAATAAGATGTATTTTACAATAAAGTCAAATAAAATGATCAGAATATTAATAATAAAGCCAGAGAATTTAAATGCCAGACAATTAAAATGAGAATTAATTTCAAAGAAGACATTTAATGCTTAATTTTCTAAAATACAAAAGTAATAAATTCACACTTTTGTTATACATCTGTTGTTTTTATTGATTTATCAGACAAGTTTACTTCCTGTATATCTTGTCTAGGTGGGTTCAATAGAGGTTCCTGTGTCGTGTGAGGGCCTTTACCCGGCTGTAGGTATGCACTCCATGGGGGAGGAGGTGAAGGTTGACCTGCGGGCGGAGTGGCTCTTGGAGGAGGATGATACCATGATGATGGTTGACAGCCATGAAGATGACTGGGGACGACTCCATGACGTCAGAGTCAGCGGCATGGTAAGAAACAGAACATGCCTTCGGTTGAACTTCCTTTATGTGTTTATGGATATTAATCATAACTATAATGCTCCATTTGATGCAGAGATAAAAGACCTTTTATTCTGAGTCATTAACAAGTTATTTGACTAAATTAATCACATTTAACCACAGAGTTTAGTAATAGAAATGAATTCTGACTTTAATCTCAGAAATCTGACTTTTTCTGAGAAAAAAGGTGAGAATTCTGAGAAAAATACATATTTGTGAAATTAAAGTCAAAATTCTAAAATTAAAGTCAGAATTCTGAAATCAAAGTTAGAATTCTGAAATTTAAATCAGGATTCTGAAAAAAAAAAGTTCTGAGGAAAAAAGATTATAATTCTGGAGTTAAAGTCAGAATTTTGAGATGAAAAGTAAAAATTCAGAAATTAAAGTCAGAATTCTGAAATTGAAATCAGGATTTTGAAAAAAAAAAGTTCTGAGGAAAAAAGATTATAATTAAAGTCAGAATTTTGAGAAAGGTTAGGACTATGTAAAAATAAGGTAAAAATCTGATAGAAATAGGTAAAGATTCTGACGTTAAAGTCAAAATTCTGAAGAAAAGACAGAATTCCGGAAAAAGTCAGTATTCTTACATTTGTCAGAATTCTGAGAAAAAAAATCAAAATTCTGAAATAAAGGGTAGTAAACAATATTTACTGAAACAAATTAACTTTAAACAAATAAATAGCAACAATGTATTGTGAAGTAAACTTTAAAAAATGAATAAAATGACACTCAGTTTTTTGTGTATATAAAAAAAACCTGCTTTTATAAACGACAAAAATTAACTGTATACTAAATGGCTGCAAAATTACAATGCTGCTTTAAAATATTACACGAGTGCCATCGATTGTTAAAAATCAACTTGTATCACCATTCAAGTTCACTATTATAATGTTTGCAAACAATCAATCAATCAATCAATCAAATTTTATTATTTTAGCACATTTCAGCATCAAGGCATTTCAAAGTGCCTTACATCAAATCAAACACAAAAATACAATGCAGCACAGAATCAACAATAAAAACAGAACATCAAGTCAGATTCCGTCAATAAATTTGCAATTGATTACGTTTCAAATAAAACTCTAAACAAGTGGGTTTTTAGTTGAGATTTAAAGGAAGTCAGTGTTTCAGCTGTTTTACAGTTTTCTGGAAGTTTGTTCCAGATTTGTGGTGCATAGATGCTAAATGCCGCTTCTCCTCGTTTGGTTCTGGTTCTGGGGATGCAGAGCAGAACCAGAACCAGAAGACCTGAGAGGTTCTGGAAGGTTGATACAACAGCAGATCTTTAATGTATTGTGGTGCTAAACCATTCAGTGATTTATAAACTAACAACAGTATTTTAAAGTCTATTCTTTGAGCTACAGGGAGCCAGTGGAGAGACTTTAAAACTGGTGTTATGTGCTCTATCTTCCTGGTTTTAGTGAGAACTCCAGCAGCAGCATTCTGGATCAGCTGCAGCTGTTTGATTGATTTGTTGGACAGACCTGTGAAGACGCCGTTACAATAATCAATACGACTGAAGATAAACGCATGGATGAGTTTCTCTAGATCTGGCTGAGACATTAGTCCTTTAATCCTGGAAATGTTCTTCAGGTGATAGAAGGCCGTCTTTGTGACTGTCTTAATGTGGCTCTGAATGTTCAGGTCAGAGTCCATCACTACTCCCAGGTTTCGGGCCTGATTGCTGGTTTTTAGTTGTAATAACTGAAGCTGTGCACTGACTCTAGATCATTCCTCTTTAGGTCCAAAAACAATCTGAGTTAAAAGCTAATTTATTATATTGTTTGGGTTCATGTGGATATTGATTATACCATAGTGTTTATTTGATGTTGTACAACAAAACCCTGTATTTATTGTATATAATTTAAAATATTTGCATATATTGGAAGTCTTGGTCTTTATTGTGGTTTAACTGGCCACATAGTTTTTTTTTAAAGATGAAAAATATCTATGAATAAATTTCTGTTCAAATATAAAAAGAATTATGGGACATATTTGTGTAAAAATTATCTGCATTTTAGTTTTAGCACTGTAGTTCTGCTAATAATTGTGTATATCCAGGCTAAATATGTAAACATATTATCACAACACTGCACAGGTAAGGTTTTATCTGGGAAAAAAAAGCCCCAAGTTGAGTTTGTCAAGCTTTTTTAAGTTAAATATAAATTCAAAAGTATTCCAAATAGGATTAAAGGAGCAGAGTCTCATCCCCGCTGTAGATTTCTTTAAGTATTTTTGCTTTGTTGTATTCTTGGGGACCATGGAAACATTTCCCCATTTTGATTCGCGCGTGTGCATGCAGCACTTTTCCAGCCTTTGCGGTTTCTGTGGAATTACCGATCTGTCGTTTGGTTGCAGTCGATGCTTTGCACCTCTTAAGCTCCTCCTGTGATTTCACCCGCAGCGCCTCTTTAATCTTTGGCCTAAACAGTGGAAGAGTTTTTACACGTTTCTATTTATGTAATCACTGTTCCGTATAATGGCCATCTTTACTAATTAAGAAATGGGGAGCAAGTTGACGGGAAGATAAATAGCAAATCTGACTGGTATGCTTTTGATGAGGCATGACTGACAAGTTCAAAGGCACAAAAAAACACAGAGTAAAGTAGTGATGGTAGTGACTTGTCTGCAGCTAAGTCTTTGCTTTTGTGAACAGTTTACATTACGATACAGAGGATGGACGCTCCTTTTTGGAGACAAAATTCATCTGGAGTGTTGCCAAACATCTCTTCCCACACTCAAAAACACCAAAACGTACCAAGTATTTTTGGTCTAATTTCTTCACTTGAAATAAGACAAAACTAACGTACAAGTTCAACAAGATGTTAACCTTTGCAACTATGACACTTAATCATTGGAGGCGCCATGATAAACCTCAGAAGTGAGGGACGGGAGTATTGAACATAGCCACTGAAACAGTTTTCCCAAGTTGTTTTCCAGTTTGTTCATGACTTCTACTTCTTTCAGTCAAGCTAATTCGATTGATTTATAATTTTTTCTACCAAAAAACATTGGTCTCAATTAGGTTGTTTTTAAAGATAATTTTGTTTTGACTTCATAATTCATTTTATTTATTATTTCTGTTGTTTTGTTTATTTGTTTAGGATATTTTAAATGTCTTCCAGATCCAGTGTTAAATGTTCATTGGAATTTAACATTTTTTAACTACAAAATCCCAAAATCTTACCAAGTAATTTTAGTCTAGTTTCTAGAGAAAATTTCTTAATACAATTCTAAGTATTTAATGATTTATTGCTTAATACAACAGGCCACATGTTATAGCAAATGCACTGAGTGCAGTTGACGGGGAAATTTCATTATTCAGTTGAGACCAGTGAAGAATGCATTTATCTGGAAATCCCCAGTTATATGATAAGCAAAACCAAGTAATAGTAAAACTTTTATCAAATCATCTTAAAATCATTAATATGTCATCATACGCTCTATGAAAATCATAGCTCAAATGATCATAATGTCATAAGTTTGACCCAAAGCAAAAGGGTCGCTGCATTAGTCAATGCTGTGACGAATGCAGCATTGATTTCAGATTTTTTCATTGCGCTTACAGTTTCAAAGTTAAGGAAAGTCAGTGTAAAACTGTAGAGGGATTTTAAATTAATTGCTGTGATCCTGGCGTCCTGTTTAGCCACCAAGTGGATAAAACTAAAAGGTTATGATTAGAAAATGCAACTATCTGTTTATAAAAACTCTTCACCTGACCTTGTGTACCAAAAGACTTTTAGACAGACAGAACACACATAAATTAAAAAGCCTCCTTTATTCCACTTCTTTTCCAACAATGGAGGCCTCTCCCACTTCTCAAACCTTTGACTGATCTGTTTGGTTTAGGTTTTAAAGCTTCTTAGAGTTTACCACCAATCAATTAAGCGTAACCTTGAATGTGATCGGCCTCCTTCGTTTCTTTAAGTTTACTCCTGCACACATGGATCCCTGTATTTGTTTTCTACCTTCATCATGACTGCTCAAGACAAAGGTCTCCTATGCAAACACGGCCTGTGTGTTTGGTCATAGTCCACCTGAATGAGCCCTTTTCAGCTCGCCACCCTGTGTGCTATTTCACCGTTTCTCTTGAGAGGAGATATTTGGCTGGCGTTCCACTGCGTACGTGCGGCTCACTGCGAACACGAGCCTGCAGTCCCTCCGCCTTTTGTTGTCACAGCAGTCTCCCTGCCCACCAACTTAATCCCGTCAGCTGCGGATGAGCGGGCCGATAAGTAAAGTGGACGCCACCTGAGGCTGCAGTTGTCTGTTCGTCTCATGACTCCCGTACGCCTGGGAGTGAAAAGTCTTGGCGTTCATGTCGTTGTCTAGGAGATCGCCTGGTCTCTCGTGGAAGGAGGAGATGTCTCGATAATATGGCAGCATCAGCTGATCTGCCGACACCATCATCCATCCCTCGTTCCTTCTGTGTCCCTTTCCTTTCATCCTTCTTTCTTTCATTTGATTTTTTCTTTCCTTCAATTCTATCTTTCTTTTCTTCCTAACTTCTGTTTCTTCCTTTCATCTTTGCTTTCCCTTCCTTTCTTCTTACATTCCTATTTTTCCTTCCTTTATAACCTCCATTCCTTCCTTCCCTCCTTGCACCCATTTTTTTCATCCTTTCCTTCCTTGCATTTTTCTTACTTCCTTCTTTTTTACCTTGCTTCTTTGCTTCATTCCTTCATTCTTTCTTTCCTTCTTTTATTCCCTCCTATCATTCTTGTTTTCTGTCTTTTTTTCTTACCATTTTTCTTTTGTTCCTTCCTTCCTTCCCTTCATGCTTTTCTTTCTTATATTGTCAAAATCAGTTAGACTGTTCCCATCGTTCCTTCCTTCTTTCCCTCCCCCTTTCTCTCCATCTTTCCTTCTACATCACACATCTCATATTGTGGAACATCTCAGGTCTTCTAGCTTTCAGAAACCATTTAGACTCAAACTCAGACAAAAAAAACATTATTCAGCTGCATCAGTATAAAAACTGAAGTCAAGAGTCAAAAGTTATCTTCTAACGACGGTGTGGTGCAATCCCAATATTGACCAATCTAGTCTCCCAAGACTCTTCGAATACCTTTTGAGCAGAGGTAAGTAGAGAACCCAAAGATTTTTGGCATTTTGGGTTCTACTAGACCCCGAACTACGACCTCTATCACCAGTAAAAACCTCATTAATGTTGTCAAGCTATAAGAACTCAGGCAGTGATTTCCTGTTTCCCACAGGAGCTGTATTTACAGTATATTATGTCATTGCTTTGTTGTGGCATCAGCCTGCACATCTCCATCAGTAACAACATGAAAGCTAACGGCATCATTTTTGACATGGTAGCTGTGGTTCTAATGTAATGGGTGTTATGTGTCGGGACACGAACGCTGGACCTCTACGTATGTTCTGCGATGTTTGGCACCGGTGCTGGCAGCGGCTCTTTGGGTTCTGTGGGTTAAGGCGTGGTTCTCGTGTGGCATGTTCCAGCGCATCCTGGAGATTATTTATTGTATTGAGATGCGGTTAGCTTGGAGGGCGGATTCGGTGTTATTTGCAAGTTTGTCATGTTCTTCTAACGTGTCATGAATAGTTTTTTTCAGTTGCAACACATTAGAGAAAATTTACGGCTTGTTTCCACTGTTTTCTGTCAGTTCTTGTTCTGATTAAGTTGTCAAAGGTTTGATTATGCCTACTTTCCCTCCCATTAGAGTGAGTTAAGGTATTTAACGAGACACTGCTACATATTCCAGCAAATTTTCTTGGTGCCTCTGATTATTTTCTTAAACTGCCCTTTGAGGCTTGATTTGACTAGGCATTGCAGTACAGTTTGATTTTTGGAAGACTTGCAGGGCAGTCACTGTTCAACTTGTTCTGGCAAAGGAGATTCACTGGCTGATGACGTCTCATACTCCACTGAAGCTACTACAAAAAAGTTTTTGTAAAACTGCATGCCAATGATTCCCAATCCTTATAATCTAATCCAAATGTTTTTGATTATGTCAGAACAACTAATAAAGAACAGAAATCTTTTGTTTAACTTGTGCACAACTGACAAGTGAAAGACATAAATTGCTCGTGAACCTTGAGACATTTTTGATTATTGGATTTAAAACTGTGGCACAGCTTCCAGTCAGCTGTCTGCTGCGCTGCTCACAAAGTCTTTTAGAAATAATGATTTGTAAGGTAAATATTACTTTAAGTGTGCACCATAGGATGAGTGAATTAACTTGGATTTGAGAAGGATGTTGGACCAAACATAACCGTATTTGAGTTTAAAGTTTGAAAACCAGAGAAATGTATTAATTGATTTCTTCAGTAGCCAAGCTGACTGGTTTTGGTAATGTTATATGACCAGGAGTCCTGACAGGTTTCCTGATAGATAGGGAAAAGTCCTTCTGTTAATCTGATTCTCTTTGCATGTATTAACAAATTACAGTACTGCAACCCTGTTCTGCCTACACTTGTCTTTCTTTATCCCTTTGCACAGTCTGTCATCTGGAGGTATTCCCTTATATTCATAGTCAGCATTGTGGTGGAAGTTCCAGTTTCAAATCTTCAGTTTATTTGCTTTCCAATCTCTCCTACACAGGTGATTGTGAGCTTTGTTTCCACAGAGGTGTGTGGAAATTAACCTTGTTTTATAACGATCTTGGCATTGATCACCTAAAAATTCACTGACAATGCTGCACAGTCAAAGAGGTAGTAAAAAAACACACATGGCATTTGTATTTACAAAACTTTAAAGTAAATTGGAATGAATGCATTGCAATATTAATTTATTTTAGTCTCTTTTAATGTGAATGCTTAACATCTCTTTGGAGTTTTATTAATACATATTAATTGAAAAGTATAAAAAACAGGATGAGATTTTGACAATAACATTGTATCTTCAAAAATGTAATAGAGCTTGGTCAGATGGTGATATATATATTCATAGAAACAACTCTTCTTTGCCGCAGCTTCTTAAAGTTTTGAATCTTCTCTCAGTAACAACTGCCATTAAATACTTTTTTCTCCTGGAAAACTAATAATACATTCACAAACCAGAAATAAAATCCCTTTTGCTTTTTACTGGACACTCTGGTCAGCCTGAAAGTCGGTCATTTCAAGTCACCTTCTGGTTTAATTTTAGAGCATCCCTGAAGCTATCTTGCAGTAATTACTTGCATTTAGTAATGTTTCTATTAACATTTATGAATCCTTGTTTAAAAAATTCTTAAAAATCCTTCTTAAAAATTTTGTCGTCAAAATGGAGATGATCAAATAATTTTTTAGGATTTACTGACTTTTTATCCATGACTTTTAATTCTAACCAAAACATTTTTGTCTTTTGAGTGCCATGTAAATGCAACAACAATAGAAATCAATAAAAAATATTACTTGTTGCTTAAGCAAAAGGTTTTATTTTAGTGAAATCTGTGCAAAGGAGAAGATGTCTCCTAATTTTAGTTTCGCCTTCCTTTAAGACTTTATAGGTGTGAGAGGAAACCAGTAGGACCACTCTCTGGGTGTTGCATCTGTCTCCCAGGTAGCAGCTCAACAAAACAAGGTCTTGCACATTACCATCACGATTCTCACCTGTCAAAATTAAAGGAGCGAGACGGCAATAGAAAAAGAGAGGGAGCGAGATTGTTGGCTATACCAGCGAGGCATGCTTCGCTCAAGGCTACATCTCTCTTTCAGCTCGCTGGTCTCGCTCTCTGTTACTCAGCAGCAAGAGGTAAAGTAGAAAGGTGTGACTAAGAGCTCACCACACTGAAACTCTTTCCTCCTCTCCCTAAAGAGAAGCAGTTGTCCAGGCATGAAAGTACAGCGGGTTGAGGAGACACAAGGGTACACACGAAAGGGCAGTCTGCAACCAAAAAAATCAGAGGATAATGTTGGAACCTGTTTTGGCTCTGGGGAATGTGAAAAGATTAAATTTTTGTGCAGAGAAAATGATTAAAACATGATATTGTGAAACCCAGTTGGTAGCTTTTGTTGGGGTCTTTTTTATGATCTATTAAAAAAAGAGAATAAAATTTCCCTAAGATCTCTTTTTGTCCAAAAAACAAATGCATTAATGTGCATAAATGACTTATTTTATTTTGTTGACATTTAGTTTGTATCTTTTTTGCACCCAGAGAGACAAGTTGTGGCCAATAGAGTTATGTTAGTGTAGCCAAAGGCATTATTATTATCGTCATTATAAGGCGTAATTATCCTGGAAGGCCAAGTCACTTTACTGTATATGTATTTTCTACATAAGCTGTGATCATTTAAATGTCAAGGTTCTCTAACTGGTTTTGCCTTAGGGCTCAAATCATGTCAGAATATTTGTATGAAACACTTTGGTTTAACCCCCGCCCAAAAAAAACGTGCAGCTAAGTAGGATAAATTTAAAAATGTAGAAAATACTCAGGTGTGTGTGCATAAAACAGTCTATTTAAAATAAATTAGAAAAACTACAGAGATGTTATTGAGTTTGTTTGGAGCAGTGATGGTTTTAAATAATCAAGTCTGCTGGGAGGAATAATCTTCTGTAACGCTCCTTTGTTCACCAAGGATGGAGCAGTGAAGGAGCTCCCCGTTATGCCGACTGGCGTCAGAGGATTTGAGAAAGGAAAGACCAAAGTTGGCTCATGCCGAGACTATAACCTCATTAAACCAGGTCACAGTGCTCCTAGTAACTTCTTTTGTTGCTTTTAGCGGTGCAGCTCCATTACGCATCTCCTCCTGCTGCGGATATAATTAAAAGGAAGCAGCTGAAATGAGCCATCCGTGATCTTCACAGCAGTAAATACAGTGCCATGATGACCAGGCTTTTTGCCAAGAAAGATGCAGCTGAGCTGGGCTTCCCAGCTGGGAGTAGCACACATGCCTCTAATTTCCACAGATAGGCTGGTTGCTGGGAGACAGAGTAGAAGTTGTGAGTTTTTGTTTAAATGCTAAATATATCTTGTATTGTGTTCAGTGATCAGTGATCATCCAAATCCTCCTACTATTTAATATAGTCCTTTTGGCTGAGGTTATAACAAGTAATACAATTAGTTACCATAACAGATGATATACAGCCTACATTACAATGTTACCATCTGTCACTGAACCCATCCAAGCACTGAACAGATGTTTAAAACAAATCAGTGTGTAGGGATGCTAAAACTTTACCCAAAACTGAAGTTATGTTTATTTATCACCTAAAGAGGAACAATCAAGATTTATTTAGTACATCTAGAAACCAGCGATCAGGCACAAAATCTGATGGACTTTGACCTCAACATTCAGAGTCACATGCAGGTAGTTATAAAGTCAGTCTTCTATCACCTGAAGAACATTTCTAGGATTAAAGACTAATGTCTCCAATGTTGTATCATCCTTCCAGAACCAAACAGGCAAACCTGTAAACAGCGATGGGATTTCTTATATTGTCAAGGTTTGGAGAGACCGGCCATGATTATGTTTGTACAATGAGACAACATTTCTTTTAGGGTGGTTTAACTGATTCTGATGCTTACAATTACTTAGCAAAGATTGCACAACAGAAGGAAGTTGGTTTTCTCAGTAAAGGTTTTGTCAAACATGGGACTTCTTTAACCCAGATGATTAAACTCTTTCCATGGGGTGTGTCCATTAAGTGTCTGGCTAGTGGCAAGCACTCCCAGGTGGGGTTGCACACTCAGAAAGACAAAGGTGTAATATACCGGCGATTTAGTCCACCCCCCATCTCATCTGTCATCTCAGCCTTTCACCAGGGGCTGTTTTCATTTCTGGGTACTCACTCTCAAATACCGATGTTGAATGGAAATATTTCTCAGCCTAAAGGCTTGGTGGTTGCTCAGCTGCCCTCCTGCTCATCCAAATCCTCACATCTATAATAAAATAGATTAAAATAGCCTGGAAAGTAGCAGTATTATGATACACGTCCCTGTCCGTACTTGTTGATAAGTCACCGTGGGCGTTTTGGTGGGGATTTTACTGGGTTTGGACGCTTCAATTTATCACAGTGCCCACTCATTAAGGAAGCACCTGCAAAAGGTATCTGTGTGGGTAAATCCTCTGTCAGTCTGGTTCCCTTGGAGGAGGTAAGTCATGAAGTTCAAGTTTGATCAGGTGTGTTTTCCATTTAACCTGAACTCAGAGAATGAACTGGATCTTAGGGATAGTCTTGTGTTCAAAACAAGGGAAAAAATGATTCTTATTGACATCACCACCTGGCTGCCTTGCCCTTTTGTTTCACCTGACACAATGCCATTGGAAAATAACACTCCTATTACCTTAAGTTGCTTTTGACGATGTAACAACCACTATTTGTTTAGCAAATAAGCCTGATTTCTTGGGGAAACTTTTGGACATGTTGACAAACGACATATTAACAGTTCTGCAGACCACACACACCCTGGACACAAACTGTTTACATTTTAACCTCCAGGTTAAAGTGCTACTGAGCTCGGTTTGCAGAAACCAGCCACCACAGAGAGCTTTAAAAAGGAAAATATTTGGTGTACACACTGCAAAAGCACAAAATCTTACCAAGTATTTTTGGTCTAGTTTCTAGTATAGGTAACTTGGTGGATGTAAAATAAGACAAAATTAAATCATGACACTTTTAACACAAAGTTGGCATTATTCAAAATGTCTTTGTTATGACAACTTGACATTAACCAAGAAATCATGATCTGACATAAAGTGTCATAATTTACCGAATTGCACTTTATGACAACAGTCATAAATATTCATGAAGACTTACTCATGTTCACGACGGGTGTTATGTCATGGGTGACATAACATCCGTTATATCACCCATGACATAACAGATGTTATGTCATGTTTATGACGGTGTCATGACAGTCTTATCACAGCCCGTCAAATTAAGTGTTACCAAATTAACTTAAACATAACTTTTCAAAAATAAATACATCTGCCAGTGAAAAAATAAATTTTTCCCATATTATAAGTTAAGATATCTTGTTCCACTGGGAGATTATTTCACTAATAACTAGTGCTTTTCCATAAATGTTAAGGAATGTTTTACTTAAAACAAGCTAACAATATTAAAGTTTGGTGTTGTCAAATTCCGTTACATTTTCCCCAGGTTTTAAATCAAATGATCTGCTAATTGGACTGGAACTTTTTCTTGAATATTAAGTGATTATTGACTTAAAACAAGTTCTTATATCTTGCTGGAAGGTTATCTGAAAGTTAGTTTTGTCTTATTTGAAGTGTATTAAGATATTTGCTCCAGAAACTAGACCAAAAATGGTGAGTTGGTAAGTTTTTGTGTTTTTGCAGTGCATGATCCTTGTAAATGAAAACTTACAAGAACAAGACCTTGTTTCTTGTTTCTTGTTACTGGAAACACAATAAATAATAACAACCTTTGTTGTAGTAAATTGGTGCGCCTGACTATGGAAAAATGAATAAAACCTAAATTTTTTCTTTTCTCTGCAAATCTCTCTCAGCTCCTGGAATATGTTGGCAAAGGAAAGAGCATCATGGACGTTGGTTTGGCTCAGGCCCGCCAGCCGCTCACCACCCGCTGCCACTACTATGAAGTGGAGATAATTGATGCTGGGGAGAAGTGCTACATCGCCTTGGGCTTGGCAAGAAGGGTGAGCTGTCAAAGTAAATGCTTGGATAACTTCAGACACACCTGTGCTCAGAGGGGTACTCTCCGTACTCTCCTTTTCTTTAGCATTTGGCCGTAACATCTTATTTCTACTTAGTGCAATAGAGTGAAAACAGAGAAGCTCAGCGGAGGTTAGTTATGTAGATTTCTTCATCCAACAATATAAAGTCTTCCTCAGGCTACGTCGTAGGAAATTTTTGCTTTCCATTTCTGAGAACTGGAAAGCTATTCTCTCCTTTCACATAAATAAAAAGCTGATTTGATGGAGACAAGATGTTGATCGTAAAATCTTTTGCACTGAGGGCCAAAATCAGCACATTGAAAACACTCATAAAGCCTTATTCTTTGTTTAAGTAAGACAAGACTAATTTAAAAGTAACTTTTCAGCAATATATATTGCTTTAAGTAAATGATTTGTTAATGTTGTTTTAACAAAAATACTAGATTATTTTACTTGTAGCACAGGAAAACTGTCTTGTTTTAAGTGAAACAATTTGCCAAAGGAACTGGTAATTTCAATCAATATTAAGAAATATTTGACTTAAAACTATCTCATATTTCTTGCTGGAAAGTTACTTGTAATTTAGTTTTGTCTTATTTCAAGTGTTCTGAAATGTACACAAAAATAGTTGGTAAGATTTTCTGTTTTCTCTGCAAAAATAACTGAAAACACTTGAAGTCTGATGAGACAGAAATCGACCTTTTTGGTGTGACTGCCACGTGTGGTGAAGAAATATTCACTGCATGCACATTGATATGCTGTTTTTTGTTTTTTAAACCAAAACCACTAACCTTACTACCCAAAAGCATTATGCTGCCACCACCATGTTTCACTGTAGAGATGGCTTTGACTTGGTGATGAGCTGTCCTTGGTTTATCAAACTTTTTATCTTATAGATAATTAAATTAAACTAGATGAAATATTCAGAATGTTGTAAAACAGAAAAATGCAGAAATATCTCGAGACCTGAGTCTCGACTGAAAGTACTTACTCTTAAAGTGAAGAATGCTGAGAAGCTGATAACTCAGAAAAACAAACTGTGTCAATAGCAAACAGTGATGTGAATAAGCAGCCACTTGAATTAAAGGAACAGTTCACTCTTTCTTAGAAGTCAGACATCTTTGTGTTTGATTCAAAGTCAAAGCCACGTAATTTCTACAAAGTTACCCAATTAATCACAGAAATGTCGCTTTTTGTCATGTTCACAAATAACTACTTTGTTCTTTGAAAGCTAAACACACACATTCACTCCTTGTACTTTAATGTTTGCTTTAGGTTACCTGCAGCCATTCCTCCGAGCTTAGAGCTCAGCACTATTTTACTTTATTAATTCTCGTGGTCCTTTTCCTGCTGCATCTGGCTCCTATTATAAAGCCATCAAGGAAAAGTGGTGTGAAAATCACAAAACGGTTTTCAGGTTTTCCATATAATCCGTTTCACACAGCATGCAAACAATACAGGCTGGAATATTAACACAAATCACTTTCCATTTAACCAGGAACTCCCTGCCGCTGTTTCTATTGAACATGTTGACTTAAGGCTTTTTTACATTCTTTTTATTTTGCTGGTTAACTTTCTGAATAGACGTGGCCAGCTCAGCCTTTAGAAATATTGCAACGAAAGTTGACAGATAAATTTCATTCACGCAGGAGTCAGAGCAAGCTCCAAATGATCCAGATTTTCCTACCCATTCCCCTGCACCCCTCACACCATTATCTTGTCAAACTGACAAATACCTGAAGCCGGTTTCACTCATTAAGTCAAACAATGCCTATCCCAGTCCTCCACCCTAAAGCCTAAATACTCATGGACTCAACTGACAGCTCAAATGGGTTTGGTACGATAAGGAGGAATTGGAAATAATTCAATGACCTGCCTTTCAAAAGAACACCCTCTTCCATTTTATTTCAATATCTCCAGTTGCAATAAACTACATCCTGTTGCTTTCTATGATTTGGCAGTGGGAATACCCTGAGCCCTCACATCCACAGCTCGGCCTTTGCTCACGCAGAAATTCAGATGTCATCCAGATCTCGTTGAGAAGCAGCAGGAATGTCCCGCTGTCCTCTACAAATAAAAACCTCTTTGACGCCTGTGTAGGAGCGAGGCTGCACATGAGGCAGAACGGGAAGATGAAGTGCCATGTGGAAATGGGTTTTGTTTACGGCACGTTAAGCGTTTCTAATGAAGCTGCAGACTTGGCACTAAGGTCGCACTTGTTCAGGTGAAACCAGAAGTTTACATACCCTTCCTGAGAATTTAGTTGGCACTTGCAACACTGCAAAAACACAAAATCTCACCAAGTATTTTAATCTAGTTTCTAGTGCAAATATCTTAGTTTTCTCTTATTTCAAGTGTACTAACTTAAAAGTTACCTTTCAGCAATATATTGGAGCTT
Organism: Gambusia affinis; assembly: GCF_019740435.1. Classification (NCBI taxonomy): domain Eukaryota; kingdom Metazoa; phylum Chordata; class Actinopteri; order Cyprinodontiformes; family Poeciliidae; genus Gambusia; species Gambusia affinis. Next base: position 38,795,769 of record NC_057868.1, on the reverse strand, counting down.
GTTTTAAGTCAATAATTACTTAATATTGATGAAAAACTACTTGTTCCACTGGCAGAGTTTTTCACTTTTAACAATATATTTTTCCGTTGTTACAAGTGAAATAATCTGCCAGTGGAACTACAACTTTTTCATCAATATTAAGGAATTATTGACTTAAAAGAAGCTCCTATATTTTGTTAAAAAGCTACTTTTGTCTTATTACAAGTGTACTAAGATATTTAAACTAGACACTAGACCAAAAAACTATACTACAGTCCAGGAGCACCATTAGTTTTTTGGGGCACTGATTGACTGGACAATTGTTGACGTTAGTAGATCTTGGTACCACAGGAACAGTTGGTTGGTTTGACACAAAGCAGAGTGAAACAGAACCTCAGCAGCTGAAAATTTAACTAATATTGGAATTTCGGTCTCCCATTGAACTGGGTCTACTGGAATATTTGGTGCAAAAACACCCTGAGTGTTTCTTTCCTCTGCACCAGCAAAAAAACATGGTACACGATGACACTGTTTGCACCAAAGTTGGTACTAAAATACGGTGTTAAGCAGTAGGCATGTCACAATATGCAATAAATCAATGAATTGCACAATAAATCAGAACAAGCTCAATAATTTCCATTTTCGTTGTTTATCAATTTCTCTTTTCTCTATCTACCAAAAACTGGATGATGAAAGTCTTCAGTTTGGTGCTTTGGTCTCTACTAACCTGTTTTTGAAGGGCAGTTTTGTTTACAGATACTTCATAATTTATTTTATTTGGTATTAGGTTTATTTATTTTAGATATTCAAAATGTCTTTCCAGTTAAAAGTTCAGTAGAATTAGAAGTTTATTGATTTTTGAAAACATGTCCTTGCATTATTATGCCATTATTATCATTATATTACTTTAAAATAGTCTCAAAACAACAATATTGGCATTTATAGCAATAACTTCTCAATCCTCAGAATTGAGACAACTTTTTTCAGAGCATTACAACAACGAGAAACAACGGTAGCATCCTTAGCATGACGTTTGCTTTCATGTTTTCAGCTGGAGAGTACTCGGTGTTTGGACATGATGTTGTGTTTGAGCAATAGTTTGGATAAAATTGCACGGCCTAATCTTCCCTACGATCTTTATCTGCAATCCTGTCAGCAGCAGAACAAATTAAGTAAGTTGTCTGTTTTTCTTTTTCCGCCCTGCATCCATAAAACTTTAGGGAAACGCCAACACAGATGCTTACAGATCAGAGAGTCATTGTTATGCTGTGGGGGCCTGGAGGTTTCAGCCCGATGACATGAGGCTAAACAAACAGACCTGCATTAGTTCTCCACATGGTCCCTGCCCAACCCCTATAAGTTTGGCACGTACAAACAGAACCCACTGCTTCACCCTCCCATATAGTGTTCCTTCAGCACACACACAACATATTCTCACGTCTGTGGTAATACCTGGCTTAAGCTTTATTTTTAGACCCCTCTGTGATGTGTCAGTGTGATAGCTGCAGTCGATGATTTGTATCTCCTTCCACATGGTTTTCCTCTCAGCCCGCACCTTCACTGTCACAGGTTTTTCCCCTCGACCTGTTTACTCTTCCAGAGTGCGGAAAGCTCAGATTGCACTTAGATGGGATGACCTGATATTGGAGGTCCTGCTCCACCGAGCTGTGGATGCCACCCAGGACTGCCATTCTTTTGCATTCCAGCTACCAAACAGGTGTCGGACTGGTGTCGGACAAATCATCCCCAGCACAAAAGCCAAAGCCGGTGGGACAGTGTCATTAACCACAGTGAGACGTGTCCTGTACCCACATCGCCGAAAGGCCAGGTTACGGTTTCCAAATGCACACAGGGGCAAAGAAACTTCATTTCTGGAGACATTTCCTTTACTTTGGTGAAACTTAAGTGGAACTGTTTGGACATAACGACCATTGTTACATTTGGAGGAAAAACAAGGATGTTTCTATCATCCTAACTGTGATGCATGGTGGTGGCAGCATGTTATTGTGAGGCTGTTTTGCTGAAGGAGCAACTGGTGCACTTCATAAAATAGATGGCACCATGAAAGAAGAGCATTTTGTGTAAATATTGAAGCAACTTGTAAAGGAAGATTGGTCTTCCAAATGGACAACAATCCTCAGCTTCCGGCCAAAGTGGTTAAAAAGTGGCTTAAGGACAATAAAGCCAATGTTCTGGTGTGGCCATCACAAAGCCCTGTTGGAAAATCGGAAAAGGTGTGTGTCAGTGAGGCGGCCTACAAACCTGACCCAGCTCCACTGGTTCTGTCAGGAGGAATAGTCCAGAACTCCAGCAAACTATTGTGAGAAAGTTGTTGAAGGAAACCCAAAAACATTTGATCCAATTCATGTTTTGCTGAGGAGGCGTATATTATCTTCTAAATCTGTAACATCTTTCTCTCATTTTTATGGCTTTTGGCAAATGGAAATAATTTTGGTGATTCTAAGTGACCTAAAACAAGAAAAATGTGGTCTGATTAAACTTCAGGCATTGAGAAAGAAAAAGTGAATGTGTATTTCTGTCTATTTAAACTTCTGGTTGGATTGTTTGGTTTTTCTGCACCAATGTAGATTTCCTATTTAATGTATAAAGCACACCAAGACAGTAAAAGTGATGTTCACAACAGTTACTACAATGATGGAGATGAAAATAGACATTTAATAGCTGGTTAGAGTTCTGCGGTCTGAACAGAATCATTATCGGATTTTCAAATCTTTTTTTTTTAGGTTTTCTTGAACCGTTTCTTCAAAATACACATTATATTGGTGTCTCAATCAGAGTGCAAACTCTTGAGCCGATGCTCTTCTCCACATGGAGATGCAGCCCACATGTCAGTGAGCCGGAGGAATTGTCGGGCTTGTGGTTTAGAAGCAGCAGACTTGGTGGATGAAGAGGTTTCAGGGTTGCAGCTGCATTCCTGCGTCTTCTTGTCTTTGTCTCCTGATGTCTTACTCTGTCCTCTGTCTATTTCTTTCTTTTTTTCTTTGATTTTCCATTTCTTAACAGATTCCCTGCTGCATTGTCAGATAAGATCTATGATGTTCCCTTGAAGTGTTGGCGGGCTTAGCTGTCGTTATTTAGTCACTCTTTTGTTGATTTTCCATCCCAACACAAGTGCTAATAATAATTTCACCTGTGCTCTTTGCTTTTGAGAAATTAGTCTACCTTCTCCAGCTTTTCTGGATGTTCAGTTAATTACTTTCTTTCCCTTTGGCCATCCAGTGGGTCTGACTTATCATAATACAGAAATGAAAAGGTCTTTTGTAGGGCTCCTGCTCCTGTTAATAATAAAATAAGTGCAGTAGAGTTTGCTTAACAGTGAGGACAGAATGGAAAGAAGTAAGTAATTATTTAGAAAAGAGGGCCAAATGGAAGATGAAAGATCATGAAGTCATTGCCCTGTTAATCTTTCCTCTTGTTCAGTGGTGTGTTTTTACAATAATAGAGGTGCAGCCTAGAAAACAGATAAAAATCGTTGGTAATTACCTCTGAGTCATCCCTTGATCTTATCCGCAAATGGGCCGATGATTATCTCTCTGGATACAGAAGAATCAATAAAAAATCTAATTTTATTTGTATAGCACATTTCAGCAGCAAGGCATTTAAAGTGCTTTACATCATATCAAACACAGAAACACAATGCAACATAGAATCAACAATCAAAACACGACATTAAGTCAAGTTCCATCAATAAATTTGTAATTGATAACGCTTCAAATACAATCCTAAACAGGTGGGTTTTTAGTCGAGTTTGCATCCATAAAAGGTTTACCTGTTACACTCCTACTGTGTTATATGGAACAAAATACATATTGCTATTTTTATTCCCACTCATGCTCACAATCACAGTTTAAAACGATGTAAACAGCCTTTGAAAGGGCTTCCGGCACCAGGCTCCGTACAACTCCATCCATCCATCCATTTTCTGTTCATCCTTGTCCCTAATGGGGTCGGGAGGGTTGCCGGTGTCTATCTCCAGCTACATTCTGGGCGAGAGGCGGGGTTCACCCTGGACAGGTCGCCAGTCTGTCGCAGGGCTCCGTACACCTCTTTCACTGAATTTCGCTCTGGGACTCCGCCGTCCCTCACGGATTATTGTGCAATTCCACCATAGAATCAACAATCAGAACACGACATTAAGTCAAGTTCCATCATTAAATTTGTAATTGATTACGTTTCAAATAAAACTCTAAACAAGTGGGTTTTTAGTTGAGATTTAAAGGAAGTCAGTGTTTCAGCTGTTTTACAGTTTTCTGGAAGTTTGTTCCATATTTGTGGTGCATAGATGCTAAATGCTGCTTCTCCTCGTTTGGTTCTGGTTCTGGGGGTGCAGAGCAAACCAGAACCAGAAGACCTGAGAGGTTCTGGAAGGTTAGGGTTAGGGTTATCATAATTATCAAATCATAATTTAAGAGACAAGCAATAAACATTACATTTTGTAAAATGTCATCATCCAAATCACCTAGGAAATATAAATCAAATATATTTATTAATATTTCAGTTGTTATGAATCAAATCCAACTCTAAACAGGTAGGTTTTTAGTCTTGATTTAAAAGAAGTCAGTGTTTCGGCTGTTTTTCAATTTACTGGAAGTTAATCCAGATTAGTGGAGCTTAAAAACCGAAAGCTGCTTCTCCATGTTTGGTTCTGTGGATGTAGAGTAGATCAGAGCAAGAAGACCTGAGAGGTCTGGAAAGTTGTTACAATCTCGGGGACATTAGTCCTTTAATCCTGGAAGTGATCTTCAGGTGATAGAAGGCTGACTTTATAACTGTCTTTATGTGGCTCTGAATTCTCAGAGTCCATCAGGCCTGATTAATAGTTTCAAACCCATAATCCCTTTGTCTATCAGTAGACTATTGATACAAGGATGATTTGAAATGACTGGCGCTCTTATCTCTTCTGAAGGTACAGAATCTTATAGTGACCATTTCTTTAATTTTTTTCAGGATTATCCCAAAAACAGACACCCTGGGTGGAGCCGAGGGTCCGTCGCCTATCATGCAGGTGAGACTTTCTCATGATTTCTTTCCAGCTTCAGGAATTTCCTTCTTATTCCGGTTTAAGAGAAATTAATGAATCAGTCTTCCTCTAAACATCTGAGGATGCTTTTAGATTTTTTTGCAGCCGCCCGACCACAATTAAAGAATAAATTAGGACAAAACTACAACTTTTAAATCACAAACTACTAACAAAAAACAAAGTGATAATCTTTTCCAAGCTTTCTGGTTTACTTTTCACATTGATGGTAAAGAGAATTGGATCGACTCATTCACACCTAAGTGCAGTCAAATCTTCTTTTAGTTGCTGGACTAAAACTTGGCAAAATACAGCAAGTGTTTAAAATGGCTTAGATAATTATTTTAAGAAGGTATCCAGAAACAATTAGAAATTTTGAATTCATTATCCTATTCCTCCAAAAAAATGAATTAAAATAGCCCATGCTTAGTTTATTGTTAAGTAGGTAGAAAATAATAAGAAAAAAAACATTTTTGGTGATTTTAGTTTTTTAATATTTTTGAGCCATAAGGCAACAATTTTGGCCCACATGGCAGAAGTTGCAATCACACTGCAGCCTGAAGTGACCCAAATCAGATCTTTTTTTTCCTTAATGCGACCCGTATCTGACCTTTCATGACAGCCTGAACAACACAGATCGGGTTTCTTTCGAAGGCTACCCAGGCTACTTGGATATGTGGTCCATATGTAATACATGTCTGATCTTTTCAAATGTGAAAAGAGCGGCCAGGTCGCATTCATCCGATCTCAACGTCTTTGATACTTGACAAACGTCACTATTCTGCCCCCTGATACGCGCAAGCGGGAAGAAATACAGCCATGGAGGACCATAATGAGGATTAAGTTGTTAATGTGCTGGTCCTGGTCGGACAACAAGCTTACGCTCCTCCATTAGCATCCACATTTACTTCTGCAATTGTGAGCACTTCTTTTTTTTTATTTTTTATGACGGTTGGTGAAATCTGAGCATGCTCTCTAAGTGTGACTTTATTGCGCCCTCTACTGCGCATGCGAGACACTTTTAGCTCGTTTGCTGTTCACAGGAAATCACATACATCGCATATATTTTGAAGTGTGAACGACCACACAAAAAAAATATATATTTCACTAAAAAAATGGAATTGAGCCTTAAAGCCTGCAGTGTGAACGTAGCCAAAAAAGTTAGCACACAAATGCTTTAGATGGAAACCTATCAATGAACAACTTCACAGGAATGTTGAGGTCTCTAACACAAACAGCTGGAGAGAAAAAAAGAAAAGATATTGTCAGGTTGAGATGGTGATCATATCTGCGAAAGCTTGGAGTAAATAAAACCCGTCGTGAGTCATCCGTATTGTCAGAGTTTGTTCTTGTTTCCTGCAGATCTTTGAAGATTATCTCTGTAGGGATCGTAGTAAAACATCCACAGCTTCCCATCCAGGCTTCAGCACCCTTCACTGTCTGAGCTCTGAGATTAGCCGCCCTGATAGAGAAGCACCTCAGAGGTGGTTGTTATTATTCTGAACAAGATACTCTTCATACCGTTTATCTCACAATCAGAGGTGGGTAGAAAGCCCAAAAATTACACTCAAGTAAGAGAATCACTACTTCAACATATTTGTACTCAAGTAAAAATAAAAAGTAGCCATCCAAGATAATTAAAAAAGTATTTAAGTTACTCAAAACTTGAGTAAACTTTCATTTAATATTTAAAAATTACATAATCTGACAGACCAGTAAAAATGTTGGTATTTTAAGGATGAAAATGACAATAATCCATACAAGCAGCAAAAAATTATAAAATCAGGCAAATCATTTTTTTCCAAATCAGTTTCTTAAAAAAAAAAACATTATAAAGTTATGAAACTGCAGGTGTGTGAACTTTTGGTTAAAACCTGTTAGTTTTTCATTCAGTGGGTCGAGAATACAGAAATTGTATGCAAGTAAGAGTAGCAATAAATTACTCATGTACTTTTACTACAGAATAATAAAAAACCTTCACAAATGTAATTGAGTAAATGTAACCAGTTACTGCCCAACTCTGCTCACAATGCATTGCCACATCATGTTTGTCCTTATCTGTCCAGGGCTTTCAGGAGACACCTGGACTTTATCTGTGTTGGTCTTTCTCATTGTAAAGTTTTATTGTTTCTACTCTAAAAATGGCATAAAAGGCACTTTCTGTTTACTGGTTTTTGCCACGTTATTTTTGGAGGTCGCATCTGTTGTCCGGATCAGCAATCAAGGAACATTTTCCCGTCCACTCTGCGCATTCCCGGCATGTTTTTAGTTCAAGTTTATGGTCTTAAATCCGCCGTATCCCACTGCAGATTGCAGTTATAGTTCCGGATGCATTAGTAGTAATAACAGTTGATGCTGGACGTCCTGCCGGAGTCTGCGGATGATGCCTTCGTGCCGAGTGACAGACAGGACCAGTCATTTAGAGGCTCACCGTGCCAGTGCCAGAGCTGCTGCACTGCGGTCCGTCTGGTTTGGCCGCTGCTTGCTGGACGCCACAGATATGCGCACGCCCCTGCAGAGCCGCCATTAATCTTATTTGCTAGTGACTGAAAATGATCCGTGTGGTTTTCCATGCCGTGTGTAAGAGGTTTGTCTTCCCATGCTCGGGATACGGTGAGAGCTCCGGTCCGGCGGCTCCTTCCTCTCCTCTCTGCTTACAGCCCAGCAACCTCAGAAATCGCATGTAGACATTATCTGGCAGTGGGGGCGACAAATACCCAATGCAAAAACAGCTTTATACGCACCGCAGTGCGCCCTGTCACCACAGCATGCTTCAATAAGAGATTATTAAAACTTTAATTCCCTTATTTTCTGTCTGCTGTTGCTAAAAATCCTATGTGTTTGCATTTCACTCAGAAAATCTCACCAAGTATATCTGGTCTAGTCTCTAGTACAAATAACTTAGTACACTTAAAAACAGACAAAACTAAATCATAAATAACTTTTTAGTAAAATATAGCTTGATTTAAGATTATTTTTTGACTTGTTACATTTTTCACATTTTGTAAGTGAAATAATCAGCCAGTGAAGCTTTTGATTGATTTAAACGCACACCACAAATTATAGCCCACTTAAATATACACGCCAAATGACCAAATCTTACTAAAACTTTCTCTAAGAGGATGCAGTGAGACTGATCTTAGCGGGTATGTGTATTTAAGCAAATAATTTGTGGTATGTGCGTTTAATCTCAACCATTTGCTGCAAAAACAAAAGTATATTTCATCTAATTTATGGTGCACATATCAGTACACTTGAAATAAGGCAAAACTAACTTGCAAGTAGCTTTTCAGTAAGAATTATGAGCTTGTTTTAAGCTTAATTCCTTAATATTGATGAAAAAGTACAAGTTATAAGTGAAATAATCTCCCAGTGGCACCAGACATTTATAGTTAGAACCTTTTCATCAATATTAAAGAATTATTGACCTAAACAAGCAACTATTTCTTGCTTAAAAGTTACTTTTCTGTTATTTTGAGAGTATTAAGATGTTTGTAATAGAAACTAAACCAAAAATGTTTTGTAAAACAGTGCTTTAATTGATAGCAGATGTTGGGGTTTATATTGAGAGCAATAAATCTTCAAATTGAAAGGACTCTTGACTTTACCAAAGCTGTCCAAATCTAGCACATTGTGAGCTTACTTGGACTCCACCTGATGCTATTATGACAACCACACAGCATTAAATTGTGGCCCAAACCCAATTTTTTTTTTTGCCTGATTTAGTTATTTTTTGTTCCTTATATGAATGACTGTCATTTTGGTCCTTAAAATACCAACATTTCCACTTAACTTTATATTTTGGTCCATCTGATGCTATTATTTTTAAATGTTAAATGATTGTTAATTTGATCTGTACTTGAGTAAGCCTTCTGCCAAAAACATTTTTACTCCTACTTCAATAATTTCTTGAGTACGAATATGTTGAAGTAGTGATTCTTTTACTTGAGTAAAATGTTTTGGCACTCTGCCCAGCTCTTCCTGGTGCAGGTTAGCGGGTCATGGGGCCGTTAACCTTTTGAAAACCTCTCATCTTTGACTCACTCGTGCTGTGACTCAACGCCCGCAGCTGGAGGTTTGGCCCGACCACCATCGCCCCCATGCAGCCACAGATAAAGTGCTCAGTCTAACCTGAGTGCTCTCCATCAGTGACATGCTCTAATCTGATCTACGGCTCCAAAAACAGCTGTCCAATAGCAACATGTTATCTAAGAAGAATGATGCCTTCTTACCTAACAGGGTGTTAGGGCTTTGGATAACATACTTTTATAACAATTAAAGGGAGCACTTTATCTAAATCCTTCATCATCTCCATCCTTCATCAAGGTTGATGTCATAAAAACGTCTTCACCTCAGTGGAAACGTCATGCTGTCCATGTAATGTCTGCAGTTCTGATTTGGTTGATCACATCCTGGACCCTTTCATTGTCTTTTTAACAACCCACATTTAATCCGAATCAGCGTTTCTCTTCAGTCCAAAAGACTCACTGATTAACTACAAATTTAGGAAAACAGCACCGAGGAATGTGGCTCTTAAAATTGCAACTTGGAATTGAGTTGCACATAAACCAAAGACTTAAGTTTCGAAGAGTAGCTAAACCCCAAATCATCTCGTGTTGTGTGTTGCTATCTTAATGTTTCTGTGCAAACTGATATTTTCATGTAAGCTTGATTAATTCTGCAGCATTTGGCTTAAACTTGTCATATTGCCGCCATCTTTGAGCCGATGGGTGTTCTTAGTGCACATCTGTTAGTCCCGTAGACCTGGTTCACTCCCAGATTTTTTACATTTTAAGCTGCTGCGGTTCACTTTCACGCTGCACTGTGTTAAATAATCCAAACTAATTGAAAAACCTGTTTCCCTTCCCGCCTGTTGGGGCACTGCACCAAGAACCACTGAAGGAAATGACATGAAAACCTCTGAAGAAGACACTGACATTATGTGAAGATTACACTCTTCACATAATGTAATCAAAAATGGAGTGAGGTCAGATTTTAGAGGTTGTAGGAGTTCTCTTTTGTCTCTGGTAAAAGACAACAAGCAGCATTTTCTGCTAGCACTAAGCTAGCATGTTTGTTTTGGTTGCATTTACCCAGAATGCCCTACACTGTAGTCCATTTCTTGCTTTTGGAGTGGTCTCTGGTCCTCTATTTGATGCTTATGTCAACACATTGAGATAGACATTCAGTTCACACCAGAGTTCACTTCAACCAAACTGAGACCGAGGTTTTTAGGCGAACCACAGTTCGCTTTTTTGAATCGATTGCTTATTCACACTTCCCCAAACAAACCGAACTACCTAGAGCAGGGGTGGCCAACCCTGGTCCTCGAGGGCTGGTGTCCTGCAACTCTTAGATGTCTCCCTGATCCAACACACCTGAATGCAAGAGCTGAATCACCTCCCAAGTGCAGCCAGGTTCTCCAGAGTCCTTCTAATGATCTCATTATTTGACTCAGGTGTGTTGAAGTAGAGATACATCTAAGAGTTGCAGGACACCAGCTCTCGAGGACCAGGGTTGGCCACCCCTGACCTAGAGTTTGGTTAAAGCGGACTAAACAGGGCTGGTGTGAATCCACCCTGAATCTTTCCTTTATGTTCCAGTGATATTGGTAGATTAATATCCAGTACTGTGTAGTTAAATTCAGCTGATCAAGTAGTAAAACATCTAAGGAAGCCCAGCCAAAGACATTGGATGCTTTTGGCAACTGCGGAGAAGAACCACTCCCTTTTAACCAGCTAAACTTCAGCAGAACCAGCACCAGGCTCGGTTTGGATCAGCCATCTGCTCCGACTGGATTAGAGTTGAAAAACAGAAAGGAGAGAGAGAAAACCCAAACGCACTGGGCTTTGAGTACTTTCTATGAGAAAGACATAAGAATTTTTGCCCAGGAGACACACCTGAACACAGAATCCCCGGAACCTGAGAAATAAAAATGGATCCAAAACAATCAAAATGCGATCAACAGAGATAGAAACAACACTTCTAAACATGAGTGTTAGTAAAAAGGAACCTTATAGCCACAAAGTAGGGCATCAATAACATGAAAAAAGCATTTAAAATACTCATTAAACCTCTGTTCTGGGTGGTCTGATCCCAGAACAGATATCTTCTAATCGTTCATTTCTGATTCATCTAGTTTAAGAGGCAGTTGTTTCTTCTTCTGTGACATCTGATCGCATCTCCCTGCTCGTCCTACCTTTGCTGCCCCATTACTTCCCACCATCCAGGCCCAAACCTGGATCTCTGCGTCCTCACTTCCAGTTTCAGTCCTTGTCGCGCTCCAAAAAGGCCTCGTATTTTTAGCCCTGCTGGGCTGTGCCCCCTCTGTTTGCCTTGTGCGCTTTGTTGTTACAAGGGCCCGCATGGGAGCTGTAATGATACAGTGTCTGTCTGGCTCCCAGTGCTCCGATAGAGGCTGTTTAAACAGTATCCTGAGCTGGGGATGGATCCCATGACAACTCCATAAATATTTACAAGCAGCAGCCATCCCGCTTTGCTTGAGGAGCACTTGTCTGCAGGCTATCTTCGCTGTGTTTTTCTTCTTTTTTGCTCCTTTGTTGTCTCTAACAACTGTAGGATGTGTTGTTTTGATGATTTTCTTTGGATGTTGTCGATGTCTTTTTATTTTGGTTGTACTTGACTGTTTTAACAAGCCCTGCTTCTTCTGTGTTTTGCTCATCATCGCCTGAGTGGAATGTCGGGA